>NC_092786.1:48482633-49082633 GCF_047496795.1 Chiloscyllium punctatum
CAAAACCTTAACTGATTTCTCTCTATAGATGCTGCCAAACCTGCTGAGTTATTCCAGCAATTTCTATTTTTGTTTCTGACTTATAGTATCCGTAGTTCTTTCAGATTTTATCAAAAGATCCAAGTGGTCAGTTTGAGATTGAGTGCTATTTTATCTATACAGTCTCTAATCCCGTGTTTTTCCCCAAGCTAAGCCTCTTCACCACCTCCACTGCTGCCCTCCCCTACTTGATTCTACCTGCTCTATCTAACACCACCTCTCACTGACCCCATACCTCTCTCTTTTTCTGATCCCCCTCTCTCTCTGACCACTGCCTGATCCTCCCTCTGACACCTCCCCCACTTCTTTCTGAAACCCCCCCGACACCCATTTCTCTCCCTCTGACCCACCCAATCTGAGCCCCCCCCGACATCTCCACTCTGTCTCACTCGGACTCCCATCTCTCCCTCCCTTCTCTCTCTCTCTCTGAACCTCCCTGACCCCATCCCTCTCTCTGAATCCCTGCACACTCTTCCCCCTCTAACCTTCCCTTTTGACTCACCTCTCTCTGACTTTCACTCTCCCCTACCCTTTCTCTGAACCCCCTCCCCTAACACCCCTCAGTCTCCCTCTCCCACACCCACTCCCTCCCTCCCTCTGTGCCCACTTCTCTCTCACTCTCTGACCCTCCCTTGCCATCCTCTTTCTCTGACCCCTCTCTCTCTCGCTGTGTCCCCATCTCTCTCTCTGTTCCCTCATCCCCCTCTCTCCAACAACCCCTCTGACCCTCTCCTCTCTCTCTGTTGCCCTCTTTGTGACTCACCGCCACTCTCTCCCTGTCCCAGCTGATTTTCCGTTCCCCCCACCCCACCCCAGACTCTTTCTCCCCCTTTCTCTCTCCCCCACTCCCTCTCTCCCTCTCCCCCGGTCCCTCGGTCTCTTTGTTCTTTGTCCTCTCTCCTCTCTCCCTGGGTTCCTCGATCCACTTTTTTTTGGAGGGATGTTCCCTCCTGCCGCTCTCTCTCTTTTCTGTGTCGCTCCCGGTGACGTATTTCCGGTGCGCCGGGGCCTGTTCCGGTTTCTCTCCGCGAGCCGCGGAATCTCCGTTTGGGATGTGGCCGCTCGTCCCCGGGTCAGTGTCCGCTTCAACCCCCTCGTCACCAGCGCCGAGTGTTTCTGAGCGCTCCCGCCCCGGGAGGGGGCGGCTGGACGGGGAGGAGGATCGATCGAGGGTCGGGGCGAGAGGTTTGATTCCCCGCCACCCTCTACCCCAACCTTCCCCCCTCCCCAACCCCCCCCCCTCCCCCATCTCCCCCCTCCCCCCCCCCTCCCCCCCCCCCTCCCCCCCCCTCCCCCCCCCTCCCCTCCCCCCCCCCCCCCATCCCCCCCCTCCCCCCCTCCCCCCTCCCCCCCCTCCCCCCCTCCCCCCTCCCCCCCCATCCTCCCCTCCCCCCCCCCCCATCCCCCTCCCCCCCCCTCTCCCCCCCCTCCCCCCCCCCCCCACTCCCCCCCCTCCCCCCCCCTCCCCCCTCCCCCCCCCTCCCCCCCCCTCCCCCCCTCTCCCCCCCCCCCTCCCCCCACTCCCCCCCCCCCCCTCCCCCCCCTCCCCCCCCCTCCCCCCCCCTCCCCCCCCCTCTCCCCCCCCCCCCCTCCCCCCCCCTCCCCCCCCCCCTCCCCCCCCCCCTCCCCCCCCCCCCCTCCCCCCCCCTCCCCCCTCCCCCCCCCCCTCCCCCCCCTCCCCCCCCTCCCCCCCCTCCCCCCCCCCCCTCCCCCCCCCCTCCCCCCCTCCCCCCCCTCCCCCCCCTCCCCCTCCCCCCCCCTCCCCCTCCCCCCTCCCCCCCCTCCCCCCCCCCTCCCCACCCCTCCCCCCCCCCCTCCCCCCCCCCCTCCCCCCCCCCCCCCTCCCCCCCCCTCCCCCCCCCCCTCCCCCCCCCCCTCCCCCCCCCCCCCCCCCCCCCCCCTCCCCCCCCCCCTCCCCCCCCCCCCCCACCCCCCCCCCCCCCCCCCCCCTCCCCCCCCCTCCCCCCCCTCCCCCCCCTCCCCCCCCCCCCCCCCCACCCCCTCCCCCCCCCTCCCCCCCCCCCCCCCCCCCCCCCCCCCCCCACCCCCCCACCCCCCCCCTCCCCCCCCCCCCTCCCCCCCCCCCTCCCCCCCCCCTCCCCCCCCCCCCCCCCCCCCCCTCCCCCCCCCCACTCCCCCCCCCCCCTCCCCCCCCCCCCCTCTCCCCCCCCCCCCACCCCCCCCCCCCCCCCCCCTCCCCCCCCCCCACCCCCCTCCCCCCCCCCCCCTCCCCCCCCCCCCCTCCCCCTCCCCCCCCCCCCCCACTCCCCCCCCTCCCCCCCCCTCCCCCCCCCCCCCCCATCCCCCTCCCCCCTCCCCCCCCTCCCCCCCATCTCCCCCCCCCCCCCTCTCCCCCCCCCTCCCCCCCTCCCCCCCCTCCCCCCCTCCCCCCCTCCCCCCCCCCCTCCCCCCCCCCCCCCCCCCCTCCCCCCCCCTCCCCCCCCCCCTCCCCCCCCCCCCCTCCCCCCCCCCTCCCCCCCTCCCCCCCCTCCCCCCCCTCCCCCCCCCTCCCCCCCCCCCCCCTCCCCCCCCCTCCCCCCCCCTCCCCCCCCCCTCCCCCCCCCTCCCCCCCCCTCCCCCCCCCCCTCCCCCCCCCCCCCCCCCCCCCCCTCCCCCTCCCCCCCCTCCCCCCCCTCCCCCCCCCTCCCCCCCACTCCCCCCCCTCCCCCCCCCCCCTCCCCCCCCCCTCCCCCTCCCCCCCCTCCCCCCCCCTCCCCCCCTCCCCCCCCCTCCCCCCCCCTCCCCCCCCATCTCCCCCCCCCCCCCCCCCCCCCCCACCTCCCCCCCCCCTCCCCCCCCCCCCCCCTCCCCCCACCCCCCCCATCCCCCCCCTCCCCCCCCCCCATCTCCCCCCCCACCCCCCCCCCCTCCCCCCCCATCTCCCCCCCCCCCCCTCCCCCCCCACCCCCCCCACCCCCCTCCCCCCCACTCCCCCCCTCCCCCCCACCCCCCCTCCCCCCCCACCCCCCCCCCCCCCCCCCCCCATCTCCCCCCCCCCCCCCCCTCCCCCCCTCCCCCCCCCCCCCCTCCCCCCTCCCCCCCCCCTCCCCCCCTCCCCCCCTCCCCCCCCCTCCCCCCCCTCCCCCCCCCTCCCCCCCCCCCCCCTCCCCCCCCCCTCCCCCCCCTCCCCCCCTCCCCCCCTCCCCCCCCCCCCCCCCCCCCCCCTCCCCCCCCCCCCCCCCCCCTCCCCCCCCCTCCCCCCCCTCCCCCCCCCTCCCCCCCCCCCCCCCACTCCCCCCCCTCCCCCCCCCTCCCCCCCCTCCCCCCCTCCCCCACCCCCCCCTCCCCCCCCCCCACTCCCCCCCCCTCTCCCCCCCCCCCCCCCCTCCCCCCCTCCCCCCCCTCCCCCCCCCCCCCCCCCCCATCCCCCCCCCCCCTCCCCCCACCCCCCACTCCCCCCCCCCCCCCCCTCCCCCCCCCCCCCCCCTCCCCCCACCCCCCTCCCCCCCCCCACCCCCCCCCCCCCCTCCCCCCCCCCCCCCTCACCCCCCCCCTCCCCCCCCCCCCCCCTCCCCCCCCCCCCCCCCCCTCCCCCCCCCCCCCCTCCCCCCCCCCCCCTCCCCCCCCCCCCCCCCCCCCCCCCTCCCCCCCCCCCTCCCCCCCCCCCACCCCCCCCTCCCCCCCCTCCCCCCCCCCCCCCCCCCCCCCCTCCCCCACTCCCCCCCCACCCCCCCCCCCACACCCCCCTCCCCCCCTCCCCCCCCCCACCTCCCCCCCCCTCCCCCCCCTCCCCCCCCCATCCCCCCCCTCCCCCCTCCCCCCACTCCCCCCCCCCACCCCCCCCTCCCCCCCACCCCCCCTCCCCCCTCCCCCTCCCCCCACTCCCCCCCCCCCCCCTCCCCCCCACTCCCCCCTCCCCCCCACCTCCCCCCCCTCCCCCCCTCCCCCCCCTCCCCCCCTCCCCCCCCTCCCCCCCCTCCCCCCCCCTCCCCCCCCCTCCCCCCCCTCCCCTCCCCCCTCCCCCCCCCCCTCCCCCCCCATCCCCCCCCTCCCCCCCCCCCTCCCCCCCCCCTCCCCCCCCCTCCCCCCCCCCCCCCTCCCCCCCCCCCCCTCCCCCCCATCTCCCCCCCCCCCCCCCCCTCCCCCCCCCTCCCCCCCCCCCCCCCACCCCCCCCCCCCCCCTCCCCCCCCCACCCCCCCCCCTCCCCCCCTCCCCCCCCCCTCCCCCCCCACCCCCCCCCTCCCCCCCCCCCCCCCCACCCCCCCCCTCCCCCCCTCCCCCCCCTCCCCCCACCCCCCCACCCCCCCCCCCCTCCCCCCCCTCCCCCCCCCTCCCCCCCCCTCCCCCCCCCCCCTCCCCCCCCCTCCCCCCCCTCCCCCCCCTCCCCCCCCCCCCTCCCCCTCCCCCCCCCTCCCCCCCTCCCCCCCCTCCCCCCCCCCTCCCCCCCTCCCCCCCCCTCCCCCCCCATCCCCCCCCCTCCCCCCCCCCCTCCCCCCCCACCTCCCCCCCCCCCCCCTCCCCCCCACTCCCCCCCCCTCCCCCCCTCCCCCCCACTCCCCCCCCTCCCCCCCCTCCCCCCCCATCCCCCCCCCTCCCCTCCCCCCCCTCCCCCCCTCCCCCCCCACCCCCTCCCCCCCATCTCCCCCCCCCCCTCCCCCTCCCCCCCATCTCCCCCCCCCCCCCCCCCTCCCCCCCATCTCCCCCCCCCCCCCCCCATCTCCCCCCCACCCCCCCCCCCTCCCCCCCTCCCCCCCCACCCCCACCCCCCCCACCCCCCCCTCCCCCCCCCCCTCCCCCCCCCCCTCACCCCCCCCCCCCTCCCCCCCCCCCCTCCCCCCACCCCCCCCTCCCCCACCCCCCCTCCCCCCCACCCCCCCCTCCCCCCCCTCCCCCCCCTCCCCCCCCTCCCCCCCCTCCCCCCCCCCCCCCCCCCCCACCCCCCCTCCCCCCCCCTCCCCCCCCCCCCACCCCCCCCCTCCCCCCCCCCCCCCCCCCCCACCCCCCCCTCCCCCCCCCCCCCTCCCCCCCCTCCCCCCCACCCCCCCCCCCCTCCCCCCCCTCCCCCCCCCCACCCCCCCCCCTCCCCCCCCACCCCCCCCCCACCCCCCCCCTCCCCCCCCCTCCCCCCCATCTCCCCCCCCCCCCCTCCCCCCCCTCCCCCCCCCACCCCCTCCCCCCTCCCCCCCTCTTCCCCCCCCCCCCCCTCTCCCCCCCATCTCCCCCCCACCCCCCATCTCCCCCCCTCCCCCTCCCCCCCCTCCCCCCCTCCCCCTCCCCCCCATCTCCCCCCCCCTCCCCCTCCCCCCATCTCCCCCCCCTCCCCCTCCCCCCCCTCCCCCCCATCCCCCCCCCCTCCCCCCATCTCCCCCCCCCCCCCTCCCCCCCCACCATCCCCCTCCCCATCCCCCTCCCCCCATCTCCCCCCCACTCCCCCCCCCCCCTCTCCCCCCCCCTCCCCCCCTCCCCCCCCTCTCCCTCCCCCTCCCCCTCCCCCTCCCCCTCCCCCCCATCTCCCCCCCTCCCCCCCAATCTCCCCCTCCCCCCCATCTCCCCCCCTCCCCCCCCCATCTCCCCCCCTCCCCCCATCTGCCCCATCTCCCCCCCAGCTCCCCCCCTCCCCCCCCCTCCCCCCCCCCCATCTCCCCCCCCCCCATCTCCCCCCCCCATCTCCCCCCCCCTCCTCCCCCACTCCCCCCCCACCTCCCCCCTCCCCCCCCCTCCCCCCCCATCCCCCCACTACACCCCACACTCCCCCCACTAAACCCCCCACTCCCCCCCCTCCCCCCTCCCCCCCCTCCCCCACTCCCCCCCTCCCCCACTCCCCCCCTCCCCCCCCCCATCCCCCCCCCCCATCTCCCCCCCCCCATCTCCCCCCCCCCCATCTCCCCCCCCCATCTCCCCCCCCCCATCTTCCCCCCCTCCCCCCCATCTCCCCCCCCTCCCCCCTCCTCCCCCCTCCCCCCCCCTCCCCCCCCCTCCCCCCCCTCCCCCCCCCCCCCTCCCCCCTCCCCCCGTCCCCCCGTCCCCCCACTACACCCCCCCACTCCCCCACTACACCCCCCCACTCCCCCCACTACACCCCCCACTCCCCCCCATCTCCCTCCTCCCCCTCCCCCCCATCTCCCTCCTCCCCCTCCCCCCCATCTCCCTCCTCCCCCTCCCTCCCATCTCCCCCCTCCCCCTCCCTCCATCTCCCCCCTCCCCCATCTCCCCCCTCCCCCTCCCCCCCATCTCCCCCCTCCCCCCCATCTCCCCCCTCCCCCCCATCTCCTCCCCCCCTCCCCCATCTCCCCCCCCTCCACCCCTCCCCCATCTCCCCCCCTCCCCCCCCATCTCCCCCTCCCCCCTCCCCCCTCCCCTCCCCCCCCTCCCCCCTCCCCCCTCCCCCCCTCCCCTCCCCCCCCTCCCCCCTCCCCCCTCCCCCCTCCCCCTATCCCCCCCTATCCCTCCCTCCCCTACCCCCCCTCCTCCTCCCCCCTCCCCCTCCCCCTCCACCCCATCTCCCCCCCCACCCCCCTCCCCCTCCCCCCCCCATCTCCCCCCCACCCCCCCTCCCCCTCCCCCCCATCTCCCCCTCCCCTCCCCCTCCCCCCCATCTCCCCCTCCCCCCCATCTCCCCCCCCTCCCCCCCATCTCCCCCCCCCTCCCCCTCCTCCCCCTCCCCCCTCCCCCTCCTCCCCCTCCCCCCTCCCCCCCATCTCTCCCCCCCCCCCATCTCCCCCCTCCCCCTCCCCCCATCTCCCCCACCCCCGCTCCTCCCCCCTCCCACCCCCCCTCCCCCCCCCCACCCCCTCCCCCCCCCCCACCCCCTCCCCCCACCCATACCCCCCACCCATACCCCCCACCCATACCCCCCACCCATACCCCCCACCCATACCCCCCACCCATACCCCCCACCCATACCCCCCACCCATACCCCCCACCCATACCCCCCACCCATACCCCCCACCCATACCCCCCACCCATACCCCCCACCCATACCCCCCACCCATACCCCCCACCCATACCCCCCACCCATACCCCCCACCCATACCCCCCACCCATCCCCCCCCCACCCATACCCCCCACCCATCCCCCCCCCCCACCCATCCCCCCCCCACCCATCCCCCCCCCCACCCATCCCCCCCCACCCATCCTCCCCCCACCCATCCTCCCCCCATCTCCCCCCCCGCCCCATCTCCCCCCCGCCCATCTCCCCCCCCCGCCCCATCTCCCCCCCCCCCGCCCCATCTCCCCCCCCGCCCCATCTCCCCCCCCCGCCCCATCTCCCCCCCCGCCCCATCTCCCCCCCCCGCCCCATCTCCCCCCCCCCCCCATCTCCCCCCCCCGCCCCATCTCCCCCCCCCGCCCCATCTCCCCCCCCCGCCCCATCTCCCCCCCCCGCCCCATCTCCCCCCCCCGCCCCATCTCCCCCCCCCCGCTCTCCCCCCCCCGCCCCACCCATCTCCCCCCCCCGCCCCATCTCCCCCCCCCGCCCATCTCCCCCCCCCGCCCCATCTCCCCCCCCCCCGCCCCATCTCCACCCCCCCGCCCCATCTCCTCCCCCCCCGCCCCATCTCCCCCCCCCCCCCATCTCCTCCCCCCCCGCCCCATCTCCCCCCCCCCGCCCCATCTCCCCCCCCGCCCCATCTCCCCCCCCGCCCCATCTCCCCCCCCCCGCCCCATCTCCCCCCCGCCCCATCTCCCCCCCCCCATCTCCCCTCCCCCCATCTCCCCCCCTCCACCCTCCCCTCCCCTCCCCTCCCCCCTCCCTCCCCCCTTCCCATCTCCTCCCCTCCCCCCCTCCCCTCCCCCCATCTCCCCCCCCTCCCCCCCATCTCCCCCCCCTCCCCCCCATCTCCCCCCCTTCCCCCCCATCCCCCCCCCCATCTCCCCCCCCCTTCCCCCCCATCTCCCCCCCCTTCCCCCCAATCTCCCCCCCATCTCCCCCCCCTCCCCCCCATCTCCCCCCCCTCCCCCCCATCTCCCCCCCCTCCCCCCATCTCCCCCCCCGCCCCATCTCCCCCCCCCTCCCCCCCTCCCCCCTCCCCCCCCCAATCCCCCCCCCCCCAATCCCCCCCCCAATCCCCCCCCCCCCCAATCCCCCCCCCAATCCCCCCCCCCCAATCCCCCCCCCATCCCCCCCCCCAATCCCCCATCCCCCCCCCCAATCCCCCATCCCCCCCCTCCCCGTATTCCCCCTTCCCCCCCCTCCCCGTATTCCCCCTTCCCCCCCTCCCCGTGTTCCCCCTTCCCCCCCTCCCCGTGTTCCCCCTTCCCCCCCCTCCCCGTGTTCCCCCTTCCCCCCCCTCCCCGTGTTCCCCCTTCCCCCCCCTCCCCGTGTTCCCCCTTCCCCCCCCTCCCCCCACCGCCCCCATCCCCCCTGACACCCCCATCCCCCCGACACCCCCATCCCTCCCACCTCCTGCACGTCTTGTCCTCCTCTCCCACTCCCTCCTGTCGTCTCCGACTCCTTCCTTCCTGCCAAACATTCATTTGCAGTTCAGCAAATCTTTGTGCCTAATTATCAGAATCACAACATTCGATGTTTTGGTCTTTGGGCCTGTTTCTCTGCCAGCTAGAAGCTGCGTCTCTGTGAATATTGGATAAAGCAGTGCTTGGCCACAATCCGATGACTCAATCCCTGTTTGATAGTTGCTGTCTTGGCTTGTGCGTAGAATAGTCACTGTGCCGAGATTATTGGAATGTTGCTGGTTCAATTTAAGTCGTAAAATAGATAGACACCTCCAGTCAACTGGCACATGGTTATGGCACCCATGGAACTGCATCATGAAATTGTTGAGGAGGTGTAGGTGGGAAATGGGTCACAAAACAGATATTTAGGAAATAATTATCATTATGGCATAACTTTAAATTAAATGGATACACAAGTCCAGCCATGAGAGCCTCTCATTTCTGCTTTGGTATTTTACTTGTATTGTTGAATTGCTGTTGAATTGCAGTTGAATACTTCTGATGTAGGAGAGCTGCAAGCCATTACCGTAAATAACAGTGTCCTGCACCTGTTGCAGAAAAATTATTGGAAGAATGACCAAACACGAGTCACGTTACAATAATTTGTCTTTTTGCTAATATCCTAATGGCAGATCATAGGTAGTCAGAGACCTTTAGAGTAATAACATGTAATCAAAATCGCTTTTCTTTTTGACTGCTGTTTTATCTAGGTCGTAGATAAATCAATAGTTTAATAATTGATTTTTGAAAAGTCGTGGTGACAGCAATACCAGATTGTGGTGGTGATACAAATAAAGTCAAAATAATAAATCATGCTTCACAATTCACAGCACATTTACAGATAATCATTAAAATAAAAACTCTAAAAATAATAGAATTGTTCAATTTTGATCATTTCAATATACAAATAATTGCAATATCTCATGAAGTTCAGGTTTCCTTAATTTACAGTGTGTATTGAATTCTATTTTGGGTTGCAGTCATAAGTTGTCATATTGAGTTCATTAAATTCTCATTAAATTTACCTACTATTTATTAGTTCTATAAAGTAGGACATCATGTTGTCTTGTAGCTTGTTCATTCTATATGCTACTTGCTGAATGGTGCCTTCTCTCCTGAATTCCATTCCCCGTGCTATTTGGTAAATCCAGCAATCCAAATAGGTGCCTATCAGAACATGAGTTGCTTTTTTTTCTGCTTTGGTCTTTGTGATAAAAGAACGTGCAAAATTTTCAATAAAGTCTGAAGGAACTCTCTCAACCCCAGCTTTTGACTGTCAAACTATCAGCTTACTTGGAAGAAATGTCCACACTCTGCTCAATGAGATCACTTAGAACAAATCAGGGAAATTTAAAGAGATGATTTTAACTTGGTTCACCTGGCTAAACAGGGCAGCAATTGTTTGAACAGTGTTATTTCACTTCATTGCCACATTTGCAATACATTTGCAACATCTGCCATCTTGGGTAGTCCTGAGACACACAACTGACATATTATCTTGATTTGAATAGGAGGGCTTGCTGTAATAAGCAGACACTGCTGCTGGACACTTTGAAAATGGCTGAAAGCATTGCTCATACCTGACTTTTGGTGGGGTCAGTAAGAGCAGGATTGCTCTCCCTGAGGCCACAGGAAGAAAACTCCAGGCTTCAGATCTGCCTGCCTGAGACTTGTTCCTGGAATTAGGCAACCCTCACCAACAGCAACACTTTCAGGAGAAGTAGGGGAAACAGGCATTTTATACATTTAAGAAAGAAGCTTGTGAATCTGTTGGTCATTTATAATTGATCTCATTGAGTGTAAAAAGGGCTTTGTGATGATAATACATTTTCTGTTTGTTCTGCAGTGTACCAGCCTGATGCCAGCAAGAACTCCACGTTTTGGATAAATCACCAGTTGCGCTGCCAACAGTGACTGCCTTGTGCTGTAGATATGGCCCCAAAGCCAAGTGGCTCCGCAAAGGCCGAGGAGACGCCTGTCAGAGTGGCAGTCCGAATCAGACCACTGTTACCCAAAGAAATTCTACATGGGCATCAGTCTTGCGTCCATGTCGATCTCAACACACAGCAGATTACACTGGGAAATAACCGGCATTTCCAATTTGATAGAATCTTTGACCAGACTGCCAGTCAGGATGAAGTGTACAACAATTGTGTGGAACCACTGGTTGAGGCTTTCTTTGAGGGTTTCAATGCCACTGTGTTTGCCTATGGACAGACTGGATCAGGCAAAACATATACCATTGGGGAGACTTACATATGTAAGTTATACACAAAATGAATTAACACTGAAATTCACAGGCACCACTGCATCAGAGTAAATGGAACATTTGACCTCTCAACTGTGGCTCACTTGATAAATGTGATGCATGGTATATCGCGCTGAGTGGTACAGTTTGGAGGAGGTCTAGGTTCTATCCTCACTTATTATTTCAAATGTGGTATTAATGTTGTCTTAAATGTCGTCTTAATATTGTCTTATATTAAGATTGTCTTAGGAATTCCCTTCCTAATGCCATTGTGGGTCAACCTGCAGCAGGTGGACTGCAGTGGTTCAAGAAGACAAGTCACCACCACCTTCTCAAGGGGAACGAGGGACGGGCAATAAATGCTGGTCCAGCCAGCAAAGCCCAAGTACCACAAATGAATAGGAAAAATATTCCCAGTCCTATTGAGAAGGAAAACTTAGCTCAACATCTTGAACCTAATCCCCATCCTGTGTTAATTTCTTCATCCTCAGTCAATATTTATTCCTCTGTGAACATCACGATAAAATTAATGATTCAGTCATTTTCTCATTCCTCAGACAACTATCTGGTAGGTCAAGTAATCATATTTTAATTGTGGAATACATTCCAGGGAAAAAACTTTGAAGTGGAGTATAATTAGAGTTCAGTGAAAGACATTAGATGTGGTTTTGAAGAAGGAGGAAACTGAAGAATATGGTGAGAATGTTGGTCAGCAGAGTTGATCTATTTTAAGAAATGACAAATTTTTTGGAATAATAGCATTTTCCTATATTTATTTTGTGTTCTATATTGCGGATAGAGTTTGTGCACTTTTAGATTTTTACTTAAATAACTGTTTCTCCTACCTTTTATCCTCAGCTTCTGTTACTGATGATGACCAGGGCATAATTCCCCATGCTTTGGCTGAGATATTTAAGCTAATTGATGAGAATGATGCAGTGGATCACACTATTAAGGTGTCATACCTAGAGGTCTACAAGGAAGAATTCAGAGACTTACTGGAGGTGGAAACAGCAAGCAAGGACATCCGCACTCGAGAGGATGACAAAGGAAACACAGGTCAGTAAGTTCTTGTTTGGGAAAGGTGAAATCAGCTAGGTCTTCATCTCCAATAGACTAATAACTAAGGGAACTAATCAGATGGATCTTTATCTAAAATAGACTGTTAATTAAGGGAATTAATAATTCAGATGATAGATATAATCTTTGAAGAGAACTCAATACATTATTGTTAGGTTCAGGGAACTTCAGCTGGTCGGACAACATCTGTGAAGAATCATTTTGGACATGAAACACAACACTGTCTCTCTTGCCACAGAGGCTCCCTTACCTGCTGAGTATCTCCAGCATTTTCTGTTTTTATTTCAGATCTGCAGTGTTTTTCTTTCATTATTGTTACATTTATTTAGTACATCAAAGGCAGCTTCTGTTGTATGGGTACGGATTAGCCTTTTCAATAAATTGTGAATATCTCATTTTTAGTGCTCTGTGGTGTCAAGGAATGTGAAGTGGAAGGATTGGATGAAGCTTTGAGCTTACTCGAGATTGGTAACACTGCCAAGCATACTGGGACTACACAGGTCAACATGCACTCCAGCCGCTCTCACACTGTTTTTACAATTACCATGGAACAGAGACGTGGACTTGGTCGAACCACACGACTTGCTGCCACTCCTGGAGACCTGCTACATCCCACACATGTGATAACCTCTAAGTTCCACTTTGTAGACTTAGCTGGCTCAGAACGAATTGTGAAGACGGGGAACACTGGTGAGCGACTGAAAGAATCCATTCAGATCAACAGTGGATTGTTGGCATTGGGCAATGTCATCAGTGCCCTGGGTGATCCAAGGAGAAAGAGTTCACATATTCCTTATCGGGATTCCAAGATTACAAGGATCCTCAAAGACTCGCTTGGTGGTAATGCAAAAACACTGATGATTGCCTGTATAAGTCCCTCTTCATTCAACTTTGATGAGAATTTGAACTGTTTAAATTATGCCAAAAGGACTCAGAACATTAAAAACCAAGCAGTGATTAATTTTAAGAAAGATCTGGATCGTACCAGTGAGCTACAACTTCAAATCAAGACTCTTCATGAAGCTATGGAGCACAACCAACAAGTGTCACCAAACAAATGTTTCAGGCAATTGCCTGAGAAATACATGGCCCGCTTACACGCCGAGAGCTCTCATTATCGGACCTGCACGGATACTGCGTACCGAATTTTTATGGAGTTGCAGGGAGACAGAAACCTCACAGTGGATCAAGTGCTAAAAGTGAAAGAGTGGATAGCAACCGTGGAAGAGATGCGGAGTGAGCTTTCCACTGCCTCTGGCCTCGACAGTGGTATTGAGTGCAATTCAACTGATGAGCCCAAGACCAGACGTGTATCTAAGGAACAGGTATATCTTTTCAAGGCGGGGTTCTATTGTGTAAACTGTTGCAAACATACCAGGAGGACTAAAGATAAATATCCATTTTCCTTTTATTATGCAGAAATCTACTTGAAATGAAATCAAAATCCATGCTGCCAAGATATTGCAAAATCAAAATACATATGCTTAATTCCAGAGCGTTTTTTATGTTGAGCTGAACCTGGCACCCATCTGCCCATGCTACTTGTGTATTTATAGAATCTCTCACTTATTTTTCTTTATTGCTCCCTGACCAGCCAATTCCATGAGTGCATCACGCTCTGTCGAAATAATTTAAATATGTAGAGAATTGAAGAGATATTTTTCTAACCGTGGGTGAGCTTGCAAGCTTTGCCAATACTAAACCTCCCTACGTTCCTCTTTAACAGGTTCCTGTTGGTCAGAAATTCTTTTCCTGATGCATGTTGTCACCAAGATTTCAAGTCAGTGAACCTTTCATGCAGTCTTTTCTATGCAAATTTTAAATGGGCTTGTAATATTTTCAAAGAATGTCCACTTATTTTATGATAATCACCAAATTCTGGATTCTGCTTAGTCACACTCTTATTTTTGGAGGGACCGTTGTTTTGAGGTATACAACAGTAAAGTGAACTGCTAATAGTTACAGATGTCACTGCTGGTGATAGTGGTGGAAACAATTTGAGAATTAAATTAAGTGCACTGTAAATCAAGGTACATTGTCTTAAGCCAAATTGTTTCTAGAGATGTTTCGTTGCCAAAGTGTTGCTCAGTAACTCACTTTATCTGTGATTATTGTAACCCTCCTTGACTTTTCTATGCAGGGTCCTAGTGAAGTTGGCCCAGACCTTGGGCAAGAGCAGAAACAGCTTGTTCCAAAACTGCAGGCAAAAGTTCAGCAGCTGGAGGAAGAGAACAGAGATTTCTTGGCAGCTCTTGAGGATGCCATGGAGCGGTTTAAACAGCAGGTAGCAGCCGTGTGTCTGACCTCAGTTACAGACTTTTTACTGGATTCAGAGTTTCTATTTACTGGTCCAGTGTTTAGTCAGAGGAGGGTGGGAGGTGGTGGTGGTTTGGGAGAATGAGAAGGCTTCAAGAGGATGATGATGAGAAAAAAGCTAATAAGAGTACAAGAGATGAGGAGGTGGGGGAAAGCAGGTTGCTCAAATGGGGGGATAGAGAGAAGTTGCAAAGGAGAGAGAACAGCTTTAAACCTGTCAACAAAGTAATAGTGCACTACCTGGGATGAAAGAAAGATTCAAATCACTGAGGTAATGAATTCCTTGGAAATTAATGTGAAGTGTCTAGTTTTGGGTTGCATAAGTTCAGGAGCCACTACATTTCTGAAAAAAAGTAGTCGATGCTACTGCAATAATCACTGTTACTTGTTAAATATCAATCCCAGTTTGGAATCCAAGATCCAATCAAAAGGGTTGAAATTGCGTGGTTAAATGTTTCAACTTTATACATGCTCAGACTGTACGTTTCGGGTGATGCCCTGTTGTGTGTATTTGATTTGGAATTCAGTTAGCTCAATTGGTTGGACAGTGTATAAACACAGAATAAGTACAGTTAGTAAGTTTGCAGATGACACCAAAATTGGAGGTGTAGTGGACAGCGAAGAGGGTTACCTCAGATTACAACAGGATCTGGACTAGATGGGCCAATGGGCTGAGAAGTGACAGATGGAATTTAATTCAGATAAATGCGAGGTGCTGCATTTTGGGAAAGCAAATCTTAACAGGACTTATACGCTTAATGGTAAGGTCCTCGGAGTGTTGCTGAACAAAGAGACCTTGGAGTGCAGGTTCATAGCTCCTTGAAAGTGGAGTCGCAGGTAGGTAGGATAGTGAAGAAGGTATTTGGTATGCTTTCCTTTATCGGTCAGGGTATTGAGTACTGGGGTTGAGAGGTCAAGTTGCGGCTGTACAGGACATTGGTTAGGCCACTGTTGGAATATTGCATGCAATTCTGGGCTCCTTCCTATTGGAAGATGTTGTGAAATTTGAAAGGGTTCAGAAAAGATTTACAAGGATGTTGCCAGGGTTGGAGGATTTGAGCTACAAGAAGAGACTGAACAGACTGGGGCGGTTTTCCCTGGAGCATTGGAGGCTGAGGGGTGACCATATAGAGGTTTACAAAATTATGGCGAGCATTGGATAGGGTAAATAGGCAAAGTCTTTTCCCTGGTGTTAGGGATTCCAGAACTAGAGGGCATAGGTTTAGGGTGAGAGGGGAAAGATAGAAAAGAGACCTAAGGAGGCAACGTTTTCACACAGACGGTGGTATGGGTATGGAATGAGCTGCCAGAGGATGTGATGGAGGCTGGTACAATTGCAACATTGAAGAAGCATTTGGATGGGTATATGAATAGGAAGGGTTCGGAGGGATATGGGTCGGGTGCTGGCAGGTGGGACTAGATTGGGTTGGGATATCTGGTCGGCATGGACGGGTTGGAGCGAAGGGTCTGTTTCCATGCTGTACATCTCTATGACTCTTAAGTACTAAAAGAATAATTGGGATGGCAATAAGAAACTTTCCAATAATATGGAATGCAATTTCTCAAAAGACAATTAAATGCTCTCTTGATGCAGCATCAATAATTTAAATATTTCAAGTTAAGTATAAAAGGGAAATATGATTAGAATAAACAGTCCTGATACAAAGCAAATAAGCCTGTTGATTAAATTCATCATTTGTACTATATTTTCTGCGATAATTACCTCAGCTCTGCAACATCATTAATGTGTCACTGCTGGATGCAAACATTACATTTGTCTAAAATTAGAATTAAAAAGCCTGGAACTAGTCAGGACAGCCTGAAAGAGAAAAGACATGACACTGTCAACCTAAACTGGGTTATTCTTGAAAAGAGTCAAAAAGTGTGGTGCAGGAAAAGCACAGCTGGTCAGGTAGCATCTGAGGAACAGGAGAGTCGACGCTTCGAGCATAACCTCTTCATCAAGAATAAGCTCTTTCTGATGAAGAGCTTATGCTCGAAACGGCGAACTCTCCTACTTTCCCAGCACCACACTTTTTAACTCTGATCTCCAGCATCTGTAGTCCTCACTTTCTCTTGTTCTTGAAAATAAACTCAATTATGAAGAAAGGGTTTGCTGTTGGACCTTGTCACAACAGGAAGACTGAACAGAAACATCATCTTTTCCAGTAAAAGGCCCTTCCAACTTCAGTAAAATTTCAGGCAATTTGGAGGCAGGTCCACCAGCAGCCTTGCATATTTTGAGCATTGATATGCCCTCTTCCAATATATCACCTGCCAAACACTTTCAGAATTTTGAAGTTAGATCCATTAGCCTGCCTCCCTGCCTCCCTTCCCCCTGCAACTTAGCTTTTTGCGCTGCAGTAAACAGAGTTCTAAATATTCCAAGATTTTTGTCATAAATATTTGCAACATATCCTGATACCATCTGCATGTGTTTATATGGCACAATTCCTTTAACTTTATGCATTAGAAACCGAGTCCAAACAATCTAATTTGGCTTGTCTTGACTGCGAGGCTACCAAACAGAAAGCAACCTTTTGAGAAAGATACTGAGGGGACAATTAGTATTACATTGAACGTATAACAAGAAACAATTCATTCAATCCAACTTGTCTATTCCAGTGTTTATACTTGACCTGAACTTCCTCCTCCTGTGCATCACCTAACCTTATCAGTATCTCCTTCAGTTCCTTTCGCTTACATATTAATGTAGCTTCCCCTTAATTGTATCTTTGCTGCTCACCTCAGTTACTCCATGTGGTAGCAAGTTCTATATTTTAATCTTCGGTTGAGAAGTTTCATTTAGACTGCTTTTTAAATTCTGTATCTAATGCATGGGAAAGCAACAGGGAAAATTGGGAAGGAGAGGAACAAAGAATTTGTTCATAATTTCTTTTTACTGTTTTTCAGAATGAAACATTATTGGATCAGGAGGATCAGATTGTTGAGTTACAAAGTAGACTGAAGCTAGTAGGAGGGAATCAGTCTGCAGTGTTGGTGGATGAGGTCTTGGAGAGTCTCCAGCTTGCTGATCTCAGCTGCAGGCCTCACACAGCCCCTCATCTTTGCAGATTGAATGTGCCACATTCCAGTCGCATTCTTAATGATGAAACTGGAAGAACTCATTCCAAGAAGGTGAGTTTCCACTAACCTCTGTGCTACTTGTAAATATATCATCCAGATGGTTCACCAATGGTGTTGGCTTGCTCATTTGGCCTTCAGGTTGAAAGATTGTGACATCGAGCCCTTTGAGAATGCATAATGTGAACTGACAATCCAGGTAAATACTGAATTGTTGGGAGTGTAATCCTTTGAATGAGACAGTAAACTATCAGTCCTCTCCCTGGTGTTTTAGATGGATGTTAACGATAAAATAATACTAGTCAGAGAAGAGAAATGAGTTCTTCAAATGTTCCTGCCAATACAAGGCCATCGGTCATGTCAAGAAAAGGCTTGTTTATGTTAATGAGACTTTTCGGATAGGGCAAGGAAACCGGTCCCGTATCCACACTAGCTGACAGGGGGATTGAACCCATGCTATGGTACAAATTCAATCCACATTGGCTGTCCAGCCAACTGACCTACTGATTCACACACCTATCATTAACACCTGTTTTGTATCCAGATTTCTGCTTTACTATCATGAGCACCCTCTTCATGTTTTGCTGTGGACACTTCTCTGCCTGTTCCAGGTATTCCTCCTCTCCCTTTGTCAACAGAATATTCCAGCCCCCTTCAGATTTGAAGAAGAGTTATTGAACTTGAAACGTTAACACTATTCCTTTCTCTATTAACACTATTTCTAGCATTTTCTGTTTTTATGGTACTCACTACCACAGCACCTTCCACTGTACTCAATAATATTGTCAATTCCTTCCATTGCAGTCAGAAGCCTGGGTGATTCCATGGTCTGTGATGTAAATTAGATTAGATAGATTACTTACAGTGTGGAAACAGGCCCTTCGGCCCTACAAGTCCACACCGCCCCGCCGAAGCGCAACCCACCCACACCCCTACATTTACCCCTCACCTAACACTATATGGGCCGGATGCTGGCAGGTGGGACTAGATTGGGTTGGGATATCTGGTCAGCATGGACAGGTTGGACCGAAGGGTCTGTTTCCATGCTGTACATCTCTATGACAACGACCTGCATTTATGTAGCACATTTAGAAAAATGACCCCAGGCATTTCACTGGAATGCAGTTAGGCATAAGTTGATATAGGGCCAAAGAGGGATGTATTAGGAAGGGTTGAAAGAAGTGAGCTTTGATGGAGAGAGGCACAGTGGGTTTCATGTAGGAATTTCAGAGTAAAGATTTCAGATGGCTAAAGAGGGTGGGAAAAGCAAAATGGCAAACCCAGGTTACTCTTCACAATTTTGTTATGTTAATTCACTGATTCAGATTTGAATGGGAATGTCTGCTCCAGTCGGTTGGTTTTGGGCACTGATAAAATGGGAGGCTAAGGGAAATTCTTTGATTCATAGATCACAACCCAAGATAAAGCTACAATGATGATACGAAACGAAACAATGGAAGGATTTAAAAACAAAGAAGAGGATTTTAAAATTGAGATGTTATTTAATAGGCAGTCGGTGACTGTCATCATGCACAGCAGGTTATGGGGAAATGAGATTCGAAGACAATTAAGCTCAAACAGAAAGCTTTTGTTAAGTACCATTTTATCTAGGGTGAAAGGCCAGAGGTCAGCCGGTTGATCAGTAAAATTGTCAAACCTCACAGTAACATAGTCATGAATGAAGTTTGATGAAGTGCTGATGCAGGGCCAGAGTCAAGCAGTGATCCAAATGAAATGAGTAAAATAACAAATGAATCAGGATTGCAAATAAGCAGCGAAAGAGGCTTATTCCCACAGTTTTTTCCGCCGTCTTCTGAAGGTGCTGCCGCCTTGCTCAGCATCGTTGCACTGGCAACCAAATATACTCCAGTGCCTCAGTCAATCATCTATTCAACATTTATAATTGGATGGTAAAATCAAGTAAATTGTTTTGCCAGCGCAGTATTACACAGCTAAGCCTAACCAGAACCTCATTTGATTTTCACAGACGTGCACTGTACAGTAGGTGGTCATTAGGTGGAAATCGTGACTCAAAGTCTACAACACAACTCAACACAGACAAGTGTACCATTCTGATTTTTAGTCTACAAAGTGATGTATTTACCCACAGAATCATCAACATGTGCCATTTCAGATTATTACAGCAGACCTTGATCAGTTGACTTTATTTTTGAGCTTTCTTTTGATGAAAATTCAGCATCAAACATCCGTACTGTCGTTCTGGCTTTAATTCAGACACTGGTCTCAAGCTGTCTGTGCTATGTGTCACTTCACAATCTTATTCCTGTTTGCTTATAAACTCAACTGACTGCAAATTATGTTCCTCTCTTTTATCAATAGATGTCTGCAAATGCTTCTTCCACAGAACATGCAAGTATTGCATTTCATAGCCACAGTCAGTGCCTGCAGCAAAGCATGGAGGACAGGCATTCTGTGTTTTACAGAGACTGCAACAAAGATGGTGGATCAACTGTGTTGCGATCTGATGAGGAGGAGGATGATTTTTGTGGGAGTCTAGGAAAAACCAGGTAAACATAACTTCAGATTTGAAAATTGGTGGAGTAGTAAATAGTGAAGAGGATTGCCTTAGATTAAAGAAGGATGTGGATGGGCTGATCAGTAGCAGGTGGAATCCAATCCAGACAAGTGTGAGGTGGTGCAGGACAAACAGAGTAAAGGAATACACGCTGAACTGTAGTACCCTGCGACACACGGAGGATCAAAGGGGCCTTGGTGTACATGACCTTTGGTCCTATAAGATAATGGGACAAGTAGATAAAATGATTAGGAAGGTGCATGGAATACTTTCCTTTATCAGCCAAAGCATAGAGCTTAAGAGCAGATAACTAATGTTGGAACTGTACAAAAAGTTAGTTATGCCACAGCTAGTGTATTGTGTCTAGTTCTGGAATCTACCTCAGAAGAGGGATATGACAAGACTGGAAAGGGTGCAGAGGAGATTTACCAGGATGTTGCCTGGACTGGAGAGTTTAAGTTATGAAGAGAGATCAGACACTGGAGTTGTTTTCCTTACAGCAGAAAGGATTGCGTGAGTACATGAGTGAGCTGTATATAATTATGAGGGGCACAAATAGAGCAGATAAGCAGAAACTTTTTACCTTTGAGGAGGGATCAATGACCAAGGACATTGCTTTAAGGGGCAGAAGGTTTAGAGAAGATATGAGAAAAGTATGTTTCAAGGTGGGAATCTGGAACTCATTGCCTGTAAGAGTGATAGAGACAGAAACTTTCAGAACATTTAAAAATTATTTCAATGTCCATTTGCGATGCCAAGGCATTCAAGGCAAAGTGTCAAGTGCTGGAAATTGAGAATAGAATAATTAGGTTGTTATTTTACCTGTGCAGACTCGATGGGTTGAAGGGTCTCTCTTTCTGTGCTGTAGACCTCTATGACACAAAACTGACATTCATTTAATGTCTTGAGTTCTTGCCTACAATCTTTTCCACAAAATGTGAGGGTTCACAACCTTGAATGCACGTCAATTATTAATCATGTTCTTATGATAAAACCTTGCAAGATCACGTCAATTATTAATCATGTTCTTATGATAAAACCTTGCAAGATTTAGCTGGAAAATTGAATACCCTTATGGTTCTGGGCTTGGTGTGCTTCCTGGCCAGTTCTTTGAATTCAAAGGTATGTGTCCTGATATCTGCACTTTATACCTTTTGATCAACCCTCGTACTTGATACTTAGCTGTTTATCCATTACAAAATACCATTTGATTTTTCCCAAGTCTCTTAAAAGTAACTGCACTTTTAATGCAACAAAATCAGAAATGGTTTTTGGAGAAACTCAGCAAGGCTGGCAGCATCTGAGGAGAGAAAGCAGAGTTAACTGTTTCACATCCAGCGGCTCTCCTTCAGAACAGTTTCTCCAGCAATTTCAGTTTTTGTTTAGGTCTCCTTCATCCACAATTCTTTATTGCAGTTTTAATGATTTCATTTCATAGTTTACTGCTTCCTAATTTTGGTATAGTTTTGCACTGTTAATCTGTCAATTAAATCTTTGGAATACTTTAACCAAAATAAAACAAGCCCGTCATTTGGTTTACATTTTTGTTCTTCCAATTGAAAACTCGCTTAACGTGAAAAAGCTAGAAGTTACCTAAAGAAATTGATATCAAGAAATACATACCAGTACCCAAGACTAAACAGGCAGGCAGTGCTCAACAATTTTGTAATGACCTGTGTAACATTCTTCTGAAAACATTAAAATATTTTGCATTGTTTTCATGCCTGAAAATTAATCTCTTGTACCTTGACAGATATCAGATCAATCGGACCTGGACAAAAAGAGAAATGCCTGGAATGATCAGCACAGTGAAAAGCAGAAACAACCTTAACCAGCTCCGAGACAGTGATTCAAGCAGTCTGCAAAGTGAAGTAACGAAATGTATGCAGCTTCTCATGAACTGACTGTTATGCTGGCTGTATATTAGTGATCGGTCTGTTCAATCCAAGGCTCTTCCTCCTAATTGTTCTCAGGTATATCCTGAAGCTGTTCGTGCTTCAGGTAAAATGATGGACGATAACTAAGAAGGCTTGTGGGTGTATTATAACTAAGTCAGATTGATAATTAAACATAGGTTTCTATCCTTAATCCTTGACTGGGCCATGTCTCAAAGACCTTCATCTGGTATGGGCTTACTCATGTCAAACTTTATTCAGATATGATTCGGAGATGCCGGTGTTGGACTGGGGTGTACAAAATTAAAAATCACACAACACCAGGTTATAGTCCAACAGGTTTAGTTGGAAGCACACTAGCTTTCAGAGCGACGCTCCTTCATCAGGTGATTGTGGAGGGCTTGATCGTAACACAGAATTTATAGCAAAAATTTGCAGTGTGATGTAACTGAAATTATATATTGAAGAATTGATTGTCTGTTCAGCCTTTCATCTGTTAGAATACAGTGATAGTTTCACTTCTTTCATGTGTAAATCACAAAACTTTTTTTTAAAAGTTGCATTCTCGGGTTAGCTGTTAACAATGGTGATAGTTAGGCAATATGTTGAAGGTGTTAGCCCCCTGTGTTCTCTGTCTATGACCTGATGTTTAGGTTGATTCCTATCTAAAAAGTGAGATAACAGAGTTTTACATAAATTCATGCAGTTTTTGAGTTCAGAGTTCTACATGAATGTATGTGATTTTTGAGCAAAGTGCAATGTAACTCTGCAAGTACAAATTCACCACACAAAATATATGTGTGTATGTGGGTCTTTGTCTGTCTGTGTGTGTGTCTGTCTGGGGTGGGGGTTGTGAGTGTGAGAAAGTGTGTGTGTGTGCATATGTAGTGAGTACAGAGTGTCTTAAGTCTGTGAGGGAGTGCATGTGTGGGAGTGTGTGTGTCTATAAGGGTGTGTGTGTGTGGGTGTCTGGGTGCGCGTCTTTGTGTACCTGTGTGAGAGTGTGTGTGTGTGTGGGGATATCTGTGTGTGTGTGTGTGTGTGTGTGTGTGTGTGTGTAGTGTAATGGTGATCACCTGTAATGTGACATGAACCCAAGGTCCCGGTTGAGGCCCTCCCTATGGGTACCGAACTTAGCGCTCTCACATACACACGGACACAGGTACACACAGACGCGCACACAGACACCCACACACACCCTTATTGACACACACACTCCCACACATGCACCCCCTCACAGACTTAAGACACTCTGCACTCACTACACACGCACGCGCGCACACACACACTTTCTCACACTCGCAACCCCCACCCCAGAGAGACACACACACAGACAGACAAAGACCCACATGCACACATATATTTTGTGTGGCGTATTTGTACTTGCAGAGTTACATTGTACTTTGCTCAAAAACCACATACATTCATGGAGAACTCTGAGCTCAAAAACTGCATGAATTTATGTAAAACTCTGTTATCTCACTTTTTAGATAGGAATCAATCTAACCATCAGGTCATAGACAGAGAACATAGGGGGCTAACACCTTCAACATATTGTCTAACTATTACCATTGTTAACAGCTAACCTGAGAATGCAACATTTAAAAAAAACAGTTTTGTGATTTACACATGAAAGAAGTGAAACTATCACTGTATTCTAACAGATGAAAGGCTTAACAGACAATCAATTCTTCAATATATAATTTCAGTTACATCACACTGCAAATTTTTGCTATAAATTCTATGTTACGATCGAGCCCTCCACAATCACCTGATGAAGGAGCATCGCTCCGAAAACTAGTGTGCTTCCAATTAAACCTGTTGGACTATAACCTTGTGTTGTGTGATTTTTAACTTTATTCAGATATGTTCTGTGTTTCTTCTTGTTGAAGCACTTATTTCACACTTGACTTCTCTGACTGTTAACACTCCTTTGCTTATTATTTGTACAGACTCTGGCTCTCTTCTGCTTATCATTAAATGCCCCAGTCACCATGGAGAGGTTTCTCTAATTTGTCTCCGTTATCTCATACTTGCCGTTACATGGTAACTCTACAGTGCAGTGATGCCTGGAATTCTGCATTGAAACTAGCAGAGCATGTCACTTTCTGGGGAAATGCAGAACATCCATGATGTCTGCATGCACCTTTTATGAAAGTTATGTTCCTCCTTTAGTTTATTTTTTCCCATTTATCTACTAGGTCATTTTGTAATCTGCATCTACACATGATCTCAAACACTGATGCTGAATTTAAGCTGGTTGTTACAAAGAGTGTTGAGTGTAACCTATATCAACAATCACTTTAACCTTGCCTTCTCTATTGAGATTCTCCATAGAATTAGTTGCCTCTGTACAATGTTAGCTGGGGAAGCAAGTGATAGACTACAGAATTGGACCCATGTTCGAGTGAACCATTGTCCATATTAACCTGTTTCTAACTGTCAAAACTGCAATCTGTTTCCGTGTTGTATATCTCTATGACTATAAGTAATGGGACCATAAGTAATGGGCTTCTCTGGCAATCCCACTGTGGTGCAACTGTCAGGTCCCACGAGCCTGATTCTATACGTCACAACGGTAGCTAAATCAGGAATGCCCCAGCACAATCTGGGGCAGTCCTCCCAAAAAAATGAAACATAATTTAAGAATCTTTCTTGAGGCACAAATTCCAACAGGAGCAAATAGATTCTACTTAGAATTATAAAGTTTATAAATTTACCTCTTATATGTCGGTCCTTAACATATGGCTGCTGTTAGCTGTTTTGCTTCCCTTTTTTTTTGATAGACTGAGATTAAAGAACCTGACGGCTGACCACATTCATGTTCTTCAGCTCCCCACAGGAGGTGTGACCAGGATGGGGCCCACTCACTGCCATTCTCTGAATTCAAGGAAGTTTCCCCTGTGTACCATCCCAAGATGAACAACTCTGAGTGGAGACTCGTCCAAGCACAGCACAAGATGCGGGAACTGGCCATCAATATCCGCATGAAGGAAGAATTGATCAAAGAACTCATCAAAACAGGTAGAAAGGGTTAATTTTGAAAAAAAAATTAAATGCTAGCTCATTGACTGTTTCTAACTGTCAAAACTGCTGGTGTGAGGTAATTCAAAACGAAAAGAGAAAATGCTGGAGAAACTCAGCAATTTTGGCAGTGTCTGTTGGGAGAGAAACAGTTAATGTTTCAAAACCAATGAATGAATGATTTATTTTCGCATAAACGGTGAAAAGTGTTCCCTTCGCTTCTCGGCGCCACTTTGAGAATAAGAATAAAAGGAAAGTACTTAAGTAACATTCGTCTTCATGAGCCAGGGTCCCAAACACAGTTCCAGGACTTCGGCAAGGTCCACGTTCAAAGCCAAGAGCCAGAAGTCCCAGCTTTGGGCACCAATACTGCAGCAATCAACGTCTCACCACTGTCGAAAGTGTCCCTGCCCTGGGCCTACTGCGTCCAGGAGTTCCCGCTCAACTATTGCTTAGCTGACTCTCCACAGCCATTCCAGGGGTCCACGCATGCACTGAAGTTCAGAACGGAACTGAGCGTTGTGAACAAGCATCATACCAGACTCGAAATGTGAATTCTGCTTCCTCTGCACAGATGCTGCCAAACCTGCTGAATTTCTCCAGTAATTCTTCTTTTAATTTCAGGTTGCGATAGGGTTAGGGTTAGGCTGACATTGGCAAAATAGTGTTTTCATTTCGTGAGGTATTTCATTGGCATCAAAATTCAATTCATGTTTTTGAAAGTTGAAATAGCATTACATGGAAGAGACAGTTAAGTGCAGAAGTGTTATGACACATTCGACTCTATAATAAACAAGCATATCTATATCTGTAATATATTTAAATATATGTGTTTGAACCTTCTATTTGCACCAAATAATGTACTTTTGCAGTTTTTCAGTCACATTTTTTTGTGTTGAATTTTTTCCAGTGTGAACACCTGTGTTCACATTTTAACAGAAACATTGTGCAGTCACAAAAGCAAGTTTACAATCTGACAGTGAATTAACATAATCATGTAAAAACACTTTTGAATTTTCATGTTGCCATTTTTATGTGTAAACTGCAAATTCTATTTGATTATTTCACAATAACAGATTGCATTTGTTAGGTGAAATTGCCTTTTGCAGCTTTAATGCCGCCATTTCAATTAAAGAGAGCCTCAAATCACCTTTTGCAATTGGACCAAGTTAAAATCTCTATAGTGTGAAAACAGGTCATTTGACCCATCATATCCACACCAACTCTCCAAAGAGCATTCCACTCAAACCCACCCCATCCCTTAAACTTGTATTTCCCATGGCTAATCCACCTAGCCTACACATCCCTGGTCACTATGGACAATTTAGCATGGCCAGTGCACCTAGCTTTTGGACTGTGGGAGGAAACTGGACCACCCAGAGGAAACCCACGCAGACACAGGGAGGATGTGCAAACTCCATACTTACGGTCGCCTGAGGCTAGAATTGAACTCAGGTCTCTGGTGCTGTGAGGCTGTAGTGCTAACCACTGAACGTCCATGCCACTTATGTTCCTTGAGTGAGTGAGAAAATAAAACTGTGACAGGATATGCAGGTTCTGACCTTTTGTTTTCTGTTAGTCACTCCATACCTCTTTAGGCTAAACTAGCTTATGTTTGAATGGCTAGGGAGAGATGCCCAAGCGATGAATAAACAGTACTTCCAGAAGATTCAAGGGTTGGAGCAGGAGGCGGAGCAGGCAAGGGCGGAGCTGACAGAGGCTCAGAAACAGCTCCAGGACTTTGAGGAGAAAGAACCCAGGGACCCCGTGGAAAGGGCCAAACTTCAGGAGTATCACAAAAAAATTGTTGCAGCACAAAGTAAAGTGCAGGTATGTGAGGTGAATACCTTCTGATGAGATGGCTAAACTAAACCGTGAAAGAGTAAAGATCTGGAAGTACCAATTCTGATGGACCACAGTGAAAAATATGCTGTGTTATTGGGCCACTATTTAAAACAAAAGGGCACAACATGTGCCAGGTTCAAAATATTTATTTCAGGGTACCAATCTGGTATATATCTTTGTAAACTGTTGCTTTGTGGTACAAGACTTCAGTGTTGCTGAGAAGAGGGGGTATGTTGGTGAAGTTTTCAGTCCAGCACTCGTTAGGACAAATGCAAGAATGTTACATTTCAAACAGTTACAATGTATTCCAAACAAAAGTGATACTGATGGATTGATAAGCAATCGTCATAGACAAAGCATAAAGGACTTTAAGCTCCCCAGGCTCCCAGATAATTCATAAAAGTACAAGTTTTGAAAGTATTCCTTTTGTTTGCTGAGAACTTGTCCCTTTATATGAATATATGTCACTTCTGGCAAATAGAAGTAAGGCATACGATTAGGTCAACCGATTACCTTAAATTGGTAGTTAGTGTAGCAAGACCTTGGCCAATCAGAATCCACTTGTCAGTTGGCACTACTCTTTTCTCATGTACTGTAACTTTCAACTTTAGAGATTCGTTTAGATTCCCTACAGTGTAGAAACAGGCCCTTCGGCCCAACAAGTCCACACCGACCCTCCGAAGAGTAACCCACTCAGAACCATTCTCCTCTGACTAATGCACCTAACACGAGGGGCAATTTAGCATGGCCAATTCACCTCACCTGCACATCTTTGGACTGTGGGAGGAAACTGGAGCACCTGGAGGAAACCCACGCAGACACGGGGAGAATGTGCAAACTCCACACAGGCGGGAATCGAACCTGGGACCCTGGTGCTGTGAAGCAGCAGTGCTAACCACTGAGACACTGTGCCACCCCCTGATTATCTGAAATTTGGTGTTCATGCACTTGTCCTATGAGTGTAAACCAAAAACCTTTGGCACCATGTCTCTTTTCAGCAGTATATCTTTGAATAGCAATCTAGTACGTGGGTTGCCTCTTAGTTATTTTTTTGTGCCCCATCTAATTCTATACTCCTGAAAAACCCAGGTTGTCACTTTTAATATTCAATTATAGTTGTAAAATTCCCATGTTTGACTCATTTAAATGTGCTGCCGCAAGTTTATTTGACAGACAGATATGTTGGATTATTGAGTATGGAATTCCGAGGTTGAGTGGAAAGTACATACGCAGCAGTTGTATAATGGGAACACATTACACTCGTACAAGGTGGGGCACAAAGGTGGTTTGTACCTGTAGAAAAATGACACCAAAAGAGGGAAAAAGAGATACAGCTGCTTTTGCAGAATGAGAATCTGTGTGCAATTTGATTTTGCACTGACAATTGCGAGCAAAATATTATTGTACAGCTATTTTTTCAATCAAAGAATTTATGTTAAACTTACGTAGAATCTTGATAGGACTACTCGTGTAACACTGAACAGTTCTGGTCTCTTTATTATGGGAAGGATGGAGGGGCACAGAAGGTGAAAGATTCAGTTTGCTAACATGATATGAAAATAATTATCAAAAGTTGAACAGGTTGAGGCTCATTTATAGAGTCATAGACATGTACAGCATTGAAATAGACCCCTGAGTGCAACCCGTCCATGCCGACCAGGTATCCCAACCCAATCTAGTCCCACCTGCCAGCACCCGGCCCCTATTCCTCCAAACCCCTCCTATTCATATACCCATTCAAGACTAAAAGTTGATAAAGGTAATTAAGACTGAAACGTTTTGATGGGATAAATGTGGAAAAGATTTTATACTTGTAAGATCAGAACTAAAAAACAAAAGCATATGATAGTCATAAATATATTCAGTATGGGACTCTAGAGAAAATTCTATAGTCGGAGAGTGACTACAGTGTGGAACATGCTACAATAAAGATAGTTGAGTTAAATAGCTTTGATGTGTTTAAGGGGGAGCTAGATGAGGGTGAAAGGGATAGGAGGATGATATTGATGGATTAAATGAAAAGGATGGAAGGGAGCTTACATGAAGCTTTAATACTGGCACAGTCCCATTGATTGAATGACCTGTTTCTGTCCTGTGAATATTGTGTAATGGATTCTCCCATCAGTACCTGCTAGAAACGGCTGTGTTTTTATATATCGTAAATCTAGATTTCAGCTGCTGCTAATCTTGACATGCATTTCATTTCCAGGTACTCAGGCAAAAGAAGCGGGATACAGAGCAATTGGTTTCACTGTCATCGCAGAGTGAGCGGCGAATCCATGAAATGGAGAGAAATGTACAGCTGATGAAACAGCAACAAGCACTGTTGCAGAAAAAGCTGAAAGAGGAAATGGATCAGAAAAGACGACTTGAGACAGAAATGCAGAAAGGAAAACATCGAGTGAAGGTACGATTTGCTACAAGTTGCGATTGCACAGGCTGAAGTATGTTTTACATTTTAGAATTTAGCCTTTTTCTTCATTGAAACATTAAACCCAATGAACAGTGAAACCAACTCAAAGAGGCAACTATTAAAAAATAACCTTCCTGGCAATTGTAATTAACTTCCATTGTAAGAGATACAAACTGCACCTTGAAGTCTCAGTTATTTGCATCAACCTTGAATACATCAAGTCAGTTTACAATTTAATGATCTACTAAATTGCTTGTCCAAAATAAATATTTGGACATGGTGCGTATTTTTTTTAGGTCTTTTCTGTTCAGTTTGATATTTCTAGTACTGAGTTACAATATCAGGATTAAGACAGGCGAGTAAACACAAGGTGCAGCACATAATAAAAGACTTCTTTGAGCAGAGTGTTTTTTATCCAGCGTCCCTAGAGGCAGAGAAACTGCACTATCTCTGCAATTGGATGCCTACACTTTACATCTGCTTAAAGGAGAGAGGAGTTTCCCTGCCGCTATGAATGCTGGATAAAGAGCACCCCATTGAACAAAAGCTGAGGACTGCGTGTGACAACTACATTTCATGGCACCTGAATATTTGGTGGTGATGAATTACTAATAACTCCCTACCTTCCTGCCAGCATTGCATACGCAAGAAATTGGGCATCCTAGTCAAAGGCCTGCAGAGCATTGATGCTAATTTGGGTAGGATTTTCCTCACACTCCAGAAGTGCACAGCAACTATTTTGTCAACAGTGTTTGCCAGTCCAGTAGATTTCAGGATCGCAACATTCCTTAATAGAAACAGGGTGACAATGAATTGCAAAACTCAACTAACAGCCAGGAACCTGAAAACACGTTCTCGCTGGTTGAACTTCAGAGTTAGGCTCAATGTCAGATGAGATGAAATGTGTAATCCTGAGATATTTGGCTCATCCAGTTTACTGTATATGTAATGACTAGAGATAGGATATGTAGTAAATTGTGGATGCCCCCAAGTGTAATGATGAGCTCATTTTCCCCCTTCTGTACGCAGGAGCTTGAAATAAAGCATAAGCAGCAGCAACAAATTCTCAAGATTAAAACTGAAGAGATAGCAGCTTTCCAAAGAAAGAGGAGAAGTGGCAGCAATGGGTCTGTAATCAGTCTCGAAGAGCAGCAGGTAATGCGATAATGTGTCTGGAGCAACTCGGTGGTTAGCATCTGAATATTGACTGGAGCAGTTCAATTTCATCAACAAAATCTATTTTCAAATGATTAGATTATTTGTTTCTTAGTTCTGTCCAATATGGGCCAAATACCTCCTATGCCAATTTATGAACTTCCATGAATGTATATTTTACTGCTAATTAAAGGGTTTTTTAAATATTTGACAATTACTTTCCTCTCACCTGTTTTTTTTTGACATAGAGTCACAGAGATATATAGTACAGAAAGAGACCCTTCAGTCAAACTTGTCCATGCTGACCAGATATCCTGAATTAATCTAGTCCCATTCCAGTATTTGGTCCATCTCCCTCTAAACACTTCCTATTCATATACCCATCCAGGTGCCTTTTAAATGTTGCAATTGTACCAGCCTCCACCACTTCCTCTGGCAGCTCATTTCATACATGCACCACCCCCTGCATGAAAACGTTGCCCCACAGGTCCCTTGTAAATCTTTCCCCTCTCACTGTAAACTTATGCCCTCTAGTTTTGGACACCCTTACCCTCTGGCAAAGACCTTGACTATTCACCCTATCTATGCCCCTTATGATTTTATAAACCTCTATAAGGTCACCCCTCAGCCTCTCACGGTCAAAGGAAAACTGCTTCTGCCTATTCAGACTGTCCCTATAGCTCAAATTCTCCAACCCTGGTAACACCCTTGTAAATTTTTTCTGAACCCTTTCAAGTTTCACAACATCATTCCTATAGTTGATTGACCAGGCAGTGAACTTGCACAGCTGACTGCCTATGGTATGTAGTTACAAGCATCTCTGGACATCAAGAAAAATAAACAAACAGTGAAATTCACAGCTGAGCTCAGAGAAACCTCAGTATGGGGAGCTCCTCACAGCAGGGGAACAGCTAAGTGTTGTTTTTAAAAGCCTAACCATACTATTTTTTTGTACATCTACAATAGTGAGTAGGGTGGATTTTTATTTTGTTTGTATGTTTTACTGAGATCTGACATATTTTGACTGTGGTTCTATGACTATTACTAATTTTGCACACAAGCAACTAAGAAAGTTACCAGTGAACGGACTGAAAAATTACATTCAACAGCTGGTCAAGATGTTACCTATTTGTTATGCTCAGTAGAACTTAACAAAATTCAGGGCAATGCACTTCCTTCCGTTGGTTTGAGTCACAAGTTCCAGGATAGTCGCAGATTCTCTTTCCTTTCTCTGCAGAGCAATGTGTACTCCAATTGACACCTCTATGTAAAGGCTAGGGTTTTGATTTCTGATGTTTGTTGGAAAATGCATGTGTGCAGACATTGGGTGAGGACTAAGTCGGAAACAATAGGGCGGCACGGTGGCACAGTAACTAGCACAGCTGCCTCACAGCACCAGGGACCTGGGTTCGATTCCTGCCTTGGGCAATTGTCTGTGTGGAGTTTGCACATTCTCCCTGTGTCTGCGTGGGTTTCCTCCCACAATCCAAAGATGTGCAGGTTAAGTGAATAGGCTATGCTAAATTGCCCATATTGTTAGGTACATTAGTCCGGAGTAAATGTAGGGGAATGGGTCTGGGTGGGTTACTCTTTAGAAGGTCAGTTTGGATTTGTTAGCCCAAAGGGCCTGTTTCCACACTGTAGGGAATCTAATCTAATCTAAAAAAATTGTACTTTTTTTACATTTTATGATTAGACGTTACAAATGACAATTGGATAAGCCAATGAAGGACGGCTTGAGCCCCATTAAGAGCAAGTACAGTGGAATGATTTATGTACCTATAAGCACATCACAGCCTTGAAGATTGGATGGGAATTGACACCAGCTTTGAATCTTGTGGTGTATCCATGATTGAGGGACATTCCCTCTTTTGTATAACACTAGTGGACACACATACCTTGATGGGAATGTCTCGAGCATCTGCTTTAAGTGAGTGAGGAACATGGACAGGGCATTTGCTTTGTAGCTGCCAAAGATCGAGAGGTGGTGGGGGTAACGGCCACGCTACTTTGTTCTAATAGGACTTTTTTGCTAGTGTTCTACTTTCCCTGTCATGCCAGTCACAAAGGTGGCAGAATTTCATCCACAGCAATAAGAGCTAAGTGCTGGACCACCAGGTGGGCTCCACAGCTGTTAGGAGAGATTGATGTGCCTTCTCCCAACTATCCAGCAGAACCAGGCCATAGTGAGGAAACTCCCTGCCTGTGTAACAACAACACCATCTTGCATTTATATAGTATCTGGTGTAACAAAATGTCCCATGACACTTAATGAGAACATAATTGATAAAGCATTTTGACACCAGCTTACAAAACGCAACGTAACGGTAGATCATCAAAAGCTTGGCAACTGTGGTGAAATAACAGGAACACCTTCAAATTAAATGTAAAGCTAAGGATATTCTAGCCTCCTATTGCAGCCCCTTGTAACTTGGCAGGCTGTGGGAAGAGTCATGTTTGTGATAGACAGTGGTCCCTGCCAAGCATGCGGCTGCTCACATCAGAGGCTGGAAGTGCATTGTGCTTGACTACTGATGAATGTGAGAGTGCGTGAAAACACTCACAGACTTTCATGACCCATGATTATTTTAGGAGGGAAAAGCTCCTTTCTGAGCCCTTTGCTGTGACACGTATATTGATGATCAACTTTTCTTGTAGAAAATTGAAGAGCAGAAGAGGTGGTTAGACACTGAGATTGAGAAGGTTCTTGAACAACGGAAGGCTCTGGATGACCTGGAAGAGGAGCTGAACAAACGCGAGATCATTGTAGAAAAGAAGGAGGCCTTGCTGCAGGAGAAGAATGGGCTGGAGAGCAAGAGACTGCGGTCCAGTCAGGTGAGAAATTCCTTCTACAGAATGAGTGATTGAGAGGTAGCAACTCCAACATTGCATCAGATTAGAGCCTAAGTGAGCATTTTTCAGTAGGATGAAGGAACACTGGAGTCAAGACCACCTTATGAAAGGAAAACAATGGGGATCCTATTTGCTTAAGAGTTAAATTTGAAAGCCAATCAGATTAGAGAGTAATGGACTACATTTCAAACGCAGAGAGGACTTGTTCAAGTTGTTTTTCTACAATTTTTCTCCCATCCTCTCCTAAAGCAACTGACTGAATATATCGTTCTACTATTGTCAGCAGCACTTTCTGACCTCATACATACAGTACTGTATATGTAAGCATAGAGAATGAATTTCAATGGGACATTAAACTGTGAGCCTGCTGAACCTTGTGCTCAGCATTCACTTAACAGCAGAGTTGGGTGCAAACTGATCAGTAGTGGGAATATACTGTCTGACTCGCCATTTTTCAACCCATTATGACACTATAATCATCATCCATATGAGATCAGCTTTCCAAACACAGACCAGAGACCAAACCTGGAACATTGTGGTCTGTCCGACATTACCTTTCACTATTAACATGAGAAGATTATAGAAAAAGTATTCTGACTTTCTTTCAATTTATTTCAAGACCTTGGAGTGTTGGTCAGTTTTCTTTTCTATTATTTCTTTAGGCGCTGAGTAATGACATTGTGAGAGTGTCGAGCCGCATTGAATCTCTGGAGAAGGAGCTGTCTGAGAAGAATGGGCAGTTGCGTAATGGCAGTGCCTGTGACCAACAGGAAATCCGGGAAGAGATTTCCAACCTACGGCATGAGAAGGATCAGATGATGAAACAACGCACTGAACTCGATGAGAAACTACGGATGGGAAACCTGCTGTCTGCAGAGGTAGGGCTTGTTGGGAGAGAAACCAGTTGATCCAGCGGCATATTGTAAAATCATACAGAATCAGTCGTATATTAGAATAATGTTTCACCTCATTAACTAGCTGCAAGCTAGTTGAATACACAACACCCTTACTATTCATGAGTTAGCTAATGCAGGATCATTTCTAGTTTATTTATCATGCAGTGGGATTGATATTCCAGTGTTACAGAAGAAAATCAGTGAATTATATGTTCATGTGCAATATCTTTGTAGTAGTAATCATTTACTATCAATAAAAGATTTGTTACTTGCACTGCTTACCCTACTCACTTAGTTCATAACTTCAATTCTAAAGCAGTACATTCTCTGTCTCTCTATGAACAACATCGTGAGAGATCTCTTTAAAAGCTGATATTTAATTATTGTTTTACAACAAGTCCAAAAATTCCAGCGGGTGAGGTGGACTGATGACAGAATAAGATCACTGCAGAGGTGATCTCCTGTCATTAAATGTCTGATTGGTTACCATGGTGCCAGTGGACCTTTTAACTGGTGCTCTCTGAGGGGGATATTTATATTGGATTCTACAGGTGACTTCTGCCATTTGGAGCCACTCCTGTGTGGCCACACTGAATATGTAAAGAGCAATAACATGTTGGGTGATGCCTTTGCCATTTGAGCCATTGAGGACTGGTGTTTGTTTTCTGGAGACGTTTAGGCGATAGCATATTAGTATTTAAACACTTACCTGTTCTGCTGAGTGTGTAGATTAGTTCCATAAGATTCAAATTTCATAAACATTTCAGCCAGTGTTTAAAACTGCTGTACATTGCAGATACAAGCCTCTTTATTGTTAATAATTATTTTTAAAAGTATAAATATTCAAATAATTGTCCACTTCCCTTTGGAAAGAACACGACATATGAATCTGTTTCCACTAACCTTTTAGGCAGTGTAGTCCACATTGCAGCGCCTCGCTGTGTAAAGGTTTGTGTTTTAGCAGGTGTGTGTCTCATTACTCAGCAGGTACACTGCGCCGCAGAGCTAAAGAGTTGAAAGGACCACAGGTTCCAATCCTGTGTGTATTCAGCAAATGGCAGTTATTATAGAGTCGTACAGCACGGAAGCAGACCCTTCAGTCCAACTTGTCCATGCCGAGCAAGTTTCCCAAACTAAGCAAATCCCACTTGCATGCATTTAGCCCATATCCCTCTAAACATTTTGTATTCATGCACCTTTCAAAATGTATTTTAAATGTTGTAACTGTACCTCCATCTATCACTTCCTCTGGTATTCCATTCCACATGCAAACCACCCTCTGTCTGGAAAAAAGTTGCCCCCTTTTTGAATCTTTCTCCTCTCAGCTGAAAATTTGCCCTGTAGTTTTGATTTCCCCTACCCTGGGGAAAAGACCTTTGCTTTCACTTTATCTATGCTCCTCATGATTTGGCTTTGTTTCCTTTCTTCCTTTGTCCAATCAGCCAGGGTTTTGAGCTGTCATCAATATCTGCTCATGGGAAGCAATTGTGCATGAATGTTGAATGAAAGAAGAACCAGACTCTGTCATAATGCTGGTCTCCCTGCCCCACCCCATCCCACCCCACCAGCTGTCAGAAAGCCAAACTCTCTAGACTCATGTATATAATGGGGTAATGGAAGGGAGTTGGTGTTCATAGTATCATAACCTGGAATCATCAACAGCTTCAGAGAGAAGCAAGTTGAGGAGAAGGGTAAGTAAGTTATTCTCGTTTTTGAGGTGCTAATATGGGGCAGGCATCCAAGTGAGTTTTAACCAGTTTTCTATCTAACCATCTTCTGTTAATAAATGAAAATACAGAGAATCATAGAATGATAGAGCACAGCAGGAAGTCCATTATGCATCTACAGGCTCTTTAGTAAGTCTAACTACCTAGCTGCACTCTCCTGTTCTTTCTCTAAATTCCTGTCATTGTTTACCTACATATGTCATCCAGTTAAATGATACTATGAAATCTGTTTCCCTCATTCTTTCAGGCAGTGTGATCCAGATCACCACAGCTTTCTGTGTTTAAAGAAAAAAGCCTGATTGTTTTTGATTCTTGTGTCAATATATTTAAATCCAACCCATCTGCCACTAGAAGCAGTCGGTTCTCATTTGCCTTATCATGATTTATAACTTCCTTTTAAATCTTTCTTTAACCTCTCTATTCTAAAGAGAACAGAGCCAGCTTCCCCTAGACAGAGTGAGTGTTGGGAAGATGTTTCCATAGGTAGGAAAGACTAGGACCTGAGGGCACAGCCTTAGAGTAAAGGGAAGACCTTTGAGAATGGAGATAAGATGAAACTTCTTCAGCCAGAGAGTGGCGAACCTATGGAATTCACTGCCACAGAGGCTGTGGGGGCCAGGTTATTGAGTGGATTTAAGATCGAGATAGATTCCTGATTATCAAGAGGATCAAGGGTTATGAGGAGAAAGCAGGAGAATGAGATTGAGAAACTTATCAGACTTGTTTGAATGGCAGACCAGACTTGATGGGCTGAATGGCCTAATTTCTGCTCCTATGTCTTATGGTCTCTTCATTCCCACTATCTTTCTGAAAAATTACCTCTTCAATCTGCCCATCTTTCCAGTTAGAAACATAGCAACATAGAAAATGTGACACCAGGTTTTGGTCCAACAGGTTTGGTTGAAATCACAAGCTTTCAGCGTGTTGCTCCTTCATCAGGTGAAATGAAGAGAAGCACACAGGCACAGAATTTATCGACAGAGAGATCAAAAGATCATGCAAGTGGCATGAGTGGAGTATCTACAGGCTGAGTAACAAGTCTATTCAGGTGATCAAAAGCATCAGACAGAGTCAGTAAAGTGTCAACAGATGAATAACACCAACAATTGCCAATTTCCAGACACCATCTTATAACTCATCCATTTCATACTGACAACAAGAACTATGAGTTTGCTGGGACAACACACCAATACTAGGACAGGCTAAGCAAAGGACACCAAGGGAATTCCTGGAAGCATGGTAATCTTCCTTGGGCTCCATCAACAAGCACATTGGCCGGACCCAATATACAAACTGCTGCAATGGACAACTGGAAATAGTTCAGGCAGCGCCACATCAATTCAAAGTGGAACAGGAGGCAACACAGCACTGATGATGTCACCTAGAAACATCTGCCAACATACCTACCAGCTTGACGAACAGACCAACAATGAATCCAACGAGCTCCCAAGCTGCAGATCTTCACAAAATGTTTAAACAACGTCTTCACCTTCAACAGCCAGCTCCTCATCCAGACACACGGAACAGACATGGGGACCAAATTTGCACCCCAATATGCCAATATTTTCATGCACAAGTTTGAGCAAGACTTCTTCGCTGCACAGGATCTCCAACCAACTCCATACACTAGATACATAACAACATTTTCTTCCTTTGGACTCATGGCAAGGAATCACTAAAACAACTGCACAACGATATCAACAAGTTTCATCCCACCATCAGACTTACAATGGACTACTCTTCAGAATCAGTTTCATTCTTGGACACATGCATCTCCATCAAGGTTTTATGCCTTGGGTTTATCTTACGCTACATGTAACCCCACCAAACTGTTCAGTATCTGTAAAATCCTTACTGTCCTGTTTTGCCACCATCACCTTGATAACTTGTTATGATCTCTCTATCTTAATTAGTTTGTACAATTTGGGATTACTCGATTCATTGGTTATACCCTCAGCATACAACTCTATCACATTATTCCAGCCATTTCGTTTGTCTCCAGCACCATCTTATTTGTTTTTTGTAATTATCTTTCTGTCTCAGTTAATCAGATCGTAGGTCATCCCTTCACTTGTTATTCAGCTATTGACACTTTACTCACACTGTCGGACACTTTGATCACCTGACTTATTAGTCAGCCTGTCAACATTCCACTCACATCAATTGTACGATCTTTTGATCTCTCTACCTATAAATTCTGTGCCTGTGTGCTTCGCTTCTCTTCTCTTCACCTGACAAAGGAGCAGCGATCCAAAATCTTATGATTTCAAATAAACCTATTGGTCTATAATCTAGTGTCATGCGACATCTGAACTTATAGGAACAGGAATTGGCTATTCAAATCTGGGAGCCTGTTCCACCATTCAATATGATCATAGCTAATCATTCCTACTCAGTACCCTGTTTCTGCTTTCGCCTATACCCTTTAATCCCTTTGACCTGAAGAACTATGTCTGTCTCCTTCTTGAAAACAATCAATGTTTTGGCCTCAACTGCTTTCTGTGGCAGCGAATTCCACAGGCTCACCGCTCTGAGTAAAATGGCCTACCCATGTATCCTTAGATTATGCCTCTTGATCTGGACTTTCCAGTCATCGGGAACATCCTTCCTGTGTTTACTCTGCCTAGTCCTGTTAGAATTTGTTAGGTTTCTATGAGATTCTCCCTCATTCATCTAAACTCCAGTGAATATAGTCCTAACTGGTACAGCCTTTCTTTCAAGAAAACCCAGGTCTTGTTGCACCTCCTGTTTTCCCAATCTATTACCATTCAGATGATGATCCACCTTCCTCTCTTTGCTACTAAAGTAGACACATTTGTCCACATTATACTTCATCTGCAATTGGACACGGTAGTTCAGCTGAGGTCTAACCTCACTTGTTTAGAGGTATTCAGTTTTACTCGCAAACAATAAAGTCAGGCAGTATCTTTCCAAGTTCTGATGAAGGGTTAATTACATAAAACATTAGTTCTGTTTCTCCCTCTCCCAGCTACTGCCTGGCCTGCTGAAGGTTTTCTTGCATTTTTGTGTTTTTCCAGATTTCCAGCAGCCACAGTATTGTGATTCACAGAATTGTTTTGGGGCAGTATGGTGGCTCAGTGATTAACACTGCTGCCTCACAGCACCAGGGACCCAGGTTCAATTGCAGTCTCAGGCGACGTCTGTGTGGAGTTTGCACATTCTTCCCGTGGCTGCGTTGGTTTTCTCCAGGTGCTCCGGTTTCCTCCCACAGTCCAAAGATGTGCAGGTCAGGTGGTTTGGCCATGCTACATTGCCCATAGTATTCGGTGCATTAGTCAGAGGGAAATGGGTCTGGGTGGGTTACTCTTCGGAGGGTCGGTGTGGACCTGTTGGGCCGAAGGGCCTGTTTCTACACTGTAGGGATTCTAATCATTCTAATCAAAAAGCAGACCGTTTGGTCCGTTGTGTCGAAGTTGGCTGTCTGAATGAGGAACGCACCTGGTCACCATAGCCCTGCACATTCATTCTTTTCAGATAATAATTCAATTTCCTCTGGACTCCCTGTATTAAACCATTGCCTTTCCTTTTTTAATGATTGTCTATTGTTCCTCTCTAGGAAGAGAGGATCCTTTTCCAGCTGGATGAAGCTATTGAAGCGCTGGATGCTGCAATTGAGTACAAAAACGAGACAATCACACGTCGGCAGAGGGTGCTGCGAGCATCTGCCAGCCTGCTGTCCCAGTGTGAAATGAACCTGATGGCAAAGCTGAGCTATCTCTCAGCATCTGAAACTAGAGCACTGCTCTGCAAATATTTTGACAAGGTAAGGGCTGTTTCTCCTTTTACTGTGCACAGCATACCTTGTCTAATTACCAGCAGAGCCTTCTTGAGACAATTACCATCAGGTGGGGAGTAAGGAGGACGTATGGGGAAGGAGACCATGCTGTCAACATTGACAAAACCACTTGTGGCATTGATGGGCCCAGCTTGGAGCTTGGACATTCTGCTCCAAGTCCCGATTGTTCATAATGTTGTTTGTGCTGTACAGCCATGTTGCATTTTTTAAGCTACGTTGGTCAGGTAAAGTAAGCAGCAGTGGGGCAATGCTACATGCAGCACGTTCTGATTCAGTGTGAATGTGTTCCTGCAGGTGGTAACACTCCGAGAAGAGGAGCGCAAGATGCAACTGGCTTTCATGGAGTTGGAGATGCGTGCTGAGGAGCAACAAAAGCTCGTTTACTGGCTGGAGGCAGCAGTCGAGCGCCAACGCCTTGAGACAGATCGTCGCCTCACTGTCCAGCAGAAGGAACATGAACAAAAGCTGCAGCTCCTGCTTCAGCACTGCAGAGGTTCGGACTGACTGTATTCATGGAGCATTTGTAGATTTGTATATCATTGTAATCTCATAGTGTTTTACAGTACAGAAAGAGGCCCTTTGCTCCACTGGGCACCAACCACCCGATGTACATTAATCTCACTTTCCAATATTTGGTTGGTATTCTTGTATGCTTTCACACTTCAAGTGATCATTTAAGCATTTCTTAAAGAGTTATACGTTGTACCAAGATGTTCTTATTCCAAGTGGATACTGTTATTGATGTATATTGTTTAATATTATATACACTCTTTCAGTTTTGACAATCATCTTTTCCATCTCCAAATCTTTTGTGGTCACAGCATATGGGCTTGACTCAGATCCATTAGAACTTGGATTGAGTCCATGCAACTCATTTGAGCTGGATGGTTTTCCATTTGAAAGAAGTACCTACACTACAGCTCAAGGGCACACAGAGCAGGATCCTGAATTTTACTGCCGTTCAGCTTTCTGTCAGGTAGCGGTAAAAATGCTTCAATGAATCCCAGTGTCCCATGTTAAAAAAACTGGAAAAATCAACCTATGTTCCATCTGAATTCTTCTTGATCTCTGTGTAGAAAGTGCAGAATTATTTGTGAATTTCCAAGTTGATTATCATTATAGACTCAGTAACCTGAATTCACACGAGACCAGCCAGGCAATATCACTGGTTGCTAAGCATCCATAAAGTCACGATATCATGACCTGCCAGAACCTGGGAAAAGAGACAGGGAATCGATTACAAAGAAGATTTGTGTTCAAGCTTCTGTCAACTGGTGGAACAATCCCAGAGCCCTTTGCAGAATCTCATTTTGTTTTGGTTTTTTCACAGGACAAATGGATGAAGGAATTGCTGGGAGTCAGAGGCAGTATGAGGGCTGGATTCAAATGCTGGAGAAGGAGCTTGTCTGGTACAAACGAGCCAACCATGAATTGAACACAAAATTGCGAGAACTGTCTAGTTATCTCGTGAATCAGCCAGCAGAGCAAAACAAATGTAAGGATCAGAATGTGGCAGTGCTACTGACACTTCAATCACATTGTAGCTCCTTCACACTCATTTCTCAATCATAGGAATTATCTCATTTTAACCAGAGAGAAACCACTGTGTAATGCTAAAGAATGTGAACAATGGTTCCTCTTCCTTTATTATAACTTGTACTTAATTCCTTCTTACTTTCCTCAGTTCTTAAATTAATTACAGCTTCTCTTTAAAAACTGCCCTGTCTATAATTGAATTTTATGGAAGGTACAATAATGTGCACTGACTGGAGCCACCTTTTATTTTTCTATTGATCACAGTGTCTGAATAAGTGAGGGGAATTTTGCTATTTCTGTTTCACATAAATAAGACCAATGATTAATTATACTTAAAATGTCAATTTGTTCACCTGTTAAATTTGAAGAACTTACATTCATACAACACCTTTCTTATTTTCAGGAAGTTCCATTGGCTTTAGAGCCAATAAAGTGCTTTTGAAAAGTAGTTATTGTTATTTCTGTAGGCAAAACCATCAACCAAATTGACACAAAATAGGAGTTAAGGCTTGGGCATGATCAGCCATGGTCTTATAGAGTTGCATGGTAGGCTTGAGAGGCAAATGTCTGACTCCTGCTCCTGTATTTTTCACACAGCAATGTGAAAAATACCATTTGCTTAATGTTGACAATTTTGGTTAAATGATAACTGGGCAGGATATCAGAAAAACTCCCAGTTTTCCCAATATATTTGTGAGGCAGTATGGGTCTCAAATTAACATTTTTTCTGAAGGGTTGCCTGTGTAACCATACTACACTGCCACATTAGTGCACTGAGTGACAGGTTATCTTACGAATTCAAGTTCTACAGTGACACTTGATCCACCGAACTACTGATGGTGATTTGGGAACTGACAGATTGGATTTGAGCAAGGCACCACTTGTGGGGGCAGTGAGGTTAGGTTTACACTTGCAGGCCTTCTGATGTTACTAGTCATCGTGCCATGAGGAGACACAAAATGGATGTCTGATTTCTCTCTGGAAGTAAGATAAATCAATTCAAGTGAGAAGTGCTCACTGCTCCTGCTTATGCATTTCAGAAAATCAGACTATCTGATGATTGTCTGAGCACACATAATAGATCAGAAGAGAAAGATGCTGTTTAAAATTAAATTGCACTGTGCTTTTGTTTTTGCTCACTTGGCAGGAAGCATGTGAAATAATGCTGCTTCTGTTCTGTTTCATATCTTGGAGATGTTGGGAAAACTCCAGTCACTGTTGACCGAATTCCTGCGCGACCTGGAAGAGAAGAAAATGGAAATAATATTCTGCCAGAGCAAATGTCTGTGCTGTCAGCTACTCTGGAGCACATTCCCAAACCGAAAGAGGACCTCCGGGATCTGGTCCATGCACCTCTGCCACCCACTTGGAGAAGGTCATCCCTACCTACAGAAGATCAGCCTGGACTTGATGAACTGAGACTACGGGATTCAGTGGAACATTCGTGCCATCGGGTGGTGCAGCCTGCAGAGGGTGCCATGCACTGGAGTATTACACCTGTGCAGAAGTCTCAAAAAACGTTCAGACAAGCAAGTCTCAGTTCTAACATTTCTCACCTCAATTCTGGGATAATTGACGTCCGAAAAAATCCAGTGGGATAGCTGACAGTGAAATACCACGTGGTGTTAAAGTAGACATCAGCACAGATTCTCATTGAAGAAAACCCACTTTGAAGAAAAACATTTTTATTTGAATATTTTCAACGAAATGGTTCATATTGAACAGGAAAACATTTCAGAATCTTGGTGAGTGATGGAAAAATAAACTTGTTTCAGTTTACTTTTTGATCACATAGAATCCCAAAAATAATAGAGATGAAAGATTATCACAGTAAGGGTGAAGCCAGAGGGTAGAATCACAGCAGAATGAGTGATTCAAAATAGCAACACTGGGTGACCAATTCCACTGTCTAGAGATGTACTGATCACACTACTGAAGGAGCGTCAGAGTCTGTGGTTTAGATTTGATTGCTGTTCTTAGAGGAAAGGCATTTGGACGACCTTTAAAAAATGTGTACCTTTACCTTTATATGTGTCTTTTATTTGTTCTTCTAAGAATTGTGCACAACCTATATTTGAGTAGTTGTTTGGACTTGTGTTAATATGCGTGAAGTTGAGAAAAGATGAAAGTTTGTAATACTTTTGTTCATTTTGCCTGCTTTACACTCACTGGTTCTATTATATCCTTCAATAATGGTGCTCCTTCATGTAAGCAGCATGATTAATTTTTAATGACATTTGAAAATCAGATTTCTAATCAAAGTGCAGCATTTCACTGAATATCAACAAAAGCAAGAACTACTGTTGACAGACAAACCTGCATTCTTATGCACTACTAATAGACTTGTGTAAGCCTCAGGATACCTATAAAGGGCAGTCACGATATGGAGATGCCGGTGTTGGGCTGGGGTGGACAAAGTTAAAAATCACACAACACCAGGTTATAGTCCAACAGGTTTATTCGGAAGCACTAGCTTTCGGAGCACTGTGCCTTCATCAAGTGGTTGTGGAGTACAAGATCATACGACACAGAATTTATAGCGAAAGATTACGGTGTGATAACACTGAAATGATATATTGACAAAAACTGGGTTGTTTGTTAAGTCTTTCATCTTTTAGAATGACCGTGTTAGTTTCAGCTTTTTCATATATAAATCCCAGAACTTTTTTAAAGCTACATTCTCAAGTTAACTTTAACAATAGGTGTCATCTCAGCTCAGATACTACTTTGAAAGTGTACGGTTAAAGTGTGTCTCCCAGTGTTCAGACTGATTCTATTTCGAAAGTGGGAATTACAGAACCTTACATGAAATTTTCTATTCAATTGGAACAACTCAATTCCTCCTGGTCCCAGTCTGAAACGATGAATCTTACTGAGTTTTTTCCTTTTTCTTCCAAGTGACATTATAAAGTTTCTTCAATAGTTGGACTGTCAGCATTATAACTATGAGGAACAGTGATAACAGGAAAATCATCACATCTATACAATAGTAAACGTACCATGGGAGTCGGTAAGATTCTGAGCGCAAATGTGCTGCCCCTTTGTGTCGGGCAACGTATTCAACCCAGAAAATAGCTCTCTCCATTGGAGACTCTGGTTGGTCTCTGTGGAGAGCAGAGAGTTTCTGCATGTTCTCCCGATAAGATGTGTTATATATAACCTCATTAAGTGCCTGCAGTAGATCTGTTGACCGCATGGTTGCGGCGCTAATGACCTTTGCTGCACCTCGGACTTCAAGTCTGAGTAAATTATCAAACTGGTCATAAAACAGAGGTATACCAACTATTGGCACCCCATGATAGATGGCTTCATAAACTCCATTGGTGCCACCATGAGCAACGAAGGCTCGTGTCTTTGGGTGCCCCAATAGATCATTCTGAGGGATCCACTTTGCCAGTAGTGTATTATTTCCAATGTTGGGAGGAATCTTTCCATCATGTCTCCAGATAACCTTCTGAGGTACTTGAGCAAGACCCTCTGCTATTTGCATTGTAATATGCATTGGCAAAGAGCTGACAATGGTCCCCATTGACATGACAATAATCCCATGTTCCCCTGAGGACTGGACAAACTCCTCAAACTCTGCCTCTAGAGGTTTGGATGGTTTACACTGGAATCCTCCAACATGAACAATATTTGGCATGGTGGGTCTCGGGAAATCAAATATAAAATCTACTCTCATCAGCCACACATCTGCACTGAGAAGAACAGTCTCAACGTCTGTGTCTGGGCCCAGATAGCGATGGCAAAAATCATTGTACATTGGATATGTTAGAAAATTTGCAATTGCTCGTTGAACAAGATTTAGGATGACATTTTGTGTTCTTTGGAGAAAAGTCATTTTGTCTGTCAATTGAGAGCCCGGAATTGGAACATAGGAAGCTGGTGATGGGGCAGAGATGAAATGAGCTTCTCCACTGGTGATCCATCGAACATTATATACCAAGGGGAGTTTTAAATAAAGCGCAAGCATTGGGCCTGTAAGAAATACAGGATCAGTAAGTACTAAGTCAAAGTGCTCATTTTCAAGTTGATTTAACAAACCTTTGTTTTCAAAAATTGCAGTGTTTAAGTCCATCCCCCAACGGTGACAGGCAAGCATAAAAGACAATGTTGCATATTGGAACTTAATAAAGCCCCATGGCGTCCAACCATCCTGTAAGGCTTCAAGTGTCTTTTGTATCAGAACATCCAAAATATCTTCACTATTATCTTTCCCAATGATTCCTTCTACTTCAGTTATAATAGATTGATATAGATCCGGCCTCTCTTTGATGTACAATGTTGCTGAGAAATAAAGCACAGTGAAGTTGTGCCCACGGAGTTTCAGTTCTTCCATTAAAATTCTCATATTGACCCAGTGACTTCCGTCAAGCGGGACAACCAATATATTCGCTCCCTGGGTAATTGGGCAGGAAAGGGTGAAGCAGATAGTAAGAATGCATGCAAACTGGAATCTGTTCTTCCACGCAAGACAGTCCATGTTAACTGCAAGTGACATCCAGATCCTGTTGAAGAATTGAAAAAAATATATTATTAAAGTATATAAATCTCTCCAATCTGGGATCTTTCAGAACAATTCATGTTTGTATTTCTGGAATACAGAATGATATTGGAATTCTTAACCACAAGTTTGGAACCATAAAATACTGTCAATATGCATATTTACCTGAAACATGAGACACTAGTGAAACATTATATAGCAGTGGTAAAAATTGTTTTCCATATCCAAATACTGTATCTTCCATGTTTCTGCTGAATGCTAATACAACGCTGGCTGGTTGCTTGGGTCACTGAAAATTTCCAGACAGCATGTATTCCAAGTTTTAGGTTTCTGACTGGAGAGATTAGGTTTAAAAAGAATATCAGAAGAAAGATCAGAAGAAGGCCACAGGATCTTGTAACCTTGCTTAGTCCTTCAGTAAGACAATCATTGGACTGTATCAACTCCACGTTTCACTTGTCGCTTGGTTTTGTAAGTGCCCCCAAGTCAAACAATACCAGTCTCGAATGTACTTCACAGCTGAATGCCAGCAGTTCACTAGCATACAGAATTCCAAAGATGCCTCTGTGAAGAACTTGGCTTATGGAATTCAGTATTTCACAAAGTCTACTTAAAAGATTGAAACTCTACCACAGATTGAGAGCTCCCTCACCGAGGGTTTTGCCAGCAACTAGTAACTTTGATCAAGAGCGATTAATTTTGTATTTCTGAAATGTCATTAGATGTCAAGCCCCATGACATTTACAAGACAACATTTAAACAAATCATTTTGTCCTATATTATAGCTATGGACATGTGATTAAAGCCAAGAAATGTATGTATGTGTTTGGATGTCTGAACTCGCAAAGGTTTGCCACAGGAAAGTATTAACTTTAGAGTTTTTGTTATTAGAGGATTGATTCCCCCGATGAAGTGCTTTAATGTAGACAGTTGAGTACCGGCAACCTGTAATTGAATCCCCAGTACAGATTGCTTTATCATAAACATTTTAATGCGAGTACCTATCCATGTTTAGTAATCTCCATCTTCGATTCTTCAGTCAATTTCAGATGAAATCAATCATTCACTTTCAATTCAATAAGCTCCAATTTAGCCGTTCATAAGGCACTCAAAAGTCAATGTAAACAACATACATTAGCATATCTTTGTCATCATTACAGTTGAGTCTTTAAAATATTCTATCAAATATCGAAGCTAACTCTCACTCATCAGCTGAAAAGTCTCAAGTGGCTATTTCACTTTACTTTTCATTTCAACCTTTATTCATTTCGTAAGAATGGATATTAGTCCAACAGATGTATCATTTTTTGGCTTCCCCTCAAAACCTCTTTAAAGACGGTGTAACATACGCAGTTATCCCAATCTAAAGAAACAGTTCCAAGAGAATTTTTGATGGGGTTTTGGACATCAATGATATTGTTGTTTAGAAAGTCAATGCACTTAGACACATGGAGATGTACTACAGAAACAGATTCACCTCATCCATGCCGACCAGATAACCTAATCTAGTCCCATTAGGCCCATAGCCATCTAAACCCTTCCTATTCATGTACCCATCCAGACGCCTTTTAAATGCTGTATTTGTACCAGCCTCCACCACTTCCTGTGGCAGCTCACTCCATACATACACCATCCTCTGTGTGAAAATGTTGCCCGTTAGGTCCCTTTTAAATTTTTCCCCTTTCACCCTATGTCCTGAAGTCCCCTTCCCCAGGGAAAAGAGCTTGTCTATTTACCCTATCCATGCCCCTCATGATTTTATAAACCTCTGTAAGGTTACTTCTCAGCCTCCACTGCTCCAGGGAAAACAGCCCCAGCCTATTCACCCTCTCCCCGTAGCTCAAATCCTCCAACCCTGGCAACCTTCTTGTAAATCTTTTCTGAACCCTTTCAAGTTTCACAACATCCTTCTGCTAGGAGAGAGAACAAAATTACATGCAATGTTTCAAAAGTGGCCTAACCAATGTGCTGTAAAGCTGGAACAAGACCTCCCAACTCCTGTACTCAATACTCTGACCAATAAAGGAAAGCATACCAAATGCCTCCTCCACTATCCTATCTCCCTACGACTCCACTTCAAAGGAACTATGAACTTGCATTCCACGGTCTCTTTGTTCAGCAACACTCCCCAGGACCTTAATGTGTCTGCATTTCAGATTGCAACTCACTGTTCACCAGAAAATAAACTGATTTTAGCTTGCAATTGCTGAAACTGTTGCATCAAGAAATTATGAAGTTTCACTTACCAGTAAAAAAACAAATAGAGTACTGTACAATACAAATATTCCCAATAGCTGAGAGTTCAACTAATGTATAAGTGCTGTTGCATGATTACACAGATCAATCCAAAGTCTATTTGAATTACTGATTATGCAATAGACTTTGTTTGGCACGGGTCACCTGTTGCCACGGCTGTGGTATAACTTGATATTTTTTTTTGTATGCATTAAGTTGAGGAAAGGTAGAAGTTTGTAAAACTTTTGTTCATTTTGCCCACTTCTCACACACCATGTCCACATTTGATGCAGATGTCATTTCATATCACTTAATTTCAGAAATTTTTCCGACAGTTGCCACCTAAAAGCTGGTTGTTATAATAATACAAAGTGCTGCTAAAACTGTATGATATTCTTGGTTACATATTGAGGTGAGACATTTCAACAGCAAATAAATCATGTATATATGAAAAGCTAAATTTACAGTTGTTGCAGAGTGAACAAGCTCTTGGCTATATGCTGAGAATCCAGAATGCCAATTCACTCAGTATTTTCCAGAGAAATTGTTTATATGTTGATTTCCTAATGTCTTCCAGGAAATGTTGTTAAGAAATTTTCTTATGGGTAGGGATAGTTGTGGAATTAAGCATTGATCTTTTACCTTTAGCAGATGGATCAAAATCTCGACCAGATGGATAAGCAGTTCATTGGGTTGCAATTATTTTGGAGGTGAAACCAGAGGAAACCTAAAAGAATATCTGCTTTATTTTTGTACGACTTCAAAAACTTTATGTAACTGAGACAAAATTATGGTTTACATGATTGAGCATGTAACCTTTGAACGTCACAAGGTTTATATATGTCAATTACTGAACAAATAAAAGGAGTTATGACTTTTGTAAATATTGTAAAGTTGTGTACAGTGACTTTATCTGTTGTTTGATCTGTTTTGTAATTTTTTTCATCTGTGCTGTGCAACAGTTGCATTCTTGTTACTTTGCCTTAAATAGAAATGCAGTCATTACCGTCTCTCGGGTGCAATATCCAGAGTAATCATAGAGTCATAGAGATGTACAGCACGGAAACAGATCCTTCAGCCGTCCATGCTGACCAGATATCCCAATCCAATCTAGTCCCACCTGCCAGCATTTGGCCCATATCCCTCCAAACCCTTCCTATTCATATACCCATCCAGGTACCTTTTAAATATTGCAATTGTACCAGCCTCCACCACTTCCTCTGGCAGCTCATTCCATACACATACCACCCTCTGAGTGAAAACGTTGCCCCTTAGGTCTCTTTTATACCTTCCCTCTCTCACCCTAAGCCTATGCCCTCTAGTCCTGCACTCCCCAAACCCAAGAAAAAGACTTTGCATATTTACCCTATCCATGACCCTCATGATTTTGTAAACCTCTATAAAGTCACCCCTTGGCCTCCAATGCTCCAGGGAAAACAGCCCCAGCCTATTCAACCTCTCCCTATAGCTCAAATCCTCCAACCCTGGCAACATCCATGTAAATCTTTTCTGAACCCTTTCAAGTTTTACAACATCTTTCCAATAGGAAGGAGACCACAATTGCACGCAATATTCCAACAGTGGCCTAATCAATGTCCTGTACAGCCGCAACATGACCTCCCAACTCCTGTACTCAACGCTCTGACCAATAAAGGAAAGCATACCAAACGCCTTCTTCACTAACATATCTACCTGCGACTCCACTTTCAAGGAGCTATGAACCTGCACTCCAAGATCTCTTTGCTCAGAAACACTCCCACGAACCTTACCATTAAGTGTATAAGTCCTGCTAAGATTTGCTTTCCCAAAATGGAGTACCTCACATTTATCTAAATTAAACTCCATCTGCCACATCTCAACCTATTGCCCATCTGATCAAGATTCCGTTGTAATCTGAGGTAACCCTCTTTGCTGTCCACTACGCCTCCAATTTTGGTGTCATCTGCAAACTTATTAACTATACCTCTTGTGCTCACATTTAAATCACTTATATAAATGATGAAAAGTAGTGGACCCAGCACCGATCCTTGTGGCACTCCACTGATCACAGGCTTCCAGTCTGAAAAACAACCCTCCACCACCACCCTCTGTTTTCTACCTTTGAGCCAGAGTGAATTGACTCCCCACTTTTCAACTTCCTCAGTTTTCTGTATCAAATATTGTATATTTAGCACAGGGCCTAGTCACGGTCGAATTGAAATGTAGTTAACCAATTTTTACTGTATCAGGAAAGGGCCAATTGCAAGGTTCTCTTGAGTGAAAGAAAAGCAATTTTATTGTTTGCCAACTTTGAGAGATAATGAAGTTGCAATGGTGAGGTTATGATGTAATGATGACATTCACCAGTATAAAATTGAACAGGGTTAGTGTCCAGTACAAAAGTGACACAGTTTAAAGTTCTGAAGATGTTCATGAGGTGTAAGATTTTAACCTGAGAAGATAGTTGCTCAGTCGGGGTCTTGAGCCATTAGCAGTGCTGAAGAATGTGCATCCTGTTTCAATTCTTGGTGTCCTGATGTTTCTGTCCAATTAGTTTTGTCACAGGCACTTTTCTCTCACAATAGAGGTACAGAGAGCACTTGCTTTAGCTGGTTCCAATTCTGCAGTCAAAAGTTCATCTCCACATCTCTGCCAAAAGCAGTTTCTTGGAACATAAGCTGGTTTGTGTGTTTCCATGTCTCATTTTGTTGTCTCCAAGCTTGATATTAGGAGAAAAACCAAAGAACTGCGGATGCTGGAAATCAGAATCAAAAACTGAAATTGCTCAGAAAACTCAGCAGGTCTGGCAGCATCTGTGGACAGAAAGTAGAATTAACACGTGAGCCTGCTTCAGAACTGTACAAACTGTCCAGGGTTCTGAGGAAGGGTCAATGATCCCGAAAAATTAATTCTGCTTTCTCTCCACAGACGAAGCCAGACTTGCTGAGTTGAGGAAAGGAGATGTTTTCATCTCTACTATGTGACATATACTATACAAATGTAAATAAAAATGGATGGAAGTCTTTCCATGCCTGCCTGTTGAGTAGTATCAGTTTCCTCTGATGAAAATGTAATTTCAGTCACAGTTTTGTTTATTTCATGTTGCTTCATGAAATTTGACTAACCTGCGTGGTCAAGCGATTGGCAAGATCATTTGAAGTCAGTGATTTTTTTCAAACATCGTTTCAGTTCATTAAAGGCTGAGATGTAAAATCAAATGAAGGGATTCAAAAATCAATAGTGAATATTTTATTTCTTTATGACATCTAGACTGTTTACAGAAACATACCTCTTCGGTTAATGTGAAAATAGTGTGTGTAAATTCTCTAAGTTGAGTGTATATTCTCACTAGAATGGAATATTATAAATCAGTGCATTACCTGTGCATATTCGTACACCTTTGCACAAGGACACAGTACTAATGTGCATTCACAATTACTGTACACCAGTATATCTTTCCTTGATGGTATCACATACCTTCTTGTCAGGTAACTATCTGTGGAATTTGGAGGAAGCTGGAAGCACTGATGTATTCAGATCAACCCTTCATCTGTAGGTGTTTGTTGCAGGCCTATTCCAAACGTGCTTGTGGCATTGATCTCCAAAACTGGGAGTTTTAAACTGCTTGAAATGTTCTCAGTTTTGGGTAAAGTCCATGCAGTGTAATTGTGTGCTGTAAACATACACTACATGATACCAAACAGCTGTGGTGGGATAATGGTGCTGTCTATAGTTTGAAGGGGGAGCTGGAACTTTGTGCAGCCAATCGTTCGAGTTGTGCTCATGTCTGCATCTCAGCTGAGGTCTCACAGCTCAATATAGGCTCAGCCAGGACATCAGTCCTGTTAGTTGCTGCGTTTCTGGCATTCTGGAGCACTTCCAAAAGGTTGAACTCAGGGCAGTGCTTAAAGTTGTGTGGCCATGCATGTGAGTGTTCACTTGAGAAAATAAGAGGAGATTAACAAACTAATTGAATACAAATGAAGGGCCTGTATTATCAAAAAGGGTTGAACGGGTTGAGCCTATATCCACTGGAGTTGAGAATGAGTGTTGATGTTATTGAACCATGTGATCTTGAGGTGACATGAAATGGTGGATTCCAGGAGGACATACACTCTTGTAGGACAGACTAGAACTCGGGTACAGTTAACTTATGGACCTGGACCTGGACTTGATCAACACAGCGTCCCAAAGCCTTAAGGACAATCTCGTACCCCAGTGATACCAAAGCCACACAAAGCTCAGGTCAGACGGAGAGGCACCAGAATACCGCTCACAGGAGAGCAACAAGGAAACACCCATCTGCCAAGAAAAGAGACACTCTCACCTACCCCTCGAAGGTTACGAACTGATTGATGCTACTGAATGCTTTCTTGTATCAACATTTAGGACATTTCTTCTGATAACTGCTTTGCGATTGTCACCATCGTAACTTGATTACTTGACAATCAACACCATTGTATTTTCGCTATTTTTAATTAGCATCATTGTACTGTATTCCTATAAAAACTGTCTTGATTCTCAGCTTAGGGAAGAGAGCTTTGATCTACCTGGACAGACTGTCAGTTCTGTGTCAGCTGGGTCAACTTCTCTTCCAGCGATATCGCTTGTAATAAACAGCTTGTCAATTTCACCCAATCTGGCTTGTGTGGCCTCTATTCAATTCTCCAACATAATCTAAATGAATTTAGTTCCATTTGCCTCATATCTGTCTCAACCCTTCCTATACATGTACCCATCTAGGTGCCTTTTAAATGTTGTCATTGTACCAGCCTCTGGCAGCTAAATCCATTCACGCACCACCCTCTGTGTGAAAAAGTTGCACCTTATGTTCCTTTTAAATCTTTCCCCTGTCACTTTAAACCTATGGTCTCTAGTTTTGGACTCCCCTACTCTGTGGCAAAGACCTTGTCCATTTACCCTATCCTGCCCTCATGATTTTATAAACCTCTCTAAAATCTCCCCTCAGCCTCCAATGCTCCCGGAAAATACCCTACCTATTCAGCCTCTCCCTATAGCCTAAACCCATCTTGGAAATATTTTCTGAATCCTTTCAACTTTAACAACATCTTTCCAATAACAGGGAGACCAGAAAAAGGTATTCCAAAAGTGGCCTAACCAACGTCCTGTATAGCGGCAACATGACCTCGCAACTCTTATACTTAATGCTCTGACCTGTAAAGCCAAGTGAAACAAACACCTTCAATGCCCTCAGCAGAAATGTATGTGCTCGTGCACAAGGGGAGCTGTGATGGAAAACATTAGGTATTAGAGATAGAGAAAGAATGAACTGGAGTCAAAGTGGTTCCCTGATTCTGCTATATATTTAAATAATGGTTCTCCTGCTTGTAAACAAATATGATTAGTTTTGCATGATCAGAAAATCAAGATTTCCAATATATTAAAAGTGCAGCATTTCACTGAGTATCTATAAGCAAGAACTACTATTAACAGTCAAACCTGCATTCTTATGCCTTACAAATACACCTGGGAAGCCTCAGTATACCTGCAAAGGGCAGGGATTAGTTAATTGATTAAAATTTTCAATTCAATTGAAACAACTCAATCACTTGCTCACAATTTGAAACAATGAATCTTACTGAGTTTTTTCCTTTTTCTTCCGAGTGACATTACAAAGTTTCTTCAATAGTTGGACTGTCAGCATTATAACTATGAGGAACAGTGATAACAGGAAAATCATCACATCTATACAATAGTAAACATACCAGGGGAGTCGGTAAGATTCTGAGCGCAAATGTGCTGCCCCTTTGTGTCGGGCAACGTACTCAACCCAGAAAATAGCTCTTTCCATTGGAGACTCGGGTTGGTCTCTGTGGAGAGCAGAGAGTTTCTGCATGTTCTCCCGATAAGATGTGTTATATATAACCTCATTAAGTGCCTGCAGTAGATCTGTTGACTGCATGGTTGCGGCGCTAAGGACCTTTGCTGCACCTCGGACTTCAAGTCTGAGTAAATTATCAAACTGGTCATAAAACAGAGGTATACCAACTACTGGCACCCCATGATAAATGGCTTCATAAACTCCATTGGTGCCACCATGAGCAACGAAGGCTCGTGTCTTTGGGTGCCCCAATAGATCATTCTGAGGGATCCATTTTGCCAGTAAGGTATTATTTCCAATGTTGGGAGGGGTCTCTCCATTGTGTCTCCAGATAACCTTCTGAGGTACTTGAGCAAGAGCCTCTGCTATTTGCATTGTAATATGCATTGGCAAAGAGTTGACAATGGTCCCCATTGACATGACAATAATCCCATGTTCCCCTGAGGACTGGACAAACTCCTTAAACTCTGCCTCTAGAGGTTTGGATGGTTTACACTGGAATCCTCCAACATAAATAATATTTGGCATGGTGGGTCTCGGGAAATCAAATATAAAATCTACTCTCATCAGCCACACATCTGCACTGAGAAGAACAGTCTCAACGTCTGTGTCTGGGCCCAGATAGCGATGGCAGCAATCATTGTACATTGGATATGTTAGAAAATTTGCAATTGCTCGTTGAACAAGATTTAGGATGACATTTTGTGTTCTTTGGAGAAAAGTCATTTTGTCTGTCAATTGAGAGCCCGGAATTGGAACATAGGAAGCTGGTGATGGGGCAGAGATGAAATGAGCTTCTCCACTGGTGATCCATCGCACATTATATACCAAGGGGAGTTTTAAATAATGCGCAAGCATTGGGCCTGTAGGAAATACAGGATCAGTAAGTACTAAGTCAAAGTGCTCATTTTCAAGTTGATTTAACAAACTTTTGTTTTCAAAAATTGCAGTGTTTAAGTCCATCCCCCAACGGTGACAGGCATGCATAAAATACATTGTTGCATATTGGAACTTAATAAAGCCCCATGGCGTCCAACCATCCTGTAAGGCTTCAAATATGTTTTGTATCATATCATTCATGACATCTTCACTATTATTTTTCCCCAATACTCCTTCCATTTCGATTACAATAGATTGATATAGATCCGGCCTCTCCTTGATGTACCAGTATGCTGAGAAATAAAGCACAGTGAAGTTGTGCCCACGGAGTTTCAGTTCTTCCATTAAAATTCTCATATTGACCCAGTGACTTCCGTCAAGCGGGACAACCAATATATTCGCTCCCTGGGTAATTGGGCAGGACAAGGTGAAGCAGATAGTAAGAATGCATGCAAACTGGACTCTGTTCTTCCATGCAAGATAATCCATGTTAACTGCAAGTGACATCCAGATCCTGTTGAAAAATTGAAGATATATTGCTAAAGGACATAAATCTCTCCAGCCTAGAATGCTTTCAGACCAAGTCATGTTTATATTCGAATGCTTAACCACAAGTTTGGAACCAGAAAACACTATCAATGTAAACATTTGCCTGAAACATGAGACGCTAATGAAACATTATATAGAAGTGGTAAAAGTTGTTTTCCATATCCAAATACTGTATCTTCCGTGTTTCTAAGTGCTAATACAACGCTGGCTGGTTGCTTGGGTCACTGAAAATTTCCCGACAGCATGTATTCCAAGTTTTAGGTTTCTGACTGGATTAGAATGTACGTATTAGGTTTAAAAAGAATATCAGAAGTAAGATCAAAAGTAGGATCTTGTAAACTTGCTTAGTCCTTCAGTAAGACAATCATTGGACTGTATCAACTCCACGTTTCACTTGTTGCTTGGTTTTGTAAGTGTCCCCAAGTCAAACAATACCAGTCTCGAATGTACTTCACAGCTGAATGCCAGCAGTTCACTAGCGTACAGAATTCCAAAGATGCCTCTGTGAAGAACTTGGCTTATGGAATTCAGCATTTCACAAAGTCTACTTAAAGGATTGAAATTCTACAACAGATTGAGAGCTCCCTCACCAAGGGTTTTGCCAGCAACTAGCAACTTTGATCAAGAGCGATTAATCTTGTATCTGTGACAACCCAATAGAAGTCAAACCCCATGATTTTTACAAGACAACATCTAAACAAATTGTTTTGTCTTATGTTGTAGTTGTATGTGCGATTAAAGGCAAGAAATGCTTGTATTTGTTTGGATATCTGTACTCAGAAAGGATCACCACAAGAAAGGATTAAGTTTTGAGTCTTTGTTACTGGAGGATCGATTTCCTGATGTTGCGATTGAACAAGTACAATTGGTCCTGTTATAACCTGGTAGTTCCATTGTTGTGCTGCCCATCTTACAAGAAAATCGCATAAAAGCAGCACCATTTAAACTAATTGGGCCAGAATTGTGTTAAACCAATACACACTTTAAACATTCGCATGTAGACACAGTGTCCCCAATTCATCAATCACATTATTGTGAATTCACATTAATGAAACTGGCATTATAGAAGCACAGTCTGTAGGTGAATACCAGGAAGCTGGAAGAACACAGCACGCCAGGCAGCAATAGTAGGTTGAGAGGTTGATGCTTCGGGTGTATCCCTTCTTCAGGACTGGGAGTGGGTGTAAGGGGAGCTGCAGATAAATGGGGTGGCTGCGGCCATCCAGTACCCTGTAATTGAATTCCCAGCTCAGCTTCCTTTCTCAGAGTTTGCTAATGAGAGTACCTGTCCATTTTTAGTAATCTCTATCTTCCATTCTTCAACCAACTTCAGAATTCAATGTGCTCCAATTTAGCTCTTCATAAGGGACTCAAAAGTCAATATAAATAAGGTGCATTGGTATTTCTTTGTCACTATTATAGTTGAGTCTTTAAATTATCCTATCAGATATCCAAGCTAACTCACAATGATCAGCTAAAAAGCAAAAAAAAATCACAGCACCAGGTTATAGTCTGACAGGTTTATTTGAAACCACAAATGTTTGGAGCCCCAGCTCCTCCCTCAGGTAGCCAGTGAGAAAGAATACATCGGACACCAAATTTATTTCAAAAGATAAAGGGTTCATACAAGTTTTGCAAATGTATTGAACAAAATTAGATGGCTATTAACTCTTTAAACAGTTAGAATGTAGGTACAGATTTCAATTAATATGGAAATCCCAGAATTTATTTTCAAGTCACTGCTCCAAGATAACTTCAGCTTTTATCAGAATAAAGGTGTGTGTGTGTGTTTGGGCGCATGTTGAGAGAGGGTGTGTGTCTGAGAAGGAATGTGAGGGTGAGGCACGATATGTGTGTGACAGTGTGTGACAGTATGTGTGCTTGAGAAACAGTTTGCAATGTGTGTGAGGACATTTATGCCTCTGAGAGAGTGTGAGTGTGAGTGAGTGCATGTGTGTGTCTGTATGAGAGAGAGTCTGTGTGCATGGGTGTGTGTATGTGTCCATGTGCATGACTCTGTGTGTGAGTGTATAGTCATGAGACGAGCCCAAGATCCCGGGTGAGGCTGTCCTCATGCATAGTGATCATAGCTAACAGCATCTGGTCGGTAACTCTGCACTGTTGCATGTCCCAAAGTCTGCCTTGGAGAACATCTACCATAAATCCGAGGCTGATCGATGTCATTTTAGCTTTCATTATAACGTTTACTTAGATTAGATTACTTACAATGTGGAAACAGGCCCTTCAGGCCAATGAGTCTACACCGACCCACCAAAGCGCACGCAATTTAGCATGGCTAATTCACCTAACCTGCACATTTTTGGACTGTAGGAGGAAACCAGAGCACCCGGAGGAGAATGTGCAAACTCCATACAGACAGTCGCCTGAGCGGGTATTGAACCCGGGTCTCTGGCGCTGTGAGGCAGCAGTGCTAACCACTGTGCCACCATGCTGCCCATCATTGTGAGTTGCTCATTTTCTGATCATGGATGTTAGTCCAACCAATCTATCATTTTCTGGCTTCCCCCTCAAAACCTCCTTAAAGATGGAGTAACATGCACAGTTTTCCCAATCTAAAGGAACAGTTCCAAGAGAATTTTTGACAATTAGATTTTAGATCTCTGTCATAACGTAGTTTAGAAAAGAAACGCACTTCCGCATTTCAGATTTGCAATTGACTGTTCACCACAAAAGAAACTAATTTTAACTTGCAATTGATTAAACTGTTGCATCAAGAATTTATGATGTTTCACTTACTGATGAAGACCAAAAGGAGTTCTGTACAATATTAGTATTCCCGATAGCTGAGAGTTCAACGAATATAAAAGTATACTTACGTTATTACAACTGATCAATCCAAAGTCTATTTGACTTTCTGATTATGAAATAGACTGTGTTTGGCAAGGATCAATCTGTTGCCATGGCAGAGGTATAACTTGATATGGATATTTTTTCTGCGTCATTAGCACCTGTAGAATTAACCCATCATTGGAAATTTTCACAGAGATTTCCAATGTATATTAGCACATGGACAACATGTAGAGTAACAATTTCCACCAACATTAACAAAATAGGTATTCAGTCAATTTAGAGTAAGACTGATCAAGATTGCTAATTGGAAATGCTAAAATATTTGTGGGAAAATTGCTTCTGGTGGGAATTGTAAGCTTTGTTTCCTCATGATCTGATCTGCTTACTTACTGGGACTCGTTGTACACCAATAATGCATGCATGGTTTACCATGAAACAGGTAGGAGCAAATTACTGCAAATGATGGAATCTACGGAAAACAAAAAGAAATGCTGGGAATCACAATAGATCAGGCAGCCTCCGTGAGGAGAGAGCAAGCTAATGTTTGTAAATTACATGACTTCATCAGAGGTCCAGATGAAGAATCATCTGGACTCAAAACTTGCTCTCTCTCCAAGTATGCTACCTGACCCACTGTGATTTCCAGCATTTTTTGTTATCTTTACCATGAGATATATTATCATTGAAATACAAGATAGGTACATATACAACTTTACAAAACCTCTAATATTCCAAGTAACCTTACAGTTCTCAAATGTCTACGTCCACACATTAATTTAATGTCTGCTTTGGGAGCGTAAGATGTTGAAAAGTGTATACTACCCTGATTACAGATGGTCAAACTGAAGTTGAGTCTGTTCTTCCTACTCCCAAGGTTCCTGCTTCTTGGTCCTGATGTTCTCTGGACTGTGCAAGAGACCCCTCCGATTTAATTGGCTTCTTTTAACTAGCTATCCAGGTCATTTCTGAGTACAGTGGCTTAGTAGTCGTTTGCAGTACACATGGGGATTTACTTGATCAGGTCTCTTTTAAATGGGAATACTCAGGGCAGTTTGAGGCTTGCCTTCGTGCTTCTCTATTCCCAGACCCAGGACTCTCCCAGTCAGGTCGAGGGAAGGGCAGAACTCAGGCAGCTGAGCTTCTGTTTTATCCACTGAGACAGGCATCAGTTCATGACGGATGTTGTCAAACAGGATTTTGCCTGGGGTTTAAATGTAAGCATATTCCATGGACTGAGTTGCTGTCAGGACAAGCTGGATGGTTTGTGACAACTGCCAGTTTCAGTCCGTTTTTAATCTTATATTCCACAAACTCTCCATGATGTGGCTTCCATTGACACTGATGCCCTGTCTGTAACCCCTTCTCTGAGCTGTGGGTGAAGTAGCCTATCTCTGTGCTCCTGTTTTTAGAAGGTCCCCACCAATCCTCTGTAATCCTTACACTCATATAACAATGAGTGGAGCTCCCACTGAGTTTTCTGTACATTGTAAGTTACTCATTTTCTGATAATGGATGTTAGTCCAACCAATCTACCATTTTCTGGCTTCCCCCTTAAAACTTCCTTAAAGATGGAGTAACATGCACAGTTTTCCCAATCTAAAGGAGAATCCCAAGAGGATTTTTGACAATTAGATTTTAGATCTCTGTCATAATGTAGTTTAGAAAAGAAACGCACTTCCGCATTTCAGATTTGCAATTGACTGTTCACCACAAAAGAAACTAATTTTAACTTGCAATTGATTAAACTGTTGCATCAAGAATTTATGATGTTTCACTTACTGATGAAGACCAAAAGGAGTTCTGTACAATATTAGTATTCCCGATAGCTGAGAGTTCAACAAATATAAAAGTATACTTACGTTATTACAACTGATCAATCCAAAGTCTATTTGACTTTCTGATTATGAAATAGACTGTGTTTGGCAAGGATCAATCTGTTGCCATGGCAGAGGTATAACTTGATATGGATATTTTTTCTGCGACATTAGCACCTGTAGAATTAACACATCATTGGAAATTTTCACAGAGATTTCCAATGTATATTAGCACATGGACAACATGTAGAGTAACAATTTCCACCAACATTAACAAAATAGGTATTCAGTCAATTTAGAGTAAGACTGATCAGGATTGCTAATTGGAAATGCTAAAATATTTGTGGGAAAATTGCTTCTGGTGGGAATTGTAAGCTTTGTTTCCTCATGATCTGATCTGCTTACTTACTGGGACTCGTTGTACACCAATAATGCATGCATGGTTTACCATGAAACAGGTAGGAGCAAATTACTGCAAATGATGGAATCTACGGAAAACAAAAAGAAATGCTGGGAATCACAATAGATCAGGCAGCCTCCGTGAGGAAAGAGCAAGCTAATGTTTGTAAATTACATGACTTCATCAGAGGTCCAGATGAAGAATCATCTGGACTCAAAACATTAGCTTGCTCTCTCTCCAAGTATGCTACCTGACCCACTGTGATTTCCAGCATTTTTTTGTTATCTTTACCATGAGATATATTATCATTGAAATACAAGATAGGTACATATACAACTTTACAAAACTTCTAATATTCCAAGTAACCTTACAGTTCTCAAATGTCTACGTCCACACATTAATTTAATGTCTGCTTTGGGAGCGTAAGATGTTGAAAAGTGTATACTACCCTGATTACAGATGGTCAAACTGAAGTTGAGTCTGTTCCTCCTACTCCCAAGGTTCCTGCTTCTTGGTCCTGATGTTCTCTGGACTGTGCAAGAGACCCCAAAACGTCGATTTTCCTGCTCCTCAGATGCTGCCTGACCTGCTGTGCTTTTCCAGCACCACTCTAATCTTGACTACAAATGGAATGGGCTAATTTGATATCAGTGACCCCCACCCCCACTTCTCCTTCTTCCTCCCCCTCCTCCTCCTCCCTCGTGGGGAAATCTGTTAAGGTGAATATCTCAGGGGAGATATGAGGGAAAAGCTCTGAGGGGTTGGATTGGGTGCCCTGTCAGTTGGGGGAGGAGGGGGGATACACTGGTTCAATTCTCAGGTCATCATCAGCCCAAGTCTCCTGCTTGAGGACATCAACATGTACATGGGCTGAGTGTCAATGTATGGGTTGTCGCTTGAACAGTTTGAGCTGATTCATAGACCATCCCTGTTTGCCTATTTCCAACTGTAATTTGTAGCCTGAAGGACTCAATTTTTCAATGATCAGATAGAGCTCAGGACACTGTGGGGACAGAAAGGTTCTGGGCTAGAACACTCTTATGCATCACCATGTCCTCTAAATTTCATTCCCCAGGATCTCACATTTGTCCCACAGAAACTTCTGAGTTTGTCTTGCCGACCTTAGTCTATGTGCCAACACAATACTGGCCCTAAATCTCTCACGAGCTTGGCAGCTTTAACCTCTTCTGTCTGTCCTGCCCCTTCATGCCAATTCATCTCACAGTGTGCTCCTTCCCTAGCCAGTTCTTTTACCTTTGGGTGGTGTGGTCTTACAGTCGGCTGTAACTTTCTCTAGAATGTTTTTGCCATGAATAGCTGTTTTAAGTATACTCTCTGAACAGATCACTGCCTTTTTCCCGAAAAATCTCCAGTTGTTCTACCACGAACTCCACGACTGCCAATTCTGTACTTTGTGCCCCCATATTTACAGGAAGATTAACTGTCCCGTCTCTCACACCCCACTTTGGGTCCTGCATATCAACACCAAACCATTGGCTCTCACTGCATAACAGGAGCGTCAATAATAATTTTTTTGGAATCATCGACCTTGTCAATGTTAAGATCTCCCCAACAATATCACTTCCACCTTTTAATTGCAGGTTAAAAGGACCCGTTAGGGTTCTTAGTACCAAAATTAACCATTCATCAGGCTAGAGGGTGGATTTGGAGCCTGGATTTCCAGATTCTATGTTAACTGTGTTAATGGGCTCTTGTGTGTCTGGCCCTTCTAGGAGGGTGTGGTACCTTCTTGGTACCCTGTTGAGGGCATTCCTGGGTAAAGTGTCCTACCTTGCCACATACAAGCTAGGAAACACCACCTCGACCTGCCCTGTCATTCTGCACAGTCCTGAGCTGCTTGGGACAGCTCTGGTCTACCCCTTGTTCCTCCAGGCTATTGAGGTCATCCAATGAATTGCTTTTCTTTTTGATGTCTCCTACATTTCCCTTTCCCATCTCTGAGCCGTCTGACATAGGAGCCATGCTTCTGTGTGAGCATTATCATTGGGTCCCATGCTGACTGCTGTAAGTTTTGGAAAATCAGAATTCTTAGCCAAATCAACTTTCCTTCCTCTCGGTTCTCCCATTCAAGACCTGGTCCACAGACAGCATTGAAACCAGTAAACAAGTGAGCTGTAAAGTTTGTGCAGTCTTCTTCCTTCCTCCGTGAGGCTTTGTGAAGATCTTCAGCCAATCATTCTGATCGAATCCCATTGTACCCTTAATGGCTGTTCTCAGAGTCCCTCTAGAGTCCCTCTACCAGTGTTTGAGTATTCGGGGAAGAGCTCATCCTACACTACAGTCACAGGCTAGCAATTCAAGGTTCCTTTTCTCATTACGTAACCCCTGTTCTACCTGGATCTGGTGCATTCAGTGGAAAAATTCTACTTGATCACCCGGTTTCAAAGCTGGCTGCCCTTTCATCATATCCCTCAGCATGACTGACATTAAAGGGCATGCTGTATTGTAGGGAGCGCAGGAATTTTCAGTGTTCTCCTCTGTGCTGGATCTAATAGTAACTAAGGGGTTCTTTGGCAAGTTTATTGGGAACAGTGCACTTTTCAGGGGATGCAGATGAGATGTTGGATTCAAATTCTGGAGTTGGGTCATATTTGTCTCTATGACCTGTCTCTTACCTATGCTGCCAGACTCCCTCATTGAGAGCATCCGAGTCAGGGTGCCCTTTCTGTCCAAAAAGCATGAATTATCCCTGCTTTGCTTTTAGCTTCGCTTTCCCTTGCTCAATTTTCCTTAAGCATTTTGTATGTTCTACAGCTTTTCCTTGCTGTATCATATTAGCCAGCTGGTATACTGCCCGTATTCCACTTTGTAGATGTTCCCCAGGTCTCGCAGTTGGGTGATTTGCTGCTGGTTTTGTTGTCTGAATAATCCTGCCCTTTCTTTCTGATGACCCAAGCTGTCTATCCTATTTTATGATCCTCCAACCAGGTAACATATCCTCTATACTGTACCCACCTGTCCACTGCCTCGTTGGTCAATGCTTCAATGTTGCTGTCAGCTGCAGCTTTCTCCCCCCCTGCAGGATTCTGACAGCCTGATGCAAACTCTTCATTTCAGTTGTATCACTTGCTATTGCAGCCTCCTTTCTCACTCCATCCTTTACTATACCTTTAGTGCTTTCCTTCCACAACTTCTCCCAGGCCCCCTGGCCCTCTCAGGAAACTGTCAAACTGATCTTCCACAGACCCACTGTTTCACAATGAGCTTGTGGATCAACGTAAACCATGTCTCCTGCTCTTTAGTTGTCATTATTCCAATACAGACGTTTCGACTGATTTAATACCCAGGCACGTGTTAACCCCAGTGCTTTTACTCTATGAATCTGACAATGGAATAAGGTTCAGCCTTCTTTTACTCTGGGTCCCTGACCTAATTTCTGGCTCCTTGCCAAGCTACAGGTCCCTGACTCTGTAGCCAACTGCTTTTACACTGGCGCCCTGACCGAATCTTTGAATCCTTGCCACTCTCTTGCTTGGGAGAAAGTGAGGACTGCAGATGCTGGAGATCAGAGTTGAGAGTGCGGTGCTGGAAAAGCACAGCCGGTCAAGCAGCATCCGAGGAGCAGGAGAGTCAACGTTTCGAGCATAAGCTCTTCATCGGGAAGAGCTCTTCCTGCTCCTTGGATGCTGCCTGACTGGTTGTGCTTTCCCAGCACAACACTCTCAACTCTCTCTTGCTTGTCAAGGATATGGCAGCTGACTGAGTTTGGGGTCCAGCTTTCACTGAATTCCTGTTCTAATCCCTCAAAGTCTGAGGTATGATAAGCAAAGTACATTTGACCCTTCTGACACAACAGGAGATAGGTCTTAGCCATCTGGTGGCTTGACTCCAGAGTTTCCCACACCTTTTATCAACGTTCTACTCTTCAGAACATCGGCTTATTCCCTGATTACTGGTTCTCATGCGTTCCCTTTTGGTCTTGGCCTTTGCATTGGGCAGCTGTGTTTCAGCTTTTGCATCTTCTGCCTAACAGAAGAGATTGGAAGAGATCATAACCGGGCTAGGAGGGGTCTTTCCAAGGCAGCAAAATGTGTGGGAGGAGTCAATGGGTGGAAGTTTGGTTTGCATGATAGACTGGGTTGGGTTCACAACTCACTGTAGTTTCTTTCAGTCCTGGACAGAGCAGTTGCTGTACCAAGCCATGGTGTATTCAGGTAGAATGCTTTCTATGGTGCATCTATAAAAGTTGATGAGAGTCCTTCTGGACATGCTGAATTTCCTTAGCCTTTCTTAGAGGAAGAAGAGGCATTGTTGTGCCTTCTTGATTGTTGCATCAATGTGGGTGATCCTGGACAGATTGCTGGTGATCGTCATTCTGAGGAACTTGATATTGTCAACCATCTCCACCTCAGCTCTGCTGATGTATCGGAATGCCCTTCTCCTTGTTTCCTGAATTCAATGATTAGCTCTTTCATCTTGCTGACATTGAGGGAGAAATTGTTATCTTTACACCATGCCATCAAACACTCTATCTCTTTCCTATATTCTGTCTGGTGATTGTATGATATCTGGCCTCCAACAGTGGTGACATCGGCAAACCTGTCAATGGAGTTCAGGTAAAATTTGGCCACGCAGTTATGCATGTACAGGGAGTACAGTAAGGGGCTAAATATGCAGGGCACCAGTGTTAAGGATTGTCATGGAAGAGGTGCCGTTGCCTATCCTGATTGATTGCGGTCTGTGGATCAGTAAACTACCAGACAGAGTGAAAATGCTAGTCAGCTATTCTATATTTAGGAAGGACAGACAGTAAAGAAAGGGAGGTAGAGTCATGTTGAAAATAAAGCATGAAATCAGTGCAATAGTGAGAGAGGATTTTGGCTCAGAAAATTTAGATGTAGAAACTGTATAGGAGGAGCTGAGAGGCAATAGGGGTGGAAACATTAGTGGATGTTTTCTATACAGTCTCCACAAAGTAATGATAAGGTGGAGGATGGTATTAAACAAGAAATTAGATATGCATGCAACAAGGTCATGACAGTAATCATAAGTAACTCAAATCTACTAGATAACCAGGACAAACCACTTTTATAATATGTTAGTAGATGAATTTCTGGAGTGTGCACAAGATGGTCTTTTAGACCAACATGTTGAGAAACCAATGAAGGAACAGAATCCATTCAGCAATGAGAAGGGGTTAATTGAAATCTTGGGTGAAGTACTTTAGGAAGCAATAACAATAACATGATAAAATTCTTCATTGGGATACAAAGTCCAATCCAAAACTAGGATCCTAAATCTAAAACAAGATAAACTACAAAGGCATGAGTCCGCCGTAACAAATTGTGTCACTGAAAGGCTTGCTGGTGGATAAATGTTTGCTAATATATAAAGAATGAATGCATTTATTAAAATTATAACAACAAATTCTTGCTGGTACACAAAGTACAACAATAAAAATAATCCAACCTTAGCTAACAGAAGAAATTAAGGTTAGTATAAGATCCAAAGAGGAGATATGTAAACTTTCCAGGAAAAATAGCGAGTCTGAGGATTGTGAGCAATATTAACAATCAACAATGGAGGACCAAGAGATCGAGCAGATGGGGAAAGTAAAGTATGAAAGGAAACATAAGGAACGTAATTGTGGACTGTAAAAACTTAAATGAATGTAAAAATGAAAATAAAGTGAAGACAAATGTAGGTCTTTTGCAGTCTGGATTGGTAGAATTTAGAATGGACATACATGAACAATAGAGCAATTAAACAGCTACTTAAACCAGCCTTCATAGAAGAAGACAAAAATAGCTAACTGGGAACAAAATTAATATAAGTAAACAAAAATCATTGTTGAAATTCATGGAAAGTTGACAAATCCTAAGAGCCTGAAAATCTACTTCCTTGTGAGAATGACAAATTCTTTACTAATATTTTGATTGTTTCATTAACAGCCCTTTGAAATCAATTGGGACAAGAACATTGTTGTTGTGGGTTAAGAAATATGAATCTTCACTTAGCATTGATGAGGGTGAACTCACTCCAATAATGAGAAACCAATGCTAAGTGTAGAATAATCTTTGTCTTCACAACAACATTTTGTAAGATCACATTATTCTTATAATGGTCACCTTCATTTTTCCCAGATTTCAGTAGAATTGTATAACTTAACACTTCATTAAACTTGAGGGATAAAACAAGTAGATAAAAAAATCCTGCTGCAGACAAAAGTGAAGTAAGTCAGCTAATATTTTGATTTGTTATGAATAATGCTTCTAAAACATGTTGATCTTTTCATTAAATTTGGCATACAAATAAAATTTCACCCTTTTTACCTGCTCATACTGATTAGTATTGACCAGTATGCTATTCCAGTGATTCCTCACCAAATTATGCGTTTAATTTTTAATATCTAGAAATAAATGCATTGGATACTGGAATAAAGGATTTATTAGCAAAGTGAAATAATTCAAAGATTTTCTTTGCCAGCTAAAGTATAAATCTTACTGAGTGTTTAGCTTTTTTAATCCAAGAGGGGTTGCAAAGCTTTTTCAATAGTAGGACTGTCTGCTCTGTAAGCATGAGGAACAAAGACACCAGGAAGATCATCACATCTACACAATAATAAACGTGTCAGGGGAGTTGGTAAGACTATGAGCATAAATATGCTGCCCCTTTGTTTCAGGCAACGCACTCAGTCCAGAAAATGGCTCTCTCCACTGGAGTCTTGGGTTGGTCTCTGTGGAGAGCAGAGGGTTTGTGCATGTTCTCGTGGTTGGAGGTGTTAGTTATAAGGAACAGTCTACCTTCCGCATCTACACCAGCACGATTCCCCACCTTTTCCTCTGCTACATTGATGACTGTATCAGCACCACTTCGTACTCCCACCAGGAGGTTGAACAGTTCATCAACTTCACCAACATTTTCCACCCCGACCTTAAGTTCACCTGGACCATCTTGGACACCTCCCTCCCCTTCCAGGACCTCTCCATCTCCATCAATGGTGACCGACTCCACACCTCCTTCCACCGTCCCTCCTGTAAAAATGCTATCCTTTATTCCCAATTCCTCTGCCTCTGCTGCATCTGCTCCTAGGAGGACCAATTCCACCACAGTACACACAAGATGGCCTCCTTCATAGAGACCGCAATTTCCCTCCCACGTGGTCGATGATGCCCTGCAGTGCGTTGTATTCACTTCCTGCTCCTCCACCCTTGAACCCCACCCCTCCAATCGCAACAAGGACAGAAAATACCTAGTGCTCAGCTTCCACCCACCAACCTCCAGATACATTTATCATCTGCCGCCATTTCCGCCACATACAAACAGACCCCACCACCAAGGATGTATTTCCTCCCCATCCCTATCTGTGTTCTATAAATACCATTTCCTCCGTGACTCTTTTGTCAGGTTCATGACCCCACCAACTCTCTCTCCCTCGTGCCGCACGAATTGCAAAACCTGTGCCCACAACTCCCCCTCATCTCCGTCCAAGGCCCCAAAAGAGCCTTCCACGTCTGCCAGAAATTTACCTGCACCTCCACACATGTCATTTACTATATCCCTTACTCCCAGTGCGGAGATCTCTACATTGGGGAGACAGGACACCTACTTGCAGAACACTTCAGAGAACATCACTGGAACACACACACAAAGCAACCCCACTGCTCAATAGCCAAACATTTTAACTCCTCCTCCCACACCGCCTTGGACATGCAGGTCCTGGGCATCCTCCATCGTCAAACCCTAACCATCTGATACCTGGAGGAAGAACGCCTCAGCTTCTACCTTGGGACCCTCCATCCACATGGGATTAATGTGGATTTCACCGGTTTCCTCATTTCCCCTCCCCTCACCTTATCCCAGATCCCACCTTCCAACTTGGCACTGCCCTCCTGACCTGTCCTACCTATCCATTTTCCTTCCTACCAACCCGTTCCATCTTCCTCTCCAACCTATCACCATCACCCCCACCTTCAACAACATATTGCACTCTCAGCTACCTTCCCCCCCAGCCCCCCTCTCATTTATCTCTCCATCCTCTGAGGTCACAAGCCTCATTCCTGATGACCGGTCTCATGCCTGAAACATGGATTCTCCTGCTCCTTGATTGCTGCCTGACCTAGTGTGCTTTCCCAGCATCACACTCTCAATGGTGTTATTTATAACTTCATTAAGTGCCTGCAATAGATCTGTTGACTCCATGGTTGAGATATGAAACACATCTGCATTACATCAGGTTTCAAGCCGAAACAAATTGTCAAACCTGCAAAAAAGCAGAGGTACATCAATTATTGTTACCCTATAACATACAGCTTCATAAGTGCCATTTGTGCCAATAAGGGCAATAAAACTTTGTTTTTGGGTGCCTGAGTAGTTCACTCTGAGGGATCCATTTTGCCAGTCACAAATTATTTCTGATGTTGTGAGGGATCCATTCATTACATCTCCAGATAACTTTCTGAGGTACTTAAGCAAAGACCTCTGCTGTTTTCATTGTAATAAGCATTGGCGAAGAGTTAACAATTATACCCAATGACATGACAATAATCCCATGTTCCCCTGAAGACTAGACATACTCTTGAAAATCTGCCTGTAGAGGTTTGGATGGTTTGCACTGGAATTCTCCAATGTAAGCAATATTTGGGTCATGGGAATTCAAATGAAAAATTTACTCTTATCAGCAACACATCTGCTTTACAAGAACAATCTCAATGTTAGTGTCTGGGCCCAGAGAGCAATGACAGAGTTCTTTGTAAATGGACCAAATTAGAATATATGATGTCATAGAGTCATAGAGATGTACAGCATGGAAACAGACCCTTTGGTCCAACTCATCCATGCCGACCAGATATCCCAACCCAATCTAGTTCCACCTGCCAGCACCTGACCCATCTCCCTCCAAACCCTTCCTATTCATATACCCATCCAGATGCCTTTTAAATGTTGCAATTGTACTAGCCTCCACCACTTCCTCTGGCAGCTCATTCCATACACGTACCACCCTCTGAGTGAAAAAGTTGCCCCTTAAGTCTCTTGTATATCTTTGCCCTCTCACCCTAAACCTATGCCCTCTAGTTCTGGACTCCCCCTCCCCAGGGAAAAGACTTTGTCTATTTATCCTATCCATATCCCTCATGATTTTATAGACCTCTATAAAGTCACCCTCAGTCTCCGATGCTCCAGGGAAAACTGCCCTTGCCTATTCAACCTCTCTCTATAGCTCAAATCCTCCAACCCTGGCAACATCCTTGTAAATCTTTTCTGATCCTTTCAAGTTTCACAACATCTTTCCAATAAGAAGGAGACCAGAATTGCATGCAATATTCCAACAGTGGCCTAAATGAGTAGCATTGAAAAATATTTATGGTACCATTTTCTCTGGCTGAAACTCATGTTGTTATTCAATTGTGAGTTAGAGATTGGTTCATTGAACTGTGGTGATGGGATGGTTAGGAAATGAACCTTGAACCATGGGGTGTCTTAAGTAATAAGCAAGCATTGGACCTATAAGAAAAGCAGAATCAGTCAGTATTAAGTCACAGTCTGCATTTTCAAGTTGTTCTTACAAACCTTTGTTTTCAAAAATAATAATATTTAACTCTTGTGTCTAAATGTAACATGCATAAAAAGATAACATTTCACTTTGGAACACAACAGAATCTCAACCATTCTCTAAGGCTTCCAGTGCATTTTGTACCAAAGTTTGTCTGAAGTCTGCAGTTGGATTTTTTTCCCAGTTAATCCTGCATTCCAATCAAAATGGATTGATATAGATCAGGCCTCCCTTTGATGGATCATGATTTTGAAAAATAAAACACACTGAGATTGTGCCCACAGTTCTTCAATTAGAATGCTCCTATTGACCCAGTGACTTCCATCAATAGGAACAGTTAATACATTAGCCCCTTGTGTAATTGGGCAAGACAGTGTGATGATGATAACCAAGAGCATATGCAACTTGGACCCTTATGTTCAATTCAAAATAGTCCAATTTGAGAGTGATTCAGATCCTGTTGGAGAATTGAAGGGGAATGCTGCATAGCATAAATTTTAAAACATAATATTAAAAGTAGAAGCAGGCTGAAGACTATTGGCCAATGAAACTGTTGTTTTTCACTAAGCTAAGGCTGATGTGCCTCAAATCTACCTTTGAGAATTTCCTTTTTGCCAGTAATCTATTCAATTCATTTTCAACGCATTCATTGACTGATTGTCCAACCTTCCTCTCGGAGAGAGAATTCACTGATTCTTAACCCTTGCTGATGAATGTTTGTCTTACACTGCTGCTGCAACCATGAATTCTAGACTCTCTTGTTTAGAAATACAACTTCTCTGACAAATTTTATAAGAATATTATTCTTTGCTGTGCCATTATCTTTTAAACTGCTAAATTCCAGAGATTGTGTGTCTATCCTGCAAGCATTACACCTAAGACGTGCCTCTGAAATCAGATACCAACCTTGTGAACCTTTAAGCAAATCACTCCTGATTTAGAGAAGGAGACCAAAACTTTGCACAGTTCCCAAATTTTCACATTCATCATTCCCAAGTATGGTGCCAAGATCAAAGTTGACCAGTTCCAATTAAATGCTATCAACCTAACTATGTTTCTCTCCCTTCAAATGCTGTCTGAGTTGCTGAGTATTTATAGAGTCATACAGTATACAACCAACCCCTTCACTCCAACCAGTCCATAATCCCAAATAATCCTAAACTAAACTAATCCCACTTACCCACTCCTGGCCCGTATCCCACACGTACTTAGACAAGTGAATTTTAAACATTGTAATTGTACCCACATCCACTGCTTCCTCAGGAAGTTCATTCCACATGTGGACCACCCTCTGTGTAAAATATTTGTCCCTCATGACTTTTTAAAATCTCTCTCCTCTCACCTAAAAATGTGCTCCCAGTCTTGAAATCCCCCATCCTAGGGAAAAGACATTACTATTAATTCTATCTTTACCCCTCATGATTTTATAAACTTCCGTGCAATCACTGCTCAGCATCCTGTGCTCCAGTGAAAAAGGTCCCAGCCTATCCAGTCTTTGTAACTCAAACTTCCATACCCAGCAACATCCTGGTAAATCTCTTCTAAACCCTCTATAGCTGAATAATATTTCTGGCATTTTTTGTTTTCTGTTCAAAGGTCAGCAGATGAATTGTTCCTGCTCTGCTCCCATCGAGCACTCATTTTAACCTCACTTTTTTGATGGTATATGAGGATCCCTGGAAATCAGTCATAAAAGGCCATTTTTGGCATGCCATGACGCACATAAGACTGTCCTGGAATTTGCGTCCACCCCTTAACAGGGTGTCTACTGCACTAAACCACTGGGTAAATGTGTCAGGAAACCAGTCAGGCTTTTCAATGCGCTCCCTGGAAGCTGCAGCATAGCAACGATCAGTTTTCTAGAGGCTTGGATTTCCCACCACAACCTTGGAATTTACTCTCTGTCACCTTTTGCTGGAAACAGCATCGATTTACCTGAGTCCTGGTTGCTCCTGTACATCGTTCTAGTCACACACACTCTCCAGTCAGGAGTTCAAAATGAGCTCTGTTGTTTATTGTTACACAGTGAAAACATTCTCTTGTTAGCTCAGGCATCGTGATGTTGTTTCTATTGATTTCCAACATCCCCAAATAGTATTTATGAACAGCTATTGGAACAGGAGAGGGCTTTTAAGTCATTTAAGACTGTTCTGTCATTCAATGGTATAATGACAAACAATTTCAAATAACCACCTTTGGCCCATATGCTTTAAAACTTCCAATGGATAAAAGTTTATTAATCTCAAATTGAGGGTTTGCTTGACCTATTTTTTTATATTCATTCACGGTAAGCATTATAAACTTCTGTGCAATCACCGCTCAGCATCCTGTGCCAGTGAAAAAGGTCCCAGCCTATCCAGTCTTTCTTTGTAACTCAAACTTCCAGCATTTATTACCATCCAGAGGGCAGTTAAGAGGCAACCACATTGTTGTGGGTCTGGAGTCACGTGTAGACCAATCACAAGTAAGGTTGAGAGTCTCATTCCCTAAAGGTCTTTAGTGACGGGTTTTTCCAACAATTAGCAATGGTTTTGTAGTCATCATTAGACTCGTAATCCCAGAATTTTTATTATTGAATTCAGAATTCTAACATCTACCATGGCAGGATAGAAATCCAGGTCCACAGATCATTATTACCTGGGTCTCTGTGTTGACAGTCCTGTGATAAAACCACTAGGCCACTTCCAACCCTTACCCACTGCCCTTTGTGAGTTCCAAATTTCTTCCAAAGTTTTCTTGTAGAGCTATTTCCAAGCTTTACTCCTGAAAAGCCCAACTTGAACATATGGACCAAATCATCTAATCCTAGAATTAATGGTAGTGTCAACATTAAATCCTCGATTCTTACTGCTAAAGGCCAATTGGAGCCTTTAAAGCTGCTGGAAATTAATACTTCCAATGAATTTAATACAGATATTTGTTCTAAAAGTGTGTATCTTTCAGAAAACCAAATGCAGGGCAAGACTTTCCCCAGCCACTCAGCAGCTTGAGCAATGATGAGAAATATGGGAAAGTCATAGAGTCATAAAGATATTTTAGTGCAGAAAAAGATCCTTTGGTCCAATTCATCCATGCCGACCAGAAATCCTAAATTAATCTAGTCCCATTTGCCAGCATTTGGCCTATATCCCTCTAAACCCTTCCTATTCATATACCCATTCTGATGTCTTTTAAATGTTGTAATTGTACCAGCCTCCACCACTTCCTCTGGTAGGTCATTCCATGCATGCACCACCTTTTGTGTTAAAAAAATTACCCCTTAGGTCCCTTTTAAATCTTTCCCCTCTCACCTTAAATCTATGTCTTCTAGTTCTGGAGTCCCACACCCCAGGGAAAAGACTTTGACTATTTACCCTATACATGCCACTCATGATTTTATAAACCTCTATAACGTCAACTTCCAACACTCTAGGGAAAACAGTCCCAGTCTATTCAGCCTCTCCCTTTATCTCAAATCCTCCAACCCTAGCAACATTCTTGTAAATCTTGTCTGAGCCCTTTCAGATTTTACAACATCCTATAGGAGAGAGACTAGAATTGCATACAATATTCCAAAAGTGGCCTAACCAATGTCCTGTACAGCTGTGACATGACCTCCTAACCCCTATACTCAATGTTCTGACCAATAAAGGAAAGCATACAAACACTTTCTTCACTATCCTATCTACCTGTGACTCCACTTGCAAGGAACTATGAACCTGCACTCCAAGGTCCCCTTGTTCAGCAATACACCCCAGGACCTTACCATTGTGTGTCTAAATCTCAATGTCAAGGAAATGTTCTGATTTTCTTCATAAACATTGAATGACCAGTTCTAGATCTCGCTAGTAAGTACAACTATCTCATTTCCAAGCATTTGCACATCATTATCAACTGATCTTGCCTCAGTTGTATGTAGTTAGTTGATCCCCCCTCCATTGCATCAATACTTTGGATCCACATATTGCATCTGCATGACCTTAAGTAGATCAGAGCTCCATCCAAAGACATGATATTGGTTTCCTTGTGAAATTGATGACTACATGCAACATTGTGGGAAGTGTACATGTTGTTTCATTGTGGCTGATGTGAAGGTTCCAGAGTATTGCTACTAAAATACTACTCCACTTCAACCATTCCCCTCAGATTACTCATCCAAGGTGGAACCAGGGTTTGGAGGATTCTTTGTGGTGTTGCTCTCTCTGAGAAAATAGCATCGAATATGACATTAACCTTAAATGGCAGACTGTCATTATCTACAGCCTTTGGAGAATCAAAGCAAGTGGATACTAAAGCTGTCTGGGCCCAGCATCATCGAACTGCCACCCCATGATGTCTGCTTGCTCTCAATGTGATGTTTTGAATGCTTAGGAGCTGGGAAGGTGAAAGCAGTCTGGGTCAGCATTCAACAGAATTTCGGAGGATGAGGGGGGAGTCGCATTGACACTTAGAGAGTGCTGAGAAGCATGAATTGAGTGAAGGTTCAAGAGAATGTTTCACTAGCAGGAGAGACTAGGACTCAAAGGCACAGCCTGAAACAGAGAGGACAACCCTCAAGAACTGAGATGCAGAGGAATTTCTTCAGCCACTGGGTGGCTAATCTGTGGGAACCCATTTCTGCAGAAGGCTGTGGAGGTCAAGTAATTGAGTGTATTTAAGACAGATAGATAGGTTCTTGATTAGTAGGGGTATCAATAGTTATGGGGAGAAGGCAGGAAAATAGGATTGAGAAACATATCTGCCATGATCAAGTGGCAGAGCTGACCCAATGGACTGGATGATCTAATTCACCTTCTATATTTAATAGTCATTTGATCAAAATGGGGTCAGAGCCTGGAAGCTACATCACAAAGACCATGACAGGTCAGTGTGGTGTCATGAGCAATGAGACTGACATGAACCGAATTCATACCTCCTTCCAGATGTTTGAGTAGGGTGAAGACATCATTCAATCTTCCCATTATCTCCAGTTATTATCTCGCTCCTAACATAGTTGTAAATGCCTTTGGATTCTCCCTTATTTAACCCTCCAGTGTTTTTTTCATCGTCTTCCTTGCCTTCCTACCTTCTTTTCAAAGTAACTTGCTGCACATTCTATACACCTCTAGGGTTTCAGGTGTGCTCTAAGCCCTTGGGTTCGACCATAGGGTTCCCCATTTTCTCCTTATCCAATCCTGCGCATTCCTCAATATCCAGGGTTCTCTGAACATTTGGTCCCACTCTCTTCCTGGATGCATGTTTGGAAGTGTTACCAGTATTTGCAAAATCAACAACGAAAATGGACAAATCATTCAAAAGCTTTATTTATTCTTTATTAATAATTTGATCGTTTCATTAACAGGTGTTTCAAATCAATTGGTACAAGGACATTGTTTTTATGGGTTAAGAAATATGATTCTTCATTTAGCATTAATGAAGGTTATCTCACATCAAGAACAAGAAACCATTGCCAAGTGTAGAATAATCTTTGTCTTCAAAACAATATTTTGTAAGATCACATTATTCTTACAATGGTCACCTTCGCTCTTTCAAGATTTCGGTAGAATTGCATAACCCAACGCTTTATAAAACTTGATGCCCTTTTTTGTATGTAATGATGTAGTGCTGTATGGAGTTCACAGCAGTGTAAATGAAACCAGCTGCTTATGCCTGGTGTGCATTCAAGCATATCGAAGCTCACTACAGAGAAACTTACTTACAATAGGCAGTACATGACCACACAAAGAGAGGGTATAGGAGAAGCATCAAATTTACTGATATATGCAAAAACCTGGCAATCTTTGGACATGAAAGAACAGATCTGATGACTGGGATCAAATGGGGATCTTTACCAGTGAACGTCAGAGATCTCACAAACTTATTTAAACTCTCCACCACACATTGAATTGTGTTTGATCTCTCATGGTCAGTATACCTTTAAGAGTGATCATTGCTCAAAGTTTGGGAGAAGACAAGCAACATGAATTCGACTGGGACAACACTACCGTTATAGGGCAAGCCAAACAGAGAACAGCCAGGGAATTCCTAGAGGCATGGCACTCATCCACAGACTCTATCAACAAACACATCAACCTGGACCCAATATACCGGCCACTACAGCGGACAGCTCGAACTGACAACCGGAAGCGGCAGAGACAGGCCACTATAAATGCCGGAGAAAACAGCACAGAAGCGCTTCACAGGAGGCTCCCAAGCACTGAGGATGTCACCTAGACAGGGGACGAAACGTTTGCAAGACAAATTCCCAGCTCGGCGAAAAGAACCACAACAATGATCATTGCTGTATCATAGCATGTGACCTTACGGTATAAAAGTCAAGGACTCCATCTTACTTGAGATCACGTGTGGCACGACAGGCTAATGAAAGCAACCTGCTTTTAATAACTAACTAGTTAATGTGAGCCCAAATATTGATGTGCCCATGAATGTAATATTTGTATATCTTATTGTGCTGTAATACATGTCTGTTGCATTCTCCAATACTACATCGTCTATATGTTGTCTTCTATGTTATGAGGATAACATAAGCATTGTTGCATCAGATAAAACATTCTACTCAATAGAAATTCACTCTTCATACCCGCTCTTATTGACTAATAATCACTATTGACTGGCATGCTTTTCCAGTGTTATCTCACCAAAGTTTGCTTTAAAATTAAACATAATTGTATTTGATACAGGAATAAAGGAGTCTACTGTCAATGTAATACAATTCAAAACCAAAGCATAAATCTTACTGGGTCTTTTGTTTCTTCTTTCGAGATATATTACAAAGCTTCTTCAATAGCAGGACTAACAATGTAGTAAACATGAAGAACAAAGACACCAGGAAGATCATCACATCTACACAATAGTAAACATACCACGGAAGTTTGTAAGATGCTGAGCGTAAATGTGCTGCCCCTTTGTGTCGGGCAACGTACTCAATCCAGAAAATAGCTCTCTCCATTGGAGACTCGGGTTGGTCTCTGTGGAGAGCAGAGAGTTTCTGCATGTTCTCCCGATAAGATGTGTTATATATAACCTCGTTAATTGCCTGCAGTAGATCTGTTGACTGCATGGTTGCAATGTTCATCACTTTTGCTGCACCTCGGACTTCAAGTCTGAGTAAATTATCAAACTGGTCGAAAAGCAGAGGTATGCCAACTATTGGAACCCCATGATAGATGGCTTCATAAACTCCACTGGTGCCACCATGAGCAACAAAGACTTGTGTCTTTGGGTGTCCTAGCAGATCATTCTGAGGGATCCATTTTGACAGCAATATATTATTTCCAATGTTGGGAGGGATCTCTCCATCATACCTCCAGATAATTTTCTGAGGCACTTGAGCCAAGGCCTCTGCTATTTTCATTGTGATATGCATTGGCAAAGAGTTGACAATGGTCCCCATTGACATGACAATAATCCCATGTTCCCCTGAGGACTGGACAAATTCTTCAAGCTCTGCCTCTAGAGGTTTAGATGGTTTACACTGGAATCCTCCAACATAAACGATATTGGGCATGGTGGGTCTTGGGAATTCAAATATAAAATCTACTCTCATCAGCCACACATCTGCACTGAGAAGAACAGTCTCAACGTCTGTGTCTGGGCCCAGATAGCGATGGCAGAGATCATTGTACATTGGCTCAACTAAATTGTTTAACATGAGTGTTTGAAGCAGATTTTGACATACGTTTTGCGTTCTTTGAAGAAAACTCATTTTATCTGTCAATCTGGAACCAGGGGTTGGGACAAAGGACAGTGGTGATGGGGCAGTTAAAAACTGAGCTTCTCCAGTAGTAACCCATCGGACATTGTACACTAAGGGGATTTTGAAATAATAAGCCACGATCGAACCAATAGGAAAAGCAGGATCGGTCAGTACTAAGTCAAAGTGGGCAATTTCTAGTTGTTTTAACAAATGTTTGTTTTGAAAAATTGCAATAATACACTCTCGCGACCATGCATGACAATTGAGGAGAAAAGACATAGTTTTGTGTTGAAATGCAAAAGAGTAATAACCATTCTGTAAAGTTTCCAATGCATTTTTTATTAAACTCTGGGTAACGTCTGCACTGTTATTATCTCCAGCAGCTCTGTGCACTCCAACCATAATGGATTGATATAGATCAGGATTCTCTTTAATGTACAAAGTTCCTGGGAAATGAAGCACAGAAATGTTATGTCCACGTGGTTTCAGTTGTTCAATTAGAATCCTCATATTGATCCAGTGGCTTCCATCCACAGGAACAACCAATATATTAGCCCCTTGAGTAATAGAGCAAGACAGGATGAAGAAGACACTGAGTGTGAATGCAATCTGGAACCTACTTTTCCATGCAAGACAATCCATATTGTGAGCAAATAGCATCTGGATCCTAATGGAGAATTGAAAAGAAATGTTGTATAACATAAGATTCTGTGCAATAATAAAATAAGAATATGTTTAGACCAATGTGAGGTCCTACAATGTTTCCATAATGCTGAATTACCTCAAATTTCCCTTCCCCGAATTCCCTTAGAGCCCCAAATATACTGATGTCATTCTTGAATTTACATTGTCCTCTACAGCAGATAATCCTGGAGATTTATACCACTCTGAAGAATTTTATCCTTTTTCTAATATGATGACCGTGGGTTGTGGACTCTCTAGTGGGGAAACAGCCTCTCAGCTTCCTCCCCAGCGAACCCTCAAAGAATGTCATATTCGCAATGAGATTAGCTTTCAAACTTCAGGTGAAATATAAGGCTTTTCAGGTCAGCTGTTACTGATGAGTCAAATCTCTGAACTCAGGAATCAACCTTGTGAAACTTTGTTCAACTCTGCCTAAGGCAAATCAATCATTAGTTAGGTAGGGAGACCAAAACTGTTCTCAAGGAATGATTATTGAATCTCTCCAGTGTGGAAAGAGGTCATTTGGCCCATTCGGACTACATCGACCCTCCAATCAGAATGCCATCCAGACCCAGAAGCCCAATTCTGTACTGTAACCATGTATTTACCATGGCCAATCCACCTAACCTGCATTTTTGGACTCTCCAAAGTCTATTATTAATATTGCAAGCCTTCTTCACTCACTGTAACCACTTTGCAATAAAATGTAATTGCTCATCACCAATTACAGCTGGACACAGATTGTAGGATTGGCAATTTGATGAACAACAAATTTCATTGCAGTGAGGGAAGAGGTGCCATTCACTGAAGTAGTGATCTATACTTTCAATTCAAACGTGGACGGAGCACGCAGATCTGTTTAAAAGAGCATGACAGTCAGTCAGTAAAAGACATAAGTCTAGAATAAGCATGTTGGAGAACACTAGAGAGTTGAAGTTGAGAACATGCTATATACAGATATAAATAAATGAATGTTGCAATACATTACAATTCGGAGAGCCTTATTTAGGGATAAGGGACAATGTTTAGGTAGCAGGAGCTGGGGAAGGAAACTTGAAAAACTGAAAGTAATGTTAAAATAGGGTCAATGGGCCACAACTGAATAAAGAAGACTCCAGAAGCAGGGTAGCACCTCAGATATCATTCAAGGTGCATTTGAATAAATGGGAGGGCGGGGTTCTGGAAAGGCAGACAACATGTTGGAAGACTTCAAGACATAAAAGGAGGACACTGACTTATGAGTGTATTCTGCCATTGGATTTGCAAGAGTATTTCTCTTGGAATTTAAAATTCTTCTGCGCATTGTCCAGGTCTCTAAGAATGAGGAACAAAGAAAATTTACAGCCCAGGAACGGGCCCTCTAAGCCTGAGCTGATCAAATCTACTGTTGCCCAATTCCTAAGCATCTATATCCCTCTGCTATTCAAGCATCTGTCCAGACACACCTTAAATGAATCTACCGTGCCTGCCTCTACCACCTCTGTTGGCAACACGATCCCGGCACCTATCACCCTCTGAGTAAAGTACTTTCCGCGTGTATCCCCCTTAAACTTTTCACCTCTCACCTTGAACATGTGACCTCTCGTTATTGAATCCTTCACCCTGGGAAAAAGCCTATCTCTATCCACCCTGTCTCTACCCTCCATGATTTTGTAGACCTCAATCAGGTCTACAAAAATCTCCTTTTTTCTATTGAAAACAATCCTAACCTACTCAACCTCTCTTCATAGCTAGCACCTTCCATACCAGGCAACATCTCGTAAACCTGCTCTGCACCCTCTCCAAAGCATCGACATCCTTTTGGTAATGTGGCAACCAGAACTGTACACAGTATTCTAAATGTGGCTGAATCGAAATCTTGTCCAATTTTAACATGACCTGCCAGCTCTTACACTCAATACTCTGTCCGATTAAGGCAAGCATACCATATGCCTTCTTGACCACTCTATCCACCAATCACATGAGTACCTGCCACGTACAAGCTGCCCGGCTCACAGGACAACTCCATGCAACCCTGTCATGGTAGGCGCTCAAGACGTGTCAGAGTGTGAGCATGGATACCACCATTACACGTGGGGACACCTCCCATCTTGCACGTGGCAGGTACTCATGTGACTCAGCCAACATTGTCGATCTTATACGTTGCAGGCAAGGATGCCCTGAGGCATGGTACACTGGGGAAACCGAGCAAAGGTTACAACAATGGATGAGTGGGCACCACACAACAATCTACAGACAGGAGGGTTCCCTCCGAGTTGGGGAACACTTCAGTGGTCCAGGACATTCGGCCTCGGACCTTCAGGTGACCATCCTCCAAGGTGGACTTCAGGACAGGCAGCAGCGAAAAGTGGCTGAGCAGAGGCTGATAGCCAAGTTCGGTACCCATAGGGAGGGCCTCAACTGGGACCTTGGGTTCATGTCACATTACAGGTGATCACCATTGCGCTATACACACACACATAGACACGCACACAGGCACTCATACACACCCTTACAGACACACACACTTCCACACTCACACAAGCATCCTCTCAGAGACTTAGACCACGCTACACTCATGCACACACATATACACTCTCTCTCAGACACTCACAATCCCCCACCCCAAACTCGCACACACACTCCCACACTCACACATGCACCCCTCACAGACTTAAGACACTCTATACTCACTACACACACATATACATTCTCTCTCACACTTACAACCCCCAACCCAGACACACACACAGACAGACATAGAGCCACATACACACATATATTTTGTGGGGTGAATTTGTACTTGCAGAGTTACATTGTACTTTGCTCAAAAACTGCATGAATTCATGTAAAACTCTGTTATCTCACTTTTTAGATTAGAAGAAATTTAAACATCATGGCATAGACAGAGAACACAGGGGGCTAACACCTTCAACATATTGTCTAGCTAACATCCATTGTTACAGCTAACCTGAGAATGCAACTTTTAAAAAAGGTCTTGTTATTTACACATGAAAGAAGTGAAACTATCATGATATTTGAACAGATGAAAGACTCAACAGACAATCAAAGTATTTTTCAATGTATAATTTCAGTTACATCACACTGTAAATTTTTGCTACAAATTCTGTGCCTTAGAATTGTTTCCTCCACAATCACCTGATGAAGGAGCGGCGCTCCGAAAGCTAGTGTGCTTCCAATTAAACCTGTTGGACTATAAGCTGGTGTTGTGTGATTTTTAACTTTGTACACCCCAGTCCAACACTGGCACCTCCAAATCATGACGCTAGAATTAGACTTCCTAAAATGCATCATCTTACATTTGCCTGGATTGAACTCCATCTGCCACTTCTCCATCCAACTCTCCAGTCTATCTATATTCTCCTGTTTTCTTTGACAATCCCCTATGCTTTTTGCCACTCCACCAATCTTCATGTCATCTGCAAACTTACTGATCAGACCAACAATGCCCTCCTCCAGATCATTTTGTATATCACAAACAACAGTGGCCCCAGCACTAATCCCTGTGGAACACCACTGGTCACCTTTCTCCATTTCGAGAAACTTCCTTCAACTACTACTCTCTGTCTCCTGTTTATCAACCAGTTCTTTATCCATCTAGCTAGAACACCCTGCACACCATGTGACTTCACTTTCTCCATTGGTTTACCATGGGGAATCTTATCAAACACCTTACTAAAGTCCATGTATATGACATCAACAGTCTTTCCTTCATATACTAACTTGGCCACTTCCTCGAAGAACTCTATTAAGTTGGTAAGGCACAATATCCCCCGCACAAAACCATGTTGCCTATCACTGTTATGCCCATTCTTTTCCAAATATAAATAGATTTTATCCCTCAGTACCTTCTCTAACAACTTTCCCACCAGTGACGTCAGGCTCACTGGTCTGTAGTTACCCGGAATATCCCTACTGCCCTTCTTGGACAGGGGGAAATACATTAGCAACCCTCCAGTCCTCTGACACTTCACCTGTGTTTAAGGATGCTCCAAAGATATTTGTTAGGGCCCCAGCTATTTCCTCTCTTGCCTCCCTCTGCAACCTGGGATAGATTCCATCTGGTCCTGGGGATTTGTCCACCTTAATATCCTTCAGCCTGCCTTCCCTCCTTAGGTCAACATGATCCAGAGTAAACAAACATCTATCGCTTATCTCAACATTATCATATCCCTCTCCTCATTTAACACTGTGCAAAGTAATTATCGAGAATCTCACCCATTTTCTCAGATTCTACACACATCCTTCCTTCTTTATCCTTTAGTGGACTAACCCTTTCTCAAGTTACCCTCTTGATTCATATATATGAATACAAGGCCTTGGGAGTCTCCTTAGTTCTGCTTGCTAAAGTTATTTTATGACCCCTTTTAGCCCACTTGATTCCTCATTTAAGATTGTTCCTACTCTCCCGATATTCCTCCAAGGCCCGTTCTGTTCTTAGCTGCCTGGACCTTATGTACACTTCTCTTTTCCTCTTGGCTAGTCGTACGATTTCTCCTGTCATCCACGGTTCATGAATCTTGCCTTTCCTATCCCTTATTTTCAAAGGGACATGCCTATCCTGCACTATATTCAACCTATCTTTGAAAGCCTCCCACATATCAAATGTGGGCTTCCCTTCAAATAGCTGCTCCCAATCCCCATTTCCCAGCTCCTGCCAAATTTTGATATAATTGGCTTTGGTCCAGTTTAGTACTCTTCTCTTAGGACCACTCTCATCTTTGTCTACGAATATTCTAAAACTTACAGAATTGTGGTCACTATTCCCAAAGAAATCCCCCAATGCAACTTCTACCACCTGGCCTGGCTCATTCCCCAACACCAGGTCTAATATGGCCCCTTCCTTCATCGGACTATTGACATACTGCTCTCGAAAACTCTCCTGCATGTTTCTTACAAATTCTGCCCCATCCAGACCTCTGACACTAAGTGTATCCCAGTCAATGTTGGGACAATTAAAATCTCCCATTACCACCACCCTGTTGCCCCTACATCTTTCTATAATCTGTTTACCTATTTGTTCTTCTACCTCATGTTCACTGTTGGGATGCCTGTAATACAGCCCCAACAATGTAACTGCACCCTTATTTCTCAGCTCTATCCATAATGCCTCACTGTTCAAGCCCTCCATAGTGTCCTCCTTTAGTACAGCCTTGATATCATCCCTGACCAGCAATGCAACTCCTCCCCCACTTTTACTTCCCTCCCTGTCCTGTCTGAAGCATCTATATCCTGGAACATTTAGTTGCCAATCATGCCCTCCCTTCAACCAAGTCTCTGTGATTGCAATAATGTCATATTCCCAGGCACCAATCCAGCCCTAAGTTTATCTGCCTTGCCCACCATACTCCTTGCATTAAAGCATATGCACTTCAGGCCGCCAGTTCTTTTGCATTCATCTGCTCTCTGCCTACTCTTCCCGTTAGTAATGCTAACTTCATGATCCTTACAGTCTCTAGTTTCCACATCACTTTCTACTAGTCTTCTCTTCTAGTTCCCAGCCCCCTGCCACATTAGTTTGAAACCTCCCCAGCGGCAGTAGCAAAAACTCTCCAAGGATATTAGTTCCAGTCTGGTTCAGGTGTAGATCATCCAATCTGTAATAGTCCCACCTTCTCTCGAACCGCTCCCAATGTCCCACAAATCTGAACCCCTCCCTCCTACACCATCCCTCGAAACACAAGTTCATCCCATCTGTTTTTTTCACTTTTACCCTGGCTAGCACGTGGCATTGGTAGCAATCCTGAGTTCACTACCTTTGAGATCCTCTAACTTCTCTCCTAACTCCCTGAATTCTGCTTTCAGGATCTCATCTCATGTTTTACTTTTATCATTGGTGCCTGTATGCACCACAACAACTGGCTGTTCACCCTCCCCTTTCAGAATGCACCGCAGCTGATCGGTGACATCCCTGACCTGAGCACCTGGGAGGCAACATACCATCTGGGAGTCTCATTTTTGGCCACAGAATCGCCTATCTACTCCCCTTACAATAGAATCCCCTATGACTATGGCCCCACAACCTTTTTCCCACCCTTCTGAACAGCAGTGCCCGCCACGGTGCCATGATCCTGGCAACTGCTGCCCTCCCCTGGTGAACCATCTCCCCCAACAGTATCCAAAACGGTATACCTGTTTTGGAGGGAGATGACACCTGCACTGCCTTCCTGTTCTTTCTTTTTCTTTTGGTCACCCATTCACTGTCTCCCTCAGCAATTCTAACCTGCAGTGTGACCAATTCACTAAACATGCTATCCACAACCTCCTCAGCATTGTGGATGCTACACAATGAATCCATCTGCAGCTCCAGAGCCGTCATGCGGTCAAACAAGAGCTGCAGCTGGACACACTTCTTACAAGTGTAAGAGTCAGGGAAGTGGTTGATGTCAAGCAAGAGGCACATGCCATGGGTCTGAGGTAGCAATGCACTTCGATATATGAAAGAAAAAACTTTACCAGGGTTCTTTTCTTCTGGTTGGGGGGGGGGAGGAAATACTACACATGTAGTATCTCAGGTTTAGCTGCTGCATAGATATATACTAAGTCCTTACCTTCCCGGCAACCTCCGAGTCTCCAGCATCACCTTCGCTCTATCTCCTGCTGTTCCCAGACACGACAAAGGCACAAATAAAGGCAGGTACCAACACAGCCCTCCAGACCATGAGCTTAGTACTGGATTCAAAGTCTTTGTTATGAAACACTTTGTTGTTCAGATGGCCAAAGGCTGCTCCTGAACACTGGAGATTATAGTGATTGTGATGAGATCAACTAGCTGGACCTCTTACAATATGAGCTCCCTGTTTGAGGCTCTTAGTCTGGTCAAATCGTGGAACCCTGTCTGAAAGATAAAAAGGGGAGTGACAGAGATACTGACACTCAGAGAGCTGACTGTGAAGAGGCAGGACTAAAATCTGTTGGACTATAACCTATTGTTGTGTGATTTTTAACATTTAAGCAGTAGTTGGTTGTACACTTGCCAATGGGTCAAATGCTGGAAAATTAAATTAGATTCCCTACAGTGTGGAAACAGGCCCTTCGGTCCAACCAGTCCACACCCACCCTATAACCTGGTGTTTTGTGTTTTTTAACTTTGTCCACCCCAGCCCAACACTGGTTCCTTCACCTCATGACTGCTTAAATGTTATGAGGGATTTTGTATCTCAACTTTACAGGCAGAGAGTTCCAGGTTCCTACCAGCCTCTGGGTAGTTTTTTTCCCTCTTATCCCCTCTACACCTCCTGCTCCTAACCTTAAACCTATGAAGCCCATTCCCTCCACTGAATTGAATTGAATTGAATTTATTGTCACATGTACCGATGCAGAGTGAAAAGTTTTGTCTTGCAATCAGTGAAGGCAGATCACACAGTTGACTAGCATAGATATATAAATAATAAGGTAAACAGTGGCAAAATCAAAAACACAGGTACAGGCGAATATTAAAAGTTTGTGAATCCATTCAGTATAAAATATAGTTATTAGTAGTTATTTAAAAGTATGCAATTAAGTTTAAAGAGTATAGAACGATTGTAGGAAATAGGAAACTTAGATCTGCACTCAGGAGCTGGCAAGGAGAGACCATAGCTAGCGCCATCTTCATCAAGGGGAAAATCTCCTTAGGCTATGCCCCACACATAATGACACACCTCAGTCATGTCCCCTTTTCACCCTCAGCTCATCCAGGTAACACACCCAACTTTGTCAAATTTCTTTTCATAATCTCTCCTCTGATCCCTGACATATCTGGCCACAGCCCACATCACTCGGACCACATCTATCAAATGCATGTTTTGCTTTTGCTTCAGGCTTCGGCAGTAGTTTGAGGAGAGAGAGAGATTCCCGCTCTGTTCACACATAGCCATCATTTTAACCTGTCTTGATTTGGAAGTTGACTGTAGGCCCACTTGGCTCATGTGGAGATCGTTCGTGAGGCAATCGGAGCGGCAACAACATGCACGGGCTGTGAAGCCACAATAAAAACATTTCAAAAAGAACTCACCTCGCTGAAATGAACTGAAATCCTCTGTAAGCCCGCAGTGAACATGGGACCCGCAATCAGACTCCCTGGGTCTCTGCTGCTTTCAGCTCTTCGCCGCATCCTCTGTGCGATTTAAACTCTGGCCACATTGTGACAGAAAAATACTGTGCAGAGCTTCTAATTTCAAATCAGTCCTAACAGACAGAAAAACGTTGCTAAACTTCCTACATTCACATGAGACAGATGCCAACACTCCCTGGCCTCCTGCCAGGAGTTTAAAAGGAAATGTTCGTGTCTTCCTCGCTTCACTCGTAAAAACGTTCCCTCAATAGCTCAGACATTCAGTCTGTGTTTCATGTTGATTTTTGCTGCAATAATTGATTTACTACTTCCCCAAACCCGCATCGATATATTTACACTATCTTTCTGTACATGTTCCTCTCCGTAATTAAAACAAAGGGGAGGGACAGTGGCCCAGTGGTTAGCACTCGATTCCCACCTCGGGCGCTTGTCTGTGCAGAATTTGCACATTCTCCCTGTGCCTACATGTGTTTCCTCCCACAATCCAAAGATGTACAGGCCAGGCCAGCTGAATTGGACATGCTAAATTGTCCATAGTATTAGCTGCATTAGTCAGGAGTAAATACTGTATAGGGTAGCTGAATGGTTCTGGGTGGATTACTCTTCAGAGGGTTGGTGGGGACTTGTTGGGCTGAAGGGCCTGTTTCCACACTGTAGGGATTCTAATTCTAAATTCTTACAATGTGGACTGAGAAAGGAAATGGGCGAGGGCAAGGTGAGAGTCAAGAATGTGGTGCTGGAAAAGCACAGCAGGTCAGGCAGCATCCAAGGAGCAGGGGAGTTGACATTTCGGGCAAAAGCCTTTAATCAGAAAGGAACCTCCTGCCAGGAGTTTAAAAGGAAATGTTTGTATCTTCCTTGCTTCACTTGTTAAAAATTTTCCCTCAGTAGCTCAGATATTCAGTATGTGTTTCAAGTTGTTTTTTGTGGCAAATATTGATTTACTACTTCCCCAAATCCATACCTATATATTAACATTATCTTTGAATGTGGACTGAGAAAGGAAATGTGAGGACTGCAGTTGCTGGAGGTGAGAGTTGAGAGTGTGGCGCTGGAAACGCACAGCAGGTCAGGCAGCATCCAAGGAGCAGGAGAGTCCTCGTTTCAGACAAAAGCTCTTCATCAGAAAGGAAATGGATTGGTTTCAAAACAAAGGATCACAGGCAAGATTACTGCACTTTTTAATAGCAAGTTTAATAGCTACTCTTTATAAATGCTGTATATACTGCTTTTTGTTCAAGCAGTGGGCAGAGGAGTACTAAGATAGTGGTAAAGCCCCCATGAGACCAGACCATATGGTTGCTCTTTCATTTGAAAGAGATGGCTGCTGGTTGTTTAACTTCAGGTGAGCGGAGAGTCCCTCACAGTAACCTCAGCCAGTGCAGGAATTGAATCTGTGTTGTTGGTGTTACTCTGCAACACAAACCAGCCAAGCAAGCAGCAGAGTGAACCAACTCTTTGTGCCATGACAGATTGGTCATGCATGCTTAGTTAATTGATCTGAAAAGTGATGACTAATTATCAATGATAATTGCCTTCTGCCTACCAACAATTATGTGATTGGCTCCCAGGTTGTTGAGCAGCTTGAGGGTGTGATTAGTTGGTGAGAAGCCGAAGGATCTCTAAAAAGAAAGGAGCTGCCCTTTTCTCTGCATAAAATGAAACACCTCAAGCCTGAAAACAGCCAGTTTATTTCACTCATCAGTTCCTGTAGGCTTGAACTTAATCAATATATCAGCGACTTTATTAATATGAACCAGTCACTCTGTGCCTCCTGCAAGTGAGTGAAACAGAAACACAGAAAATAGAAATAAGAATAGGCTCTTTGAGCCTGCTCCGCCATTCATTATGATCATGGCTGATCATTCAACTCAAAACCCTGTTTTCATGTACAGCCTTTGATCCCTTTTGCCCTAAAAACTAGATCTACCCCCTTCTTGAAAATATTGAATCATATTGGCTCAAAAACCTCCTGTGGCAGAGAATTCCACAGGTTCTTGACTGTCTGGATAAAGAAATTTATCTTCATCTCAATGCAGCCTTAAATGGCCGGCCCTATATCCTTAGACTGTGCCCTGTGTTTTGAACTCCCCAGTCATCAGGAATATCCTTCTTGCATTGAGGTCCTTTAGAATGTTATAGGCTTCTATTAGATTTTCCCTTTATTCTTCTAAACTCCGATGAATATTACCTTAACTGATGAAGTCTGTCTTCAATCTGCCAATCCTGCCATCCCAGGACCCTCGGATAATGAGACCAAAACTACACATCAATACCCAGCTGTTATCTCACCAAGGCCCTGTACAAATGCAAGACATCCTGCTCCGGAACTCAAATTATCTCCCTGTAAAGGGAAATGTGTCGTTTGCCTTTTTCACCACTTGCCGTTCCTGCATACTTAATTTCAGTTACTGGTACACAAGGACACACAGGTCTCATTGGACTCCCCATTTCCCAATCTATCACCATTCAGAAAATGATCCACCTTCCTGTTTTTTTTTTGTCCCATAATAGATAACCTCACATTTATCCACATTACACTCTATATGCTGTGCAGTCATTCACTGACTCAACCTGTCCAAAACACTGAAGCATCTCTGCAACTTCCTCACAATTTAGCCTTGTGTTGTCTTCAAACTTGGAAGTATTACATTTAGTTCTCTCATCTAAATCATTAACATATGTTGTGAATAGCTGAGGTTCAAGCATTGATTCCTGACATACCCACTAGTCACCAACTGCCAATCAGAAAATGTCTCATTTGTTCCTACACTTTGTTTCCATTCCACCAGTTAAAACCCTATCCATCTAAATACACTACCCTCCAACTCCATATGCTTTAATTTTAATGCTAATTTCTTATGTGACACGTTATCGAATGCCTTGAAAGTCCAAATAAACCACAGCCACTGGCTCCCCCTTATCAGTTCTACTAGCTACATTCAGTGGCAGAAGAAAGAATTTTGAGAAACAATCTGCCCTGTCATACCAAAAAGATTATCTCAGTGATTGCTCTGGACACGGATTGTTGAACTATCTTCCCAGTCACTCCCTCCACCTTTAAAACTCTTTCTTGTGCCTATATGTATGTGTGCATTTACTGAGCTTTGTAAGTGAGTTAGACATTTAACTAATTATCTGTCAATGGTCCATATTTGTTTATTTGTAGCTAGAATCAATTGATTTGTATTAATTAGTAATGCTTGTTAAATACAGAAACCTGGTCCATGCTTTCGATCAACCTTGGATCTAAAGGACATGGAAACTGGGAATTCTGCAAAGTTTTATAAAATAATCTTTAATTGTTGTTATGATTCCAAGAGGAACAGGGCTGGATTTTCAGTGAACTACCTCAGTTAGACATATCATTATTTTTGATTTGTTACAGGAACAGAAGTCCACTTAAACCTGTACTACCATTCCGTGATATCCTGGCTGATCTGTGAATTATTTCCATTTAGCCACCATTGCCGCATATCCCTCATTGTCTTTGGTTAACAAAACTATGCGAGATTTAAAGTTTGTAACCACCCTACCGTAAAATACCATAAGTGGAACAGACTTCCAAAACTCTACTACCTTTTGCATACAGAAGAGCAACCAAGCTTCGTTCATGAATGGACTCATTCTAACCATTAGACTCTGCCCAGCACTTCATAGAATCCCTACAATATGGAAGCAGGCCATTCCGTCCATCGAGCCAACACTGACCTTCTAAAAAGCATCCGACCTAGACTCACTCCATCCCTGCATCTCTAGGCTTCCCGTGGCCAATCCACTGAGCCTACATATCCCTGGATACTATGGGCAATCTAGCATAGCCATCCACCTAACCTGCACATCGTTAGATTGTGGGAGGAAACTGGAGCACCAGGAGAAAACACATGTAGACACAGTGAGAATGTGCAAACTGCATACAGACTGTCATCTGAGGATGGCATTGATCATGGGTCCCTAAAACTGTGACCACTGAGCCACTGTGCCACCCTCTAGACTCCCTAACCAACAGAAATAGTTTGTTATTATCTATCCTATCATCATGCAATAATATGTTGAACATTTTGATCATATCACCTTTTAACCATCTAAATTCCAGGGAATAGAATCCCAGTTTGTATAAATTCTTTTTATTATTAAGTCCTGAGAAACTAGCTATGTGTTTAGTGAAATCAGTGCTGAATTGTTTCCAAAACCAGTACATTAATCCTAAGATAAGATGGCCTGAACTGAACACATGACTACATATGGTCTTGAGTATTGTAACTTGAACTTTGTAACTGCAGCATAGTGTTTGCTCCTTGGCATTCCAGTCTCCAGATATGAAGGCCAATACTCCTTGAGCCTTTTTGTTTTTTTACTAGACCTGTCTATGACATTTTAACAAAGTGTGCTCATAATCACCTAAATCTATTTGGGTCTCAAATATTTCATGCCTCTCACCATTTTTAAGTGCAGAGTGGATACCCTCACATATACCTATATCAAAAGCATTTTTGTCACAGTTTTGCATTTCACTTAATGTAACTGCATTTTCCTTTTAATTGTATATTTCCACGTATGCTGGCACTATCATTGTGTTACTGGTAAACTCAAATATGTGGCTCTTTCAGACAGTGAGCTAGGAAAATTCACATGATGCTCTGAAATGTTTCAAACTACTTTGTCACTTTATTCTTAATTAAAATCTCTACTCAGCCCACAGCATCAGACGTTGGGATAACTGGTCTGAAAATCTCCGTTTTCCCTCAGAAAGCTTTTTGTTGCTTGATTCCAGAGCATCCTGAATCAGAATACCATCATCTCAGTGGCTAAACAGCCATGTGCATGTGAGAATCCAAAGATTAATGGAGGCTCCAACAGTCCTCAGAATAACATCACTACTGAAAGTAAGCTTCCACTATCTGATCCTCCCCTATACTGCTTGACAGATTTAATGGAACAAAAAGCCAAAAAAAAGGCAGAATGTACAAAATAAAAATACAAAAGTCTAGTCAAAAGTTGGCTTCCCACCTGACTACCAAAACCCTAGCTAGAAAGTTCAAATGCCTCAAAAGAATTAAAGTTGACATTCTTGTTCATTGCTTCCATTCCAGTGGTATAGCTCAGCTTAAAATCTTGTCAAAAGTTTTTTTCTGTGGCCAACACTCACAAACCCAAAGACAACTTATTTTTTGACTCTTTTCCCAATTTCTCAATGTTTGATATGAATGCTGCTCCAAACCGCAAAATTAATGTCAAAATTCTTCATATTATGTACACAAATATATCTCTAAACTGTATTTCTAATATGTTGGCATCATTATTGATTTTGCTGTCCCAATTAAAGCTCACAGCCTAAGTTGGATTTCAGTATACGCATGCCAAGCAATTCCACAAGTCGCTTTCTGAGCAATTAAATTATTAGTTATTTATTAAACAGAATTGAGATTTTTGTGAAGACAACATACTGCAGGTGATATGGAAATCTGAAATAAAAGCTGAAGATATTGGAAATACTTGAAATCATGCAAACGCTGTGGAGAGTTACAAGTTCAGATTTTGCAGCTTTTTAGAATTGAAAAGTCATATGCATGCAATAGGTTCTTACAATTCTAGAATTTGTTCGAGGTTGACAAATACAATTTGTTTTCCATGAACAAGATCCTACCAGTGTGATGAATAACTAGTCAATCAATTTTTGATGGTGTTGGTTCAGGCAAGAACATTGTTGCCTGTTGGCTGTTCACTTCACCCGGGACAACACCTCTGTTGAAGTATGATACTCATTTAGATGTCAAATTTGGGCAAGTTTGTATGCAATGAATTGTTGGATTGAACTCCATTTCCTTCTCAATAAAGATGAGAATACCAGTTGAGCAAAATAACAGGTAGTGGAAGTTTATTCTTGATTTTCCTTTTTCCTTCCTAGTCTATATCGATAATTTACTGCTGTCATATTCCTCATCCTACTTGGATCAATTTTATTCTACTATCCTTAAATCCCCACCCCTCAATAAATTCATTAGCTTTCTGCCCACTTTTAAGACTAAAAAACAATGCATAAGATATTGGAGCAGAATTAAACCATTTGGCCCATCAAGTCTATCCTGTTATTCGATCATGGCTAATATATTTATCAACCCCATTCTCCTGTCTGCTCCCCATTTCCTTTGATCCATTTACTAATCAAGAACTTATCTATCTCTCTCTTGAATACACTCAATGACTTTGCCTTCACAAACATCTGTGACAATGAGTTACACAGATTCACCACCCTCCGGCTGAAGAAATACCTCCTCACCTCAGTTCTAAAGAGTTGTCGTGATGTGGAGGAGCAGGTGTTGGACCAAGGTGGACAAAGTCAAAAATCATGCAACACCAGGTTATAGTCCAATAGGTTTATTCGGAAGCATTAGTTTTCAGAGCACTGCTCCTTCATCAAGTGGTTGTGGAGAATAGGATCATAAGACACAGATTTTATGGCAGAATGTTTGCTCCACTACCACTCTATCTGTGCCTCTCAGTATTCTTCAAGTTTGAATGAGATCCCCCCTTCATCCTTCTACACTCTGTCCTGTACAGACCCAGACTCTTCAACTGTTTCTTTCATTTCTCCTTTTCTTTAAATTTTAATTTTGTATTTTAAGATGGCGCCAGAGAATCGTGATTTTGTACACTTTACATTGTATTGCTATACTTGAGTTCGTGTTTTGGGGTGTCCTAGTAGATCATTCTGAGGGATCCACTTTGCCAGTAGTGTATTATTTCCAATGTTGGGAGGGATCTTTCCATTATGTTTCCAGATAACTTTCTGAGGCACTTGAGCAAAGGCCTCTGCCACTGGCAATGCAATATGCATTGGCAAAGAGTTGATAACAGTCCCCACTGACATGACAATAATCCCATGTTCTCCTGAGGACTGGACAAGTTCTTCAAACTCTGCCTCTAGAGGTTTGGGTGCTTTACACTGGAATCCACCAATATAAACAATACTTGGCACGGTGGGTCTCGGGAATTCAAATATAAAATCTACTCTCATCAGCAACACATCTGCCCTTAGGAGAACAGTCTCAATGTCTGTGTCTGGGCCGAGATAGCGCTGGCAGAGTTCTTTGTACATAGGCTCAGTTAGAAACTTAAAATTGGAGAGTTGAAACAGACTAAAGATGACGTTTTTTGTCCTTTGAAGTAAACTCATTTCATCTGTCAATCTGGAACCAGGGGTTGGGATATAGGACAGTGGTGATGGGGCAAAGAGAAAATGAGCTTCTCCATTGCTGAGCCATCGAACGTTATATACCAGGGGAAGTTTTAAATAATAAGCAAGCATTGGACCTGTAGGTAAAGCAGGATCAGTCAACATTAAGTCAAAATGTGCATTTTCAAATTGTTTCAACAAATCCTTGCTTTCATAAATTGCAAAATTTAGCTGTAGTGCCCAAGAGTGAAAGGCATGAACAAAAGACATCATTTCATACTGGAACTTAACAGATCCCCATAGTGTCCAATCAAACTTTAAGGCTTCTCGTGTCTTTTGAACTAAATTTTGCAGAATGTCTTTGCTCATATTTCTGTCAACGAATCCTTGCAATTCAACTGCAATGGATTGATATAGATCAGGCCGTTCTTTGATGTATAATGATCCTGGAGAATAAAGCACAGTGATATTGTGCTCAATACATTTCAGCTCTTCTATTAGAATTCTCATATTGACCCAATGACTTCCATCAACAGGGACAACCAATATATCAGCTCCCTGGGTAATTGGATAAGGCAGGGCAATGAAGAAATTCAGAGTGAATGCAGCATGGAACCCTCTTTTCCATGCAAAATGATCCATTTCAAGAGCAAGGAATTTCCAGATCCTGTTGGAAAATTGAAGATAAATATTGAAAATAGAGCATAAATTTAAAAACATGACTTAAAACATACAAGCAAACCTAGGGCAATTGGCCCTCTGAACCTTCCCTGTCTTACAATAAGGAGTCCTTCCAGGTGAAATAGAGGTTTATCCTCCTCTCCTCCAACCTAGTTTACTGCATCCAGTGCTCCTGATGAGGTCTCCTCTACATCGGGGAGACCAAACGCAAACCAAGGGAACATTTTAATGAGCGTCTCAGCCGGGCCCGTAAGGGCCAGACTGTCCTCCCAGTCACTGCCTATTTCAATTCCCCTTCACACTCCTCCAACATGTACATCCTCGATCTCCTCCATTGCCACAGTGAATCAGACCACAAATTGAAGGAACATCACCTTATCTTCCGCCTGGGTAGCCCACAGCTGGGAGGAGTCAACATTGAGTTTTCCAATTTCAAATAACCTCCTTTCCCATCCTCCGACTCCCTTTCCAGCCCCCCTCCTCCCTTTCATTCCACTTACCAATCCTTCTTTCCAGCTACCAACCAGATTCATTCCTCCCATTCACCAATCAGGTCATACCCACCTCCTATGTTTGCCTATCACTAGCTCACTGCTCTGCTCCCTTCCCACCCAAAACCCTTTCCCCCCACCACCTCTCCTTATCTGCAGCTCCCACTAACCCCCTCCCCCCCCACCCCCTCCATTCCTGAAGTATGGTTGTACATGAAATGTCCACTTCCCCACCTCCTGATGCTGCCTGGCTTGCTGTGTTCATCCAGACTCCTGCTTGTCTACTTTGGACTCTAGCAACTGCGTTTTTTTTTTGTTTCTTTTGAGAAGGAGTAGCTGAACAATTTCAACTTTACTTCCCCTTAATTTCCAAAAATATATTCAAATAATTCTTCAATGCATTGAGCACCCACAACTCACTGGGTAGACAATTGTAAAAATTCATAACCTTCTTAAGAATTTTTTCCTTTAGGGTGTAGGTTTGCTTGCTGAGCTGTAGGTTTGATATCCAGATGTTTCATTACCTGGCTAGGTAACATCATCAGTGGCGACCTCCAAGTGAAGTGAAGCTGTTGTCTCCTGCTTTCTATTTATATCTTTCTCCTGGATGGGGTTCCTGGGTTTGTGGTGATGTCATTTCCTGTTCGTTTTCTGAGGGGTTGATAGATGGCATCTAGATCTATGTGCTTGTTTATGGTGTTGTGGTTGGAGTGCCAGGCCTCTAGGAATTCTCTGGCATGTCTTTGCTTAGCCTTTCCCAGGATAGATGTGTTGTCCCAGTCGAAATGGTGGTTTTTTTCATCCGTATGTAGGGCTATGAGGGAGAGGGGGTCGTGTCTTTTTGTGGCTAGCTGGTGTTCATGTATCCTGGTGGCTAACTTTCTTCCTGTTTGTCCTACGTAGTGCTTGTGGCAGCCCTTGCATGGAATTTTATAGATGATGTTGGTTTTGTCCATGGGTTGTACTGGGTCTTTTAAGTTTGTTAGTTTTTGTTTCAGAGTGCTGATGGGTTTGTGTGCTACTAGGATTCTGAGTGGTCTCAGTAGTCTGGCTGTCATTTCTGGACAGGAAGAAAGTTGGCCACGAGGATAGATGAACACCAGCTAGCCACAAAAAGACACGACCCCGTCTCCCTCATAGCCCTACACACGGTTGAAAAAAACCCACCATTTCGACTGGGACAACACATCTATCCTGGGACAGGCTAAGCAAAGATATGCCAGAGAATTCCTAGAGGTCTAGCACTCCAACCACAACGCTATAAACAAGCACATAGATCTAGATGCCATCTATCAACCCATCAGAAAACAAACAGGAAATGACACCACCACAAACCCCAGGAATCCCATCCAGGAGAAAGATATAAATAGAAAGCAGGAGACAACAGCTTCGCTTCACTTGGAGGTCGCCACTGATGATGTTACCTAGCCAGATAACGAAACATCTGGATATTAAACCGACAGCTCAGTGAGCAAACCTACACCCTAAACCTCAACCTGAGCTACAAACCTTGCAAATTTTTTCCTTATTCTAATAGTGTAATTCTGAGTTCTAATTCTAGATCTGGTTCTAGTTCTATTACCTCATACTATAATATGAGTAATGAAACATAGTATTCCAATATCTTCAGAATAAAGCCTCTGTCAATTTTATAATTTCGTTTTAGATTAATGTTTCAAACTTCCAAACCCTCGGAAATTTGGCCTACTCAGCTAATCTGTCACTCATCAGACAACCCTGTTAACCCAGGAATCTATTTTGAAAACATTTATTGCTTCCATTCTAAAACAAATCTGTCCTTAATTTGGATAATCTCAAGGAGTGATTTCTCCAAAGTACTACACAATTTTAGCAAAACACCCTTACTATTTTGCTGCATTTACCTTTTGCTTTCCTAAGACTTTATGTAACTGCATCCTCTTCTTGTCAATGATCGAGACCATAAGATTTAGGTGCAGAAATCAGGCTATTTGGCCTATCGAGGCTGCTCTGCCATTCAACCATGGCTTTCTTTCTGCAACCTTGGATCCCCTTGGCAATTAAGAACCTATCTCTCTCGGTCTTTAGTATACCTGGCCTCCATGGCCTTTTGTGGCAACGAATTCTACAGATTCACCACTCTCTGACTAAAGAAGTTTCTCCTCATCTCCATTCTGGCTATGTAACATCACAGCCTTTACTCTAAGGCTGTGCCTCGGTCATAGTCTCTCCTGCCAATGGAAACATCTTCCCAATATCCACTCTGTCTAGGCCATTTAGTATTCTATAAGTTTCAATCAGATCCCTCCTCATCCTTCTAAACTCCATCAAGTATAATCCCAGAGTCCACAAATCTTCCTCATATGTTAGGCCTTACATTCCTGGGATCATTCTCATGAACCTCCTCTGGACCTGTTCCAGGGCTAGTACATCCTTCCTGAAGTAAAGGACCCAAAATTGCTCCCAATATTCTAAATGTGGTCTGACCAGAGCTTTATAAAGCCTCAAAAGTATATCCCCGTTTTTATATTCTCGTTCTCTCAAAATAAATGCTATCATTGCATTTGCCTTAGAACATAGAACATAGAACATAGAACAATACAGCACAGAACAGGCCCTTCGGCCCACGATGTTGTGCCAAACATTTGCCCTAGCTTAAGCACCCATCCATGTACCTATTCAATTGCCGCTTAAAGGCCGCCAATGATTCTGACTCTGCCACTCCCACAGGCAGCGCATTCCATGCCCAAACTACTGACTCAACCTACAAGGCTACCTTGGACTAGGACTCCAGATTTCTGAATTTTCTAGCAATTTAGAAAATTGTCCATGCCTCTATTCTTCCCATCAAAGGGCTTGACCTCATACTTTCTCATCGTGAAGTTCATCTGCCACTTCTTTGACCACTTTCCTAACATATGTAAATCTTTTCTGCAGCCTATCCCACTCTTCAATACTGCCTGTCCCTCCACTTATCTTTGTATCATCTGCAAAGTTAGCCAGAATGCCTCAAGTTCCTTCATCCAGCTCATGAATGCATAAAATGAAAAGCTGTGGTCCCAACACTGACCCTCGTGAAACAGCACTAGGACATAGAACATTACAACGCAGCACAGGTCCTTTGGCTCTGGATGTTACGCCGACCTGTAAAACCAATCTGAAGCCAAGCTAAGCTGCAGCATTCCATTATCATCCATATCATCCATATATTTATCCATCAGCTAGTCACCAGCTTCCATCCTGTGAAGGACCCTTTTATCCCCATTCTCTGTCTTTTGCCAGACAGCCAATCTTCTATCCATGCTAGTACCTTGCCTCTAACACCACAGGCTCATATCTTACTCAGCAGCTTCCTGTGCACCACCTTATCAAAGGCCTTCTGAAATCCAGGTAAATAACAACCATTACCTTTCCTTGGTCTAACCTGCTCATTATCTACTCAAAAATGTGTGAGGCATGACCTCCCCCTTGATGAAACCGTGCTGACTTTGCCCTATTTTACCATGCACTTCCAAGTATTCAGAAACCTCATCCTTCACAATGGACTCAAAAATCTTATCAACAACTGAGGTCAGGCTAATTGGCCTATAATTTCCCATCTTTTGCCTTGCTCCCTTTTTAATTGAGGCGGGGGGATCCAGTCCTCTGGGACCTTCCTTGACTCCGGTGATACCTGAAAGATCACCATTAAAGTCTCCACTATCTCTTCAGCTATCTCCTTCAGAACTCTAGGGTGTAGCCCATCTGGTCCAGGTGATTTATCTACTCTCAAACCTTTCAGTTTTTCAAGCATCTTCCCCATGGTGATGGTCTGCCACCTCCCCGCCTTTTGGAATGTGACTCGTGTTTTCTACCATGAAGACTGACACAAAGTACTTATTCAGTTCCCCTGCTATTTCTTTGTTCCCCATTACTACTTCTCCAGCATCAGTTTCCAGCCATCTAGTGTCTACTTTTGCCTCTTTTCTACCCTTTATATCTCTAAAGAAACTCTTGCAATCTGTCCTAATATTACCAGCTAGCTTACGCTCATATTTTCTTCATTGTTCTCTGCTGGTCTTTATTTTTTTCTGTTATTCTATCCCTGACTTCCCTGGTCAGCCATGGTTGCCTCATCCTTCCTTTAGTATGCTTCGTTTTCCTCAGGATGAATCTCTGCTGTGTCTCCTGAATTACTCCCAGAAACTCCTGCCATTGATGTTTCACTGTCTTTCCTGCCAGGCTCCTCTCCCAGTCAATTCTGGTCAGCTCCTCCCCCATGCCTCTGTAGTTGTCTTTATTCAACCATGATACCATTACATTTGATTCCACTTTATCCTTCTCAAACTGCAGAGTCAATTCTATCATATTATAGTCACTGCCTCCTAAGCGTTCCTTCACTTTAAGCTCCCTTATTAAGTCTGCCTCATTGCACAATACTAAATCCAGTATTGCCTGTTCCCTAGTGGGCTCTACCACAAGCTGCTCCAAAGAGCCATCTAATAGACATTCCACAAATTCCTTTTCTTGTGATCTATTGCTAATCTGATTTTCCCAGTCCACCTGCATATTGAAATCCCCCATGATCACTATAACCTTACCTTTCTTACATGCCTTTTCTATCTCTTGGTGTATCTTATGTCTCAAATCCTAACTACTGTTTGGAGGCATGTATATAATTCCCTTTATAGTTATTTCACCTTTGCAGTCCCTCAACTCTACTTACAGAGATTCTACATCATCTGCCCCTACTTTGTTGATTGCTATTGATTTAATTTCACTTTTTTACTAACAAGGCAACCTCAACTGTTCTGCCCACCTGCCTGTCTTTTCGATAGAATGCATATACTTGGATATTTAGCTCCCAGTCCTGATCCACTTGCAGCTATGTCTCCGTGATGCCCATCACATCATACCTGCCAATTATGATCTGCACCACATTTACCTTATTTCCTGCACTGTGCGCATTCAGATACAACACCTTCAGTCCCACATTGACCGTCCCTCTTCTCATTGTTACTCGTTTATCCAGTGTGTTTGAAGTTTAATTCCTAACCCTTTCCAAACATTCTGTCCTATTTTGTGTACTGGAGACTTTAATAACCTCTCCTGAGTTCTCCTTTGTTTTCATTTTTTGATATTTTTCCATGCAGTTGAATCCACCTCCACAGATGTAAACATGCTGCCTTACTTTCTATTGGTCATTACACTTCTTGGAGTTTTACCATTCCCTCCCTCCTCCCTTCCTCGTTTAAAGTCCTGTTGAACACCCTATTTACGGTTTTCGCTAAAACACTGCTCCCAACTCAGATCAGGTGGAGACTGTCCCAGCAGCATGGATTCCTCCTGTTCCAATACTGACACTAGTGCCCCATGAAAAGGAACCCCTCTTTGCAGCACCACACTTTTAGCCAAACGTTTACTTCCCTTATTCTCACATCTCTATGCCAATTAGCACATGATTCAGGTAGTAATCCAGAGATTATAACCTTTGAAGATCTGTTCTTTAAATTGATTCTTAATTCCTGATAACCCCTAAACAGGTCCTCTTTTCTAGTCTTGCCTACGTTGTTTTTCCCAACATGGACCACAGCAACTAGATCCTCTCCCTCTCTCTTCAATATCCTTTCAAGCCAGTCAGAGATGTCTGGCATCCTAGGACTTGTCAGACAACATACCATACAGGATTCTCAATCCTGTTTACAAAGGATCCCGAATTATAGAATCCCCTATTAACTACTACTTGTCTTTTTAGATTACTTTAGACTGCTTACTTACAGTGTGGAAACAAGCCCTTCGGCCCAACAAGTCCACACCAACCGGCCAAAGCGCAACCCACCCAGACCCATTCCCCTACACTTACCCCTTCACTTAACACTACGGGCAATTTAGCATGGCCAATTCACCTAACTTGCACATTTTTGGATTGTGGGAGGAAACCGGAGCACCCGGAGGAAACCACACAGACAAGGGGAGAATGTGCAATCTCCACACAGACAATTGCCTGAGGCGGAAATCAAATTAAGGTCCCTGGTGCTGTGAAGCAACAGTGCTAGTCACTGAGCCACTGAGCCAACCCAAGACCTTGAACCAAGAACATTATTGGTTCAGAGGTTGGAACACTACCACAATGGCACAAAATGCCTTGGTGTGAGGGCTGTCCTTATCATTTAAGAAAATCAACTGAGCTACTGAATCAGCCAGGATTCCAGCATGGGTGATGACCCACCATTGACTTGAATTGTTAATGCTCTCTGTTCACTTGCTGTGTATATCCAGCATTTTCTGTTTCCATTGCAGACATCAGCAGTTGTTTAGGAGAAACGTTGAATTTCTTGAAAGCTTCAATTATTTAGCTTTCAGCTGAAGCCTGACGTTTGCTCTCTTGCATTTCAGACTTCTCAAAATGAAGGCCAAATCATTGCACGACCCTTTTTGATTAACTTTTGTAGCTGTTCGTAACATTTTCGTGCCCAAAGTCTCCCAAGTCTGCTTGACTTGCTGCTTTGAGCTCAGTTGGCTGGATGACCACTGTGAAATAGAGACCAAAAGCACAGGTCCAATCCCATTTCAACTGAGGTTAACTTTGTGGTCGGAGAGGCCGCTTAAAATGGTGGATTTATGAAAATGGACAATAAGTGAGGCATGCTGGGAAATAGAGACAAGCCTTGGCTGAAAGTAACTGTGCTGAAAGATTCTGGAATAAATATGCTGCAGAATTCAGACAGGCTGCAGCTACAGACAGACAGTATGCAACTGACTCAGCAGCTACAGACAATACAATATATACTTGAATCGGAATTGAATAGATCAACCTGAATGCCATCCCCAGGATAACTGAAACCATCAAGATGCTCACCAGACATGTCAACACCTGGTTGGGTCCGATCGATCGAGGTGATTGAGCCCTGATTGACCTATTGGTGGACTTTGAAGACACTCCTAAAAGGGCGTGAAGATTTCTAAGGATAAGAACTGCCTCAACACCACCCTCAGGATCGGTAACTCGCGACCAACCATTGAGAAGAGAAGACACCCCAGGACCAGCAGAAGAAAACAACCAGACGATCATCGTAGTGTGGATCAAAGCCAAGATCTAATGTGGTGGTGTATGATCACCCAGAGGAAAGATAAAGCACTCGATAGTTGGTTAGATTTATCCTGTAAATTGTTAGTCTGTAGTGTGTTTTGTTATTACAATGCTTATTGCGTTAAATAAATAAATATTATCTGATATTACCACTAAGAATCAATTTGTAGATTCTTTGCTAGATATAAGAGTTAAAACACATTGTGGGGTAGGTCCCATCTTCTCAGCCCCTCCCCTTACCTGAGGCATAGTGACCCTCATGTTAAACCACTACCAGTCATCTCTCACTAATGAGAGAGCAGCCCCATGGCTTCTGGGACTGTGACTATCTTACCATATAGAACATAGAACATAGAAAAGTACAGCACAGGACAGGCCGTTTGGCCCATATGTTGTGCCGAGGATTATTCCTAATCTAAAATAAAATAACCTAATGTACACACCCCTTAATTCACTGCTGTCCATGTGCATATCCAGCAATTTCTTAATGTCCCTCATGACTCTGCTTCCACCACCACTGCTGGCAATGCATTCACAACTCTCTGCGTAAAGAACCTACCTCTGATGTCTCCTCTATCCCTTCCTCTTAAAATCTTAAAAGTATGACCCCTCGTGCCAGTCAATCTTGCCCTGGGGAAAAGTCTCTGGCTATTGACTCTATCCACGCCTCTCATTACCTTGTATACCTCGATCAGGTCACCTCTCTTCCTCCTTCTCTCCAGAGAGAAAAGTCTGAGCTTAGTCAACATTTCTTTGTAAGATAAGCCCTTCAGTCCAGGTAGTATTCTGGTAAACCTTCTTTGCACCTTCTCCAAAACCTCCATATCTTTCCTATAATAGGGCGACCAGAGCTGGACACAATATTCCAAGTGTGGTCTCACCAGGGACTTGTAGAGCTGCAGCAAAATCTCACAGCTCTTAAACTTGATCCCCCTGTTAATAAAACCAAAACACCATATGCTTTTGTAACAACCCTATCCACTGGTGGCAATTTTGAGCGATCTATGCACTTGAACACCAAGGTCCCTCTGCTCCTCCACTCTGCCAAGAATCCTGTCATTAACCCTATGTTCAGCATTCATGTTTGACTTTCCAAAATACATCACTTCACATTTATCCAGGTTGAACTCCATCTGCCATTTCTCAGCCCAGCTCTGCATCCTGTCCATGTCACGCTGCAGCCTGCAATAGTCCTCAATACTATCAACTGCACCTCCAACCTTTGTGTCATTGGCAAATTTACTGACCCACCCCTCAACATCCTCATCCAAGTCATTTATAAAAACTACAAAGAGCAAAGGCCCAAGAACAGAGCCCTGTGGGACACCACTCACCACTGACCTCCAGGCAGAATACTTTCCATCTACAACCACTCTCTGCCTTCTGTCAGCCAATCAATTCTGAATCCAGACAGCCAAATCTGCCTGTATCCCACACCTTCTGAATTTATGAATGAGCCTACCATGGGGAACCTTATCAAATGCTTTGTTGAAGTCCATATACACCACATCCACTCTTCAACCTTTGTCGACCTGTCTCATCACCACCTCAAAGAACTCACTAATATTTGTGAGGCATGACCTGCTCCTCACAAAGCCACGCTGACTGCCTTTAATCACGCTATGCTTTTCCAAATAGTCATAAATCCTATCCCTCAGAATTCTTTCCAAAACATTGTTGACCACAGATGTAAGACTGACTGGTCTGTAACTGCCAGTGATTTCCCTATTCCCCTTTTTAAAAAGAGGAAGAACATTCGCCTCCCTCCAATCCTCTGATACAACTCCCATGGAGGGTGAAGAAGCAAGGATCTTTGCCTGTGGCTTAGCTTTCCCGCTTCCCAGAGCAACCTAGGATAAATCTGGTCTGGCTCTGGGGACTTATCAATCTTAATGTTTGCCAAAATGTCCAACACATCAGATTCATCAATCTTGATCTGTTCAAGCCTGTTTCCCAGCTCCTCAAAGTTTTCATTCACAGTTAGGTCCCTTTCCTTCGTGATGCACTCTCTGATTAGCAATGCTACACCCCCTCCTCTTTCTCCACCCTCCCTGCTCTTTTTAAACATTCTAAATCCTGGAACACCTGGCAACCATTCCTGCCCCTGTGAAACCCACGTCTCCGTTATGGCAACAACATCACAGTCCCAAGAACCGATCCATGCTTTAAGTTCATCACTCTTATTTCTGACACTCCTTGCATTAAAGCAGACACACTTTAACCGATCCCTTTGTTCCATCACACAAATAACCTTCCTGATAGATTCACTACATCTGTCACTGCCCCATATCTAACTACCCCCTCTCAGATATGTAGCTCTGGTTCCCACTCCCCTCCTAATCTAGTGTAAACCCTCCCGAACCACAGGAGCAAATCTCCCACCCAGGACTTTTGTGCCCCTCCAATTCAGATGCAACCTGTCCTTCATGTACAGGTCCCACCTTCCCCAGAAGGCATCCTAATGGTCTAAATATCTGAAGCCCTCCCTCCTTCCACCAGTTGCGCTCACTGCCTGTTCCTCACCTCACTATCTCATGGCAGCGGTAGCAAACCTGAGAACAGTCTCTACTTGCCCTGCTCTTCAGCTTCCAACCTAGCTCTCTGTAGTCACTTTTAAGCTCCTCAATCCCTTTCCTGGCTATATAATTGGTGTCAATATGTACCACGATTTCTGGCTTCTCACCCTTCCCCTTCAGTGTGGATTGATATCGGCAGCTTTTCCAATTTCATGGAACAGTTCCTGAACTGAGTAAACTTTGGAAGATTATATTTCAGGCTCATGCAATGTTGGTGTACAGAAACTAAACTGCTGCATTTCAAACCTCAGGCTGACGAATCAGCACAAATAAAAAAAATTTAGCTTTTGATTTATGAAATCATTTCATCAAGAAATTATGCTCTTTTACTTACTGATGAAGAACAAATTAAGTGCAGTATAATTGTCGCATTTCTTGTAGCTAAGCTTTGCACTGAGGAAAAATCAATATTTGTTTATTTTAATTGAACCTCTGATTGTTTGATACTAATCCTCATGTGATCTGCTATTCACATTAGCAGAATGGTTAGCACTGCTGCCTCACAGCACCAGAGACTCAGGTTCAATTCCCACCTCAAGCAACTGTCTGTGTGGGTTTCCTCTGGGTGCTCCGGTTTCCTCCCACAGTCCAAAAATGTGCAGGTTAGGTGAATTGGTTATGCTAAATTTCCCATAGTGTTAGGTGTAGGGGAATGGGTCTGGGCAGGTTGCTCTTCAGAGGGCCGGTGTGGACTTGTTAGGCCGAAGGGCCTGTTTCCACACGGTAAGTAATCTGATCTAAAACTTGAAATGGGTCTTTCCTCTGAGGCATCAGTACCTTTTGAATTAATCAATTGATTCTGGATTCCTGAGTGGTTCTAATTCCATGGAAATTACCAAAATATATTAGTGCAGATATACTCTACAAGGGACATTACAACAGCAATGTGAGGATGTTGCTTTTGACTAGTATGAATGCGATGGGCTGAAGGGCCTTATTCTGCACCATAGACGTCTCTGTTCCTATAGCTCTGTTAATATGAAAAGAGATTTGTGGTGTTATGATAGGAATGACCAAGATTATTAATTGGAAAATAGTATGTTTACGGGAAAGTTATTTTGGGTGGGCACATTCATTAGTTGTATTTGGTAAGAGAATGACAATTATCCAATTAGTTTAGCAATGGGTTAATGATGGTGATAAGCCACTTAAATTAATAACTATGCTGTATTGTATCTTTGTACCAGAAGTATTGTTAGAATTAACAATAATCCACAGAAGGGGCATTAGGAAACAAATCATGTTAAGCTAAGTGATCTCTCGTACCATTGGTCTTTGCCAAATGTACACATAATTTTTTTCTTTTTGAATCCATGTCTGTAGATGCATGCTTTCCATTTCCTCATTTGTGTTGTATTCTTTTTGAAATACTTTGTTTCCCACGGAGACGCTAAAAGCACCGAACTGGAACGCTTTGGGTGACCTTGAGACTGGCACAGGAAATGCAATGGAGAAGTGGTTGAACTGGGTTCCAGATTACAGTTATCATTGTATTGTACTGCAATAAGTATGAGGTTTTATGGCGAAAGTCAGGTACTAGAATAACAATAGTGCTTATCTATCGCCATTTTGGCATTAAATTTTCAGTTTTAAATGATTATCAGGATGGTTTCAGGTGCCAATGAAAGTGAAGTTGAATCCCTTTGAAGAGTTGTGACAATGAAGGTGCAGCTGGTCCTGTAGCTGATGGTCCTACTCAGATAAATTGTTAAAAACTGATTTTACTGAAATGCAGGCAATCTTTTGTTTGGGATTGAAGAGGAACTCAAGCCAAGATCAGACTGAGAATCCCAGATGGTCTTCATCTCAACTGTTCTGTATGCTTATATTCAGGCTCAATCCAGACACACGGTCACAAAAAGTGTCAGTACTAATATATTCTGTGAATGTGATACTCTCCCTACCATATTTGATGTTTGTAGTCCTGTTCAGACCAGATGTTGGTTCTACCTCAAGTGTCCCCCAGCTTGAAAACCATGCCCAATCAGGTTCCTGTGATCAATATAGCTTTTGTTGCAAAGCTAATCTCTCATCTGTCCAAAAGGCACAAGTCAGGAGTCGACAAGTGTGAATACTCCCCACTTGCTTTAATGAGTGCAGTTGCAACAACACTCAGCTCGTGTTATGGCCTTTGGGAGAACATCAGGAAGTTGTTTTACATGAAAGGATGTGAAGTCGGGGACTCTCATTGCCAAACAACTGCTACAACAGGACAGATTGAAAGTTTCAGAACTGTTATTGATAGAACTTTCCTTCGGTAGAAGGTACTGAAGATTATGGAACAAGAACAGGTAGGTGGAGTTAGGATACAGACCAGTAGGATCCAGCTGAATGGCAGATCAAGGTCAAGTGGTTAAATCCCTATTATTGTTCCTATTTTCCAGCACGGTAACTACATCGAAGGAGAATCTATAATTGACTTAAATGATGCTGACCTATAGGCTCACAAAATGATAAGCATTTTAACACAAACATAAACTATGGAATATTTTCAATGAGGGAACAAGGGGGAATGCATTTGGAGAATTACAGGACAACATTGTAGAAGCATCAGATGGCAACATTTGGCTTAATTGAACAATCTTACAGTCACTGGTAAAAACAAGATGATCAAAATCCTTTTAGAAGTCAGTCTGAAAGAGTTAACTTCCAGTTGTCAAAATTATCAAAGAGAAGAAACAAATCAAACAGAAGCATTCTTTTATTAATACACATGATTATATTATTACAGCATTTCAAAATCAGATTGTACAAGTACATTGTTCTTTTGCAAAAAACATGATCCTCCATTTAAAGCCTGGCATGCCTGATTATTCAGTGTGAACAACAGTGAAAATACATCATGCAGGATTTGCTGTGGTGCAGTTGCTAACATGATAATCTCTACACCACAAGTTATTGCCTTCAAGTACCATTACAAGGCTCTGAGTATAAAAAGAGCTCACTATGGCACATGTTGCTCTGGTAGGTGTCCATCCCATTTCACCTTCTTAACTTCCATTTACCAAAACCATATGGGATGTCAGGTAAGTCTTACATTGACATTTCTTTGTTTAGGCCTGTGACTGTAACACACATAGATTAGAGTGGTGTTGGAAAAGCACAGCAGGTCAGGTAGCATCTGAGGAGCAGGAAAATTGACATTTCAGGCAAAAGACCTTCATCAATTTCCCGATGATGGGCTTTTGCCCAAAATGTCGATTTTCCTGCTCCTCAGATGCTGCCTGACCTGCTGTGCTTTTCCAGCACCACTCTAATCTAGTCTCTGATTTCCAGTGTCTACAGTCCTCTCTTTTGCCCATTGTAAAACTCAGTCAGTGTGAGTATACGGTTATCTCATTCAACAAACAGATTCCTTCATTTCATCAGGCACTGATGGAAAACAGATGCAGAGAGTAGATTATCTTGCTTTCATAGCTCAGTTATCAAATGTTCATCATAACTTTCTGCATTACAATCAGCCAGAACCCTGATGTAGAAGCAAAATACTGCAACTGCTGGAAATCTGAAATCGAAAACACAAAGTGCAAGAGAAACTCAGCAGGTCTGGCTGCATTTATGGAGATAGAAACTGAGTTAACGCTTCGATTTTGATATGATTCTTTTTCGGAGCCTGATGTAATTATCTGCACACACCATAAACGAGGTTCCAATCACCACATTTAGAATAGATCGGATTGGAACTTTATACAGTAATGAATTGTTTTCTCAGGTGTCAGCTAAATTTCAGCTCTTCTTTGACAAATTCATTTGTGTTTTGTTAAAGAAAATACATTTTCATCTTGCACTTATCCAGACTTTTGCAAGAGATACAATGTAAGGGGAAGGAACACTTAATATTGTATGATCATGACTCAATGTGCGTCACACAAGTCTATGAACCAGGCCTAAGGCTGCCATTTGTGATCATGCATCACTAGTTACCCTGGAAGAGTGAAGCATCTCAAAACTTTGAGCAATATATAAAACTAGATATTTGAAGCTGCTACTGTATACTGTATGCAAATCTTGCCATTAAGAAAGTTTGTCCTTAAGAACTCCAGGTGCTGTGTGCATGTAATGTTGTGTCTCTGCCTGCCATTTGTCAGCAAGCTATACAGTCAGAAATCAATTGGTTTCTGAAATGCCTGCTTCATAACTTATAAAGGGTTTTATTATTTTAAATAATCTAACACACAAAGTTAATGAATACCTCTGAGTGAATCATCATCATTCCATTAGCATAGATATAATACTATGCAGGAACAACATGAGTGGTGTTCGCAACAAATCCAGCTAGAAACACATTTTGCCCAGCACACAAATGAATCATGCAGAGTATGTACATCAATGCCATTGTGATGCTCATATGTAATGCAAAATTTCAAAGATTGATGAATCATATCAGACAGTATATGCAGTATGCTGTTGGGTGAACTGTCTAACTCCTCCTCTCTCACTTCAAAAGCATAATCACAGAATTTTTTGTTTCTCTTGCCAAGCAATGTTACACAATTTCTTTATCAGTACAACTGCCAATGTTGGAAGCATGAGGAACAGTAACAATAGGAAGATCATCACATCTACACAATAGTAAGCATACCAAGGGAGTCTATAAGACTCTGGGTGCAAATGTGGCGCCCCTTTGTGTCGGGCTACGTACTCAATCCAGAAAATAGCTCTCTCCATTGGAGTCTCTGGCTGGCCTCTGTGAAGAGCTGAGAGTTTCTGCATGTTCTCCCAATAAGATGTGTTATGTATAATATCATTAAGTGCCTGCAATAGATCTGTTGACTGCATGGTGGAAATATCAATCACCGTGGCTGCACCTCGAATTTCAAGTCTGAGTAAATTATCAAACTGGTCATAAAATAGAGGTATGCCAACTACTGGCACCCCATGATAGATGGCTTCATAAAGCCCATTGGTGCCACCATGGGCAATGAAGGCTCGTGTCTTTGGGTGCCCTAGGAGATCATTCTGAGGGATCCATTTTGCCAGTCGTGTATTATTTCCTATGTTGGGAGGGGTCTCTCCATTGTGTTTCCAGATAACCTTCTGAGGTACTTGAGCAAGGGCTTCTGCTATTTGCATTGTAATATGCATCGACAAAGAACTGACCATGGACCCCAAAGACATGACAATAATCCCATGTTCCCCTGAGGACTGGACAAACTCTTCAAGCTCTGCCTCTAGAGGTTTAGATGGCTTACACTGGAATCCTCCAATATAAACAATATTTGGCATGGTGGGTCTCGGGAAATCAAATATAAAATCTACTCTCATTAGCCACACATCTGCCCTTAGGAGAATAGTATCAATGTCTATGTCTGGGCCTAGGTAGTGATGGCAGAGATCATTATATGTGGGGTGAGTCAGGAATTCTGTTACAGATCGATGAAAAAGACTTAAGATGACATTTTTTGTTCTTTGGAAAAAATTCATTTTGTCTGTCAATCGTGAACCTGGCACTGGGATATAAGATAACGGAGAAGGGGCGAAGAGAAAATGAGCTTCTCCACTGAGGAGCCAACGTGCATTATGCACCAAAGGGAGTTTTAAATAATAAGCAAGCATTGAACCTAAGGGAAAAACAGGATCTGCAAGTACTAAATTAAAGTGTTCATTTTCAAACTGTTTTAACAAACTTTTGTTTTCAAATGTTGTGATGCTGAGCTGTTGAAAATAATGATGACAGCTGTGTAAAAAAGACATTAGTTTGTACTGAGACTTGAGAAAACTCCATGGCGTTGAACTATTCTGTAAAACATCTAACGACTTTTGTACAAAGGTTTGTAAAATATCTTCACTTGTAGCTTTAAGGTTTTGCTGAAGTTGCAAGACCATGGATTGATATAAATCAGGCCTCGCATTGATAAACCAAGATGTTGAGAAATAAAGCACAGTGAGGTTGTGCCCATGATTTTTCAGTTCTTCCATTAGAATTTTCATATTGATCCAATGACTTGCATCAGCAGGCACAACCAATATATTAGCTGCCTGGGTTACTGGACAAGACATGATGATTATGATACTAAGAACAGACGCAACTTCAAATCTACTCTTCCAATTAGGACACTTCATATTCGGATGAAACAGTCAGATCCTATTGGAGAATTGAATAGAAATATTGATAACATAAATTGGAATATCTGGAGACAAATAAATAAGCATCAGTAATAAAGTATAGGGGCCTTGAATTTACTTCAACTATTCAATAAGACCATGGTTGAACTTCTACATCAATTCCACTCTCCAGTCTTAACCTCATTTCCCTTACTTCCAATTTGAATGGACTCGATGATTTTGCAGCATGTATTTGCAGTTTGCTGAGATGAGATTTCCAAAGAGTTACAGCCCTGAAATGAAGATATTTTGCCATATTTCAGTCCAAAATGGATACCCTCTACTCTGGATACCATGAACCAAGATCTAGACTCTCTCTCCAAAGGAAATGTCCTTGCAGCTGTCAAGTTCCCCAAGAATTTTGTACAATACAAACTGATTACCTCTCAATTTTCTAAGTTCCACTGACTGTAACCTAATTCTAATCAACCCAGTCTCGTATTCGCTGGATTAATTTAGTGAATATTCTTTGCGTTCCCTCCAAAGTCAGTCCATCCACCCTTAGGAAGGGTGTCTAATAGTCTCGCACAGTATCCCTATCGCTGAGCCAGAATTACCAGGTTCATGTCCTGCTTCTTTGGAGTTGTGTCATGACATATTTAATAGATTAATTAAAAACATCTGTCTACCTTTAGGTAAGGCAACCAAAACTGTACACATTATTCAAAGTGTAATCTCACCCGCTTCATATGTTCTTGCAATATGATATCCCTCCTTTTATAAGCAACCCCCTTGCAATAAAGGCTATCATTCAATTTGCCTTCATAATTGCTTGTTCTGTTTGCAGATTAAGTTTCTATAAATTGTGTGAAAGAACACCTTAATTCTTATGAATGTAAACTTTCATGACCTTTTAAAAAATATTCTGAATTTTCACTCTTCCTATAAGTGCATAATATTACACTTACTCCAGGACATTTGTCTCAATTGTGTTTGGACTTGCCAATATATTAAAGATATCCGAGCTACAGGCTAAATAGCTTCTTGTGTGAAATAAACATTTGGAAACAGAATCAGAAAGTGTTGGATTTTCAGCTGGTGAGCAAGAAGCAGCCAGTTCCAACCACAGGAGCAACAAGTTCCATGAGATTCTCAATCATTCTATTGTATTCTCTCGGTATGAACATAGTATAACTATTTAGGCTGCCTGCAATATTGTTGAGCATAAGTTAAATACAAAACAACTTGTCTTACCAAAGGGGGTCTATTCTACATGTTTGAAAGACTTTTTAATCTTGTAGACTTAAGGCTGGGATTACCATGAGGGACTCTCCTACTCAACTTTTCCCTTTGCCTGAGATGTACTGCACCTCAGATTAAACCAACACCAGTCAGCTCTCTCTAATGGGAGAGCAGCTCTTCACTCTGGTAAGACAATGATGATTTTACTTGGATTATCAAACATTTTGTCATGACATTACAAACTTCTACTTACTGATAAGGCAGAAATCAAACAAAGCCGCAAGTCTTCTATTCCAGGAACCTGAGACTGCAAATAAAGCAAAGACTACAGTCACGTTAAACAGCTGGTATATATATATATCCTTGAATTTGTGATTGTGCAATATTAATCCTTATGTGGTTGACCATGCATGGTAATTTGCTTGGTATGCACACCAACCTGTTTTGGTGGTGGATGGCTTATTGTTAATTTGCCTTGAGAATTAACTGCTTGTGTCTCAAGTTTTGAATTGTTCTACTTTTGTAGGAAGTACTGCTGTAATTTAGTGTGTAGTCAAACTTTTTACAGATAATTTATTGCCACAGCATAAATATGAGAGGAGAAAAGGTGACTTAGCATATTTTGTGGAAGAGATGGAGTGGGCACATTAACTTGCTGGTGGAAACTGGTTGTTAAGAACTTTCCAACTGACAATAGCATCATAATAAGCCATTTAGAATAGTATGCTGCACTCCATAACTTTCTCATAAAAATTAATTGATCAAAACTCCCCCAAGGACATTGGGGGAGTTTTGTGGGCGGCACGGTGGTTAGCAATACTGCCTCACAGCACAAGAGACCCGGGTTCAATTACCGACTCAGGCGACTGACTGTGTGGAGTTTGCACATTCTCCCCGTGTCTGCGTGGGTTTCCTCCGGGTGCTCCGGTTTCCTCCCACAGTCCAAAGATGTGCAGGTTAGGTGAATTGGTCATGCTAAATTGCCCGTAGTGTTAGGTAAAGGGGTAAACGTAGGGGAATGGGTGGATTATGCTTCGGTGGGTCGGTGTGGACTTGTTGGGCCGAAGGGCCTGTTTCCACACCGTAAGTAATCTAGTCTAATCTAAAACATCAACTTTGTTACTGCCTGCACAGAAAATGTCAGATTTGCTGAATGTTAACAGTATGTTCCATTTTTTAATTAGCATTGGAATCCCTCCAATTCTCTGCTGTCAATTTCCTTTATTATCAGGTCACATCCATTCTAATGTTGCTTTGTGTCATAGAAACATAGAAAATAGGGCAGAAGCAATCCATTCAGACATTTGAGTCTGCTCCATCACTCCTTAGGACTATGGCTGATCATTTGACTTAACAGCGTCTTCCCATTTGTCCCTTGAGCCCGGCTTGCTGCATCCAGACTGCTTTATGTGGTTGAGTATTCCACAGGCTCACTGCTCTCTGGATTAAGAAATTTCTCCTAATCTCAGTCCTAAATGGGTGTACCTTTTATCCTTCTTAACCAAATTTATGTAACTTGAGTTTTCCTGTGTGCATTCACTACTGATATTTCAGACTTGAGCCTGTAATCTCTAATTAACCTTTTCTTATTCACTGTTCTTTATCTTTCCTAGACATGTCTCTCCTTTCATCCTGTCTCTTCTCATTTCTTCCTCCTACGGTACTGTTTTCCTTGCAAATCCATAGCCCAACCAGTTATACCTTAGTCTTTCCAATATCATGCCATCACTCCAAGCTTAAAACAGTCTGAGATGAAACAATAGCTTTCTTCTGTGGATGTCTTAGCATTTCCTGAAGAACCAACAAGGTACTCATTGCCATCTCTTTCTAATAAGCAACCACGCCCCACCCACCTCTTTCACTATTGTTCCTGTGCAATGCTCCCATTGGAGCTTAAACCTACTAAAAATCCTTCAAGATCCATACATACCCCTGACTAATGCACCCAACCTATACATCTCTGAACACTGTGGACAACTTAGCACAGCCAATTCACCTAACCTGCACATATTTGGATTGTGGGAGGAAACCGGAGCACCCGGAGGAAACCCACGCAGACACGGGAGAATGTGCAAACTCCACACAGTCACCCACGGCTGGAATCGGACCCAAGTCCCAGGCAGTGTGGCAGCAGTGCTAACCACTGAGCTAATTAGCTCACTGCTTTTTATTGCACATATAATCTCACCTTCCCTGTTCACAGTAAGATTCTCAGTCATTTCTATTGGGTGCTATACTGCCATTGAGCCATCAAATGCAAAGCAATATCTGAACACGTCCTTGTGTTTGTCCCCATTCAGGTGTCCATTCTGCCTTCTGTCTCCCAAGCACAATTTCTTCCCTGCCTATTGGTGTAGGATGGTGTAGGAGGGAGGGGGTTCAGGTTTGTTGGACATTGGGACCGGTTCTGGGAAAGGTGGGACTATTACAAAAAGGACGGTCTACATCTGAACCAGACCAGAACCAATGTCCTTGGGGGAGTTTTTGCTAATGCTGTTGGAGTGGTTTTAAACTAATGTGGCAGGGGGCTGGGAACCAGAGGAGAAAACGAGTAGGCAGCAAGGTGGAGACTGGAGACTGTAAGAATTATGAAGATAGCATTACTAAAGGGAAGAGTAGGCAGAGAGCAGATGAGTGCAAAAAAACTGGTAGCCTGAAATACATCTACTTTAATGCAAGGAGTATAGTGTGTAAGGCAGGTGAACTTAGGGCTTGGATTGGTACCTGGGAGTATGACGTTATTGTAATCACAGAGACTTGGTTGAAGGAAGGGCATGATAATTGGCAATTAAGTGTTCCAGGATATAGACGCTTCAAACAGGACAGGGAGGGAAGTAAAAGGAGGGGTGGAGTTGCATTGCTGGTCAAGGATGATATCACAGCTGTGCTAAAGGAGCATACTATGGAGGGATTGAACAGTGAGGCATTATGGGTAGAGCTGAGAAATAAGAAGGGTGCAGTTACATTGTTGGGGCTGTATTACAGGCTTCCCAACAGTGAGCATGAGGTCGAAGAACAAGTAGGTAAATAGATTATTGAAAGATGTACAGGCAATAGGGTAGTGGTGATGGGAGATTTTAATTTTCCCAACATTGACTGGGATATACTTAACGTCAGAGGTCTGGATGGGGTAGAGTTTGTAAGAAGCGTCCAGGAGAGTTTTCTAGAGCAGTATGTCAATAGTCCAATGAGGGAAGGGGCCGTATTGGACCTGGTACTGGGGAACGAGCCAGGACAGGTGGTAGAAGTTGCAGTGGGGGATTTCTTTGGGAACAGTGACTACAACTCTGTAAGTTTTAGAATATTCATAGATAAAAAAAAGAGAGTGATCCTAAGGGAAGAGTACTAAACTGGGCCATGACCAATTATATCAAAATTAGGCAGGAGCTCAGAAATGTGGATTGGACACAGCTATTTGAAGGGAAGCCCACATTTGAGATGTGGGAGGCTTTCAAAGATAGGTTAAAGATAGTGCAGGATAGGCATGTCCCGTTGAAGTCAAAGGATAGCAAGGGCAAGATTCGTGAACCGTGGATGACAGGAGAAATTGTACGACCAGCCAAGAGGAAAAGGGAAGCGTACATAAGGTCTAGGCAGCTAAGAACAGAACAGGCCGTGGAAGAATATCGGAAGAGTAAGATTAGTCTTAAATGAGGAATCAAGCAGGCTAAAAGGGGTCACGAAATAGCTTTAGCAAGCCGAATTAAGGAGAATCCCAAAGCATTTTATTCTTATACAAGAAGCAAGCAGGTAACAAGAGAAAGGATTGGTCCACTAAAGGATAATGAAGGAAGGCTGTGTGTCAAACCTGAGAGAATGGGTGAGATTCTGAATGATTACTTTGCAGTGTTCACTGAGGAGAGGAACATGATGAATGTTGAGATTAGAGATAGAAGTTTGATTAATCTGGATCACGTTGACATAAGTAGGGAAGATGTGTTGGGTAAGCTAGAGGTTATTAAGGTGGATAAATCCCCAGGACTGGATGGGATCTATCCCATGTTGCTCAGGGAGGCAAGAAAGGAAATAGCTGAGGCCCTGACAGATATCTTTGTGGTGTCCTTAAATACAGGTGAGGTGCCGGATTACTGGAGGGTTGCTTATGTTGTCCCCCTATGCAAGGATAGTAGGGATATTCAGGGTAACTTCAGACCAGTGAGTCTGATGTCAGTGGTGGGAAAGTTGCTGGAGAAGGTACTGAGGGATAGGATCTATTTATGTTTAGAAAAGAATGGGCTTATCAGTGATAGGCATCTTGATTTTGTGTGGGTGAGATCATGCCTTACCAACTTAACAGAGTTCTTTGAGGAAGTGACAAAGTTGATAGATGAAGGAAGGGCTGTTGATGTCATATACATGGACTTCAGTAAGGCGTTTGATAAAGTTCCCCATTGTAGACTAATGGAGAAATTGAAGTCACATGGTGTGCAGGATGTTCTAGCTAGGTGGACAAAGAGCTGGTTGAGCAACAGGAGACAGAGAATAGTAGTTGAAGCGAGTTTCTCGAAATGGAGAAAGGTGACCAGTGGTGTTCCACAGGGGTCAGTATTGGGGCCACTGTTGTTTGTAATATACATAAATGATCTGGAAGAGGGCACTGTTGGTATGATCTGAAAATGTGTTGCTGGAAAAGCGCAGCAGGTCAGACAGCATGCAAGGAGCAGGAGAATCGACGTTTCGGGCATCAACCCTTCTTCCTGAAGAAGGGCTGATGCCTGAAATGTTGATTCTCCTGTTCCTTGGATGCTGCCTGACCTGCTGCGCTTTTCCAGCAACACATTTTCAGCTCTGATCTCCAGCATCTGCAGTCCTCACTTTCTCCTCCACTGTTGGTATGATCAGCAAGTTTGCAGATGACACGAAGATTGGTGGAGTAGCAGAAAGCATAGGGGACTGTCAGAGAATACAGGAGGATATAGATAGACTGGAGAGTTGGGCGGAGAAGTGGCAGATGGTTTTCAATCCAGACAAATGTGAGGTGATGCATTTAGGCAAGACTAATTCTAGAGCAAATTATACAATGAACAGAAGAGCCTTGGGAAAAGTTGATAGGCAGAGAGATCTGGGAGTACAGGTCCATTGTATCCTGAAGGTTGCTACACAGGTGGATAGAGTGGTCAAGAAGGCATATAGTATGCTTGCCTTCATTGGACAGGGTATTGAGTATAAGAGCTGGCAAGTCATGTTAAAACTGTACAAGACATTGGTTTGGCCACATTTAGAATATTGTGTACAGTTCTGGTCGCCACGTTACCAAAAGGATGTGGACGCTTTGGAGAGGGTGCAGAGAAGGTTTACGAGGATGGTGCCTGGTATTGAAGGTGCTAGCTATGAAGAGGGGTTGAGAAGGTTAGGTTAATTTTCATTAGAAAAAAGGAGATTGAGGGGGGACCTGATTGAGGTTTACAAAATCATGAAAGGTATAGACAGGGTGGATAGAGACAAGCTTTTTCCTAGGGTGAAGGATTCAATAACGAGAGGTCACGCTTTCAAGGTGAGAGGTGGAAAGTTTAAGGGGGATACACGTGACAAGTACTTCACACAGAGGGTGGTGGGTGCCAAGAACGCGTTGCCAGCAGAGGTGGTAGAGACAGGCACGGTAGATTCATTTAAGATGCATCTGGACAAATGCATGAGTAGGTGGGGAGCAGAGGGATACAGATGCTTAGGAATTGACCAACAGGTTTAGACAGTACATTTGGATCGGCTCAGGCTTGGAGGGCCAAATGGCCTGTTCCTGAGCTGTAAATTTTCTTTGTTCTTTGTATTCTGGCGACATCTCTCCCCATCCTCTGTCAAGGTTTCTCTAACATACTCCTGGCTGAGATTAATACCATTTAATTTCATTAACATCTCTCCAGCGACAGGCAGAAAATAGAACATAGAACATTACAGCCCAGTATAGGACCTTCAGCCCTTGATGTTGCGCCAAGGAACCAATCTGAAGCCTATCTGTCCTCCACTATTCCATTTTCATCCATATGTTTGTCCAATGACCATTCGGATAAATGCCCTTAAAGTTGGTGAGTCTACTACTGTTGCAAGCAGGGCGTTCCATGCCCCTACTACTCTGAGTAAAGAAACTCTGACATCTGTCCTATATCCATCACCCCTCAATTTAAAACTATGTCCCCTTGTGCTAGCCATCGCCATCGGAGGATAAAGGCTCTCACTGTCCACCCTATCTAACTTTCTGATTAACTTATATGTCTCAATTAACTCACCTCTCAACCTCCTTCTCTCCAACAAAAACAGCCACAAGTTCCTCAGACTTTCCTTGTAAGAACTTCCCTCCATACCAGACAACATCCTCGTAAATCTCCTCTGAACCCTTTCCAAAGCTTCCACATCCTTCCTATAATGTGGTGACCAGAACTGTACGCAATACTCCAAGTGCTGGTGCACCAGAGTTTTGTACAGCTGCAGCATGATCTCATGGCACCGAAACTCAATCCCTCTAACACACCATGTGTCTTCTTAACAACCCTATCAACCTGGTTGGCAACTTTCAGGGATCTCTGTACATGGACACAGAGATCTTTCTGGTCATTGACACTATCAAGAATCTTACCATTAACCCAGAACTCTTTCCTCCAAACACCTCACACCTTTCCACATTAAATACCATTTACCACCTCACAGTCCAGCTCTGCAGTTTACCTATGTCCCTCTGTAACCTGTAACATTCTTCATCACTATCCACCACTCCATCGACCTTTGCGTCATCTGCAAATTTACTAACCCATATTTCTACACCCTCATCCAGGTCATTTGTAAAAATGACAAACAGCAGTGGCCCCAAAACAGATCCTTGTGGTATACCACTAATTACTGAACTCCAGGATGAACATTTCTCATCAAACACCACCCTCTGTCTTCTTTCAGCTAACCAATTTCTGACCAAACCACTAAATCACCCTCAATCCCATGTTTCCGTATTTCATGCAATAGCTTACCATGGGGAACCTTATCAAATGCCTTAATGAAATCCAAATACACCACATCAACCACTTTGCCCTCATCCACCTGTTTGGTCACCATCTCAAAGAACTCAATAAGGTTTGCGAGACACAACCTACCCTTCACAAAACCATGTTGACTATCCCTAATCAACTTATTCCTCTCTAGATAATTATAAATCCTATCTGTTATAACCTTTTCCAACACTTTACCCATAACCAAAGTAAGGCTCACAGGTCTATAATTACCAGGGTTGCCTCTACTCCCCTTCTTGAACAAGGGGACAATATTTGCTAACCTCCAGTTTTCTGGCAGTTTTCTTGTCGACAATAGCGGCATAAACATCAAAGCCAAAGGCTCTGCAATCTCCTCCCTGGCTTCCTAGAGGATCCTAGGAGAAATCCTATCCAGCCCAGGGCACTTACCTATTTTCACACTTTGTAGAATTGCTAACACCTCCTCCTTGTGAACCTCAATCCAATCTAGTCGAGTAGACTGTATCTCAATATTCTTCGACAATATTGTCTTTTTCCAGTCTGAATACTGATGGGGTTTCCTTGATCTTATCTGCCAACAACTTCTCATGTTCCCTCCTGGCTTTTCCTCGCGCTCTCTTTAGGTCTTTCCTGGCTAACTTGTGCTCGCAAGCACCCAAAGTGAGCCTTCACGTCTCATCCTAACATAACAGTCCTTCTTCCTTTTGACAAGAGATTCAACTTCTTTAGTAAACCATGGCTCCCTCGCTCAACCACTTCCTCCCTGTTGGACAGGTACGTGCGTATCAAGGGCATGCAGTAGCTGTTCCTTGAATAAGCTCCATATTTCAATTGTGCCCATTCCCTGCAGTTTCCTTCCTCATTCTGTGCATTCTAAACCTTGCCTAATCACATCACAATTGCCTTTCCCCCAGTAATAACTCTTAACCTGCATTATATACCTATCCCTTTCCGTCAATAAAGTAAATGTAATCGAATTGTGGACACTATCACCAAAGTGCTCACCTGCCTCCAAACCTAACACCTGGCTAGGTTCGTTACCCAGTACTAAATCCAATATGGCCTCGCCCCTTGTTGGCTTGTCTACATACTGTGTCACGAAGCCCTCCTACATACATTGGACAAAATCTGACTCATCTAAAGTACTCGAACTACAGTATTTCCAGTCAATATTTGGAAATTTAAAGGCCCCCATAATAACTACTCTGTTACTCTTGCTCCTATCCAGAATTATCTTTGCTCTCATTTGCTCTACATCTCTGGAACAATTTGGAGGCTTATAGAAAACTTCCAACAGGGGGACCTCTCCTCTCCTGTTTCTAACCTCAACCCATACTACCTCAGTAGATGAGTCTTCAAACGTCCTTTCTGCAGCTGTAATAATGTCTTTGACTAACAATGCCACACCACCCCATCTTTTACAATCTCCTGTTCTTACTGAAACATCAAAATCCGGAACCTGCAACATCCATTCCTGCCCCTGCTCTATCCATGTCTCTGAAATGGCCACAACATCGAAGTCCCAGGTACCAACTCATGCTGCAAGTTTACCCATCTTATTCCAGATGCTCCTGGCGTTGAAGTAGATACACTTCAAACCACCTTCCTGCTTGCTGGTGAATTATTGTGACCTTGAAATCTCATTTCTGACCTCACTACTCTCAACTACTCTCCTGGACACTGGACTACAATTTAGATTCCCAGCCGCCTGCCAAATTAGTTTAAACCCTCCCAAATAGCCTTTGCAAAATTCCGCCCCAGGATATTAGTACCCCTCTGGTTCATGTGTAGACCATTCTGTTTGTAGTGACCCCACCTACCCCCAGAATGAGCCCCAGTTATCCATTTATCCAAAACCCTCCCACCTGCACCATCCCTGTTGCTACGTGTTCAACTCCTCTCTCCCTATTCCTCGCCTTGCTAACACGTAGCACGGGCAACAAACCAGAGATAACAACTGTTTGGTCTAGCACTAAGCATCCACCCTTGCTCTCCAAATTTCTGCTTTACACCCCCATCCTTTTTCCTATCTATGTCTTTAGTACTTATGTGGACCATGACTGGGGCTGCTCTCCCTCCCCCTCAAGGATCCCTAAAACACGATCCGAGACATCACAAATCCTGGCACCTGGGAGGCAACACATTAACTATGAGTCTCTTTCCCACAGAACATCCTATCTGCCCCCCTAACTATATAGAGTCCCCAATGACTAATGCTCTGCTAATCTCCCCCCCCCCCCCCCTTCCCTTCTGAGCAACAGGGACAGATTCTGTGCCAGAGACCTTACCCCATGGCTTACACCAGCATGTCATCCCCCCCAACAGTATCCAAAACGGTATACTTGTTATTGAGGGAAGCGGCCACAAGGGTTCCCGCACTGTTTGCTAGTTCCCTTTTTGTCCACTGACTGTACCCCATCTGCCTCTTTCTTGCACCTGAGGTGTGACTACCTCCCTGTAACTCCTCTCAGTAACACCCTCTGCTTCCTGAATGATCCGAATTTCATCCAACTGCAGCTCCAGTTCCTTAACTTGGTTTTTGAGGAGCTGGAGTTAGGTGTACATCCCTCAGATGAAGTCAGCAGGCACACTGGTGGTGACCCTTATCTCCCATATTCTGTAGGAGGAACATTCAACTTCCCTAACTGCCATTGGCACTGTTCTAAATTCCCAAAGAGATTGTAGAAAACTAAAGAATTTTTAAAAAGCTAGTTACCTTACCAATTCAGCACACAGAAACTTTTTTTCCAGTTAGAGGAGGAGGATGGGTGGGAGACACTACCTAAGTAATATGGCAGGTGACACAACCCAAATATGTTACTTCACTTACTCAGCAGTCGCCATGTCCACTCCTGTTCAGCATGCGCTCCACCTATTCACAAGGCAAGCTTATATAATTTTCAAATTTACCTTCTCGGCAGGCCCCTGGTCACTTCTTCCACTACTGCTACTACTGAAAAAATTAAGCAGTTTCAAAATCATTGGAAACAGCTTCTTTCTCCATTCCTGAAGCATTACTCATGGATCTGCAAGGAGCTGTCCTGGTCCATCCTTGATTCCTCATCTCTACACTAGCCCTCAGCAACATTGTCTAAAAACAAACCAATAGGTTCCACACCTACACTGATGACAATTGCAATTTTTCAGCAGTTCTCTTAACCTCCCTTGTGTCTGATTTTTCATGCTGTATGTAGAATGCCCAACTCTTACCTCCAACTAAATATTGGGAAAACTGAAAATACAAACTCCACCCATGAGCCACTAACCTCTTCCCTCTCCCTTCACACATTCTGAAATTGAAGCAAAATCACTTCAGCATCCCACTTAATTTCAAGATGAGCTTCTGAACATATACTGGCTTTATAATGTTTCTCATCTCAGCCTCTTCCTCAGCTACAGAAGCTTTCTTCCAGGTCTTCGTTACTTCTAAGCTTGCTTCTTCCAGTGCTCCCATGACCGGGTGTTCCATCTAAAAACCTGAACTTCCCCAGACCTTGATTACATATCATCTCTTTACTCTGTGACTCACATCAGCTCCAGTCAGGCAATGCGTCAGTTTTACAATTCTTGTGGTTTTTGAATCCATTCATTGACTTTTGCCCAATATATCTCTGATACCCTACCGTCCCTATAACTTTTTAACCTTCCAGCTCTCTATTCCTATACATCCTTGATTGTTGTCATTGAACCATTGACAGTCATGTCATCAGTTACCAATGCCATTGGCTGTGAAATGTCCTCCCTCTGTTTGCCTCACTCTGCACAGGAAAATAAAAGCTTTGGCAAAGCAAAAGATTGAGGACACAAAGATCTTCAATGTGGCTCAATGTCAATGTTTGCTCCATGACTGCTCTTGTTAAAAGTCTTGGAACAAATTACAACATTAAAATGGTCACAAAGTATTGTAGAAGGCAGTCACACAAAATAATTAAATAAGCATTTTAACGGGCCTGGCCTAAAGGAGCAAAAATGACATTACAGTTGTCTAAAGCTCCTATTAGACATCATTTAGCGTTCTGCATATTGAGCCCTACACCTTAGGGATAAGAGGAGGAGGAGTACAAATCCATCAGAATTATACCTGGATTAAAAGGCGAAAATGATGAGGATATGCTTCAAAAGACTGGACTTGTATTGTCTAAATTATCAAAAGAATTATAATATATATGATTAAGCCAATGTAACAAACCTGGTAGTGTAAATAGAATGAAAATAGTTCCTTCTCTGGAACAGTTCAGATATAAAAGTGACATTTATGGATGTGATCAGGAAGTAGGTGTTAGATTCAAAAGACTGTAGACATGATCTAGGACTAGAACAGGCTCAAGAATCTGAGCAATCGGTGTCTATTGCTATATTCCACATTTAAGAGTATAAGAGGTAGGAGCATGAATATACCAGGTAAAAACAATGACTGCAGATGCTGAAAATCAAATACTGGATTAGTAGTGCTGGAAGAGCACAGCAGTTCAGGCAGCATCCAACGAGCAGCGAAATCAACGTTTTGGGCAAAAGCCCATCATCAGGAATAAAGGCAGTGAGCCTGCAGCATGGAGAGATAAGCTAGAGGAGGGTGGGGGTGGGGAGAGAGTATCATAGAGTACAATGGGTGAGTGGGGGAGGAGATGAAGGTGATAGGTCAAAGAGAAGAGGGTGGAGTGGATAGGTGGAAAAGAAGATAGGCAGGTCGGACAAGTCAAGGAGACAGTAAGTGAGCTGGAAGTTTGAAACTAGGATGAGGTGGGGGAAGGGGAAATGAGGAAGCTGTTGAAGTCCACATTGATGCCCTGGGGTTGAAGTGTTCCGAGGCGGAAGATGAGGCGTTCTTCCTCCAGGCGTCTGGTGGTGAGGGAGCGGCGGTGAAGGAGGCCCAGGACCTCAATGTCCTCGGCAGAGTGGGAGGGGGAGTTGAAATGTTGGGCCACGGGGCGGTTTGGTTGATTGGTGCGGGTGTCTCGGAGATGTTCCCTAAAGCGCTCTGCTAGGAGGCGCCCAGTCTCCCCAATATAGAGGAGACCACATCGGGAGCAACGGATACAATAAATGATATTGGTGGATGTGCAGGTGAAACTTTGATGGATGTGGAAGGCTCCTTTAGGGCCTTGGATAGAGGTGAGGGAGGAGGTGTGGGCACAGGTTTTACAGTTCCTGCGGTGGCAGGGGAAAGTGCCAGAATGGGAGGGTGGGTCGTAGGGGGGTGTGGACCTTACCAGGTAGTCACGGAGGGAACGGTCTTTGCGGAAGTCGGAAAGGGGTGGGGAGGGAAATATATCCCTGGTGGTGGGGTCTTTTTGGAGGTGGCGGAAATGTCGGTGGATGATTTGGTTGATGCGAAGGTTTGTAGGGTGGAAGGTGAGCACCAGGGGCGTTCTGTCCTTGTTACGGTTGGAGGAGTGGGGTCTGAGGGTGGAGGTGCGGGATGTGGACGAGATGCGTTGGAGGGCATCTTTAACCACGTGGGAAGGGAAATTGCGGTCTCTAAAGAAGGAGGCCATCTGGTGTGTCCTATGGTGGAACTGGTCCTCCTGGGAGCAGATACGGCGGAGGCGGAGAAATTGGGAATACGGGATGGCATTTTTGCAAGAGATAGGGTGGGAAGAGGTGTAATCCAGGTAGCTATGGGAGTCAGTGGGTTTGTAAAAAATGTCAGTGTCAAGTCGGTCGTCACTAATGGAGATGGAGAGGTCCAGGAAGGGGAGCGAGGTGTCAGAGATAGTCCAGGTAAATTTAAGGTCAGGTTGGAATGTGTTGGTGAAGTTGATGAATTGCTCAACCTCCTTGCGGGAGCACGAGGTGGCACCAATGCAGTCATCAATGTAGCGGAGGAAGAGGTGGCGAGTGGTGCCGGTGTAATTACGGAAGATCAACTGTTCTACATAGCCAACAAAGAGACAGGCATAGCTGGGGCCCATACGTGTGCCCATGGCTACGCCTTTGGTCTGGAGGAAGTGGGAGGATTCAAAGGAGAAATTGTTAAGGGTGAGGACCAGTTCGGCCAAACGAATGAGAGTGTCAGTGGAAGGGTACTGTTGGGGACGTTTGGAGAGGAAAAAACGGAGGGCTTGGAGGCCCTGGTCATGGCGAATGGAGGTGTAGAGGGATTGGATATCCATGGTGAAGATAAGGCGTTGGGGGCCGGGGAAACGGAAGTCTTGGAGGAGGTGGAGGGCGTGGGTGGTGTCTCGAACGTATGTGGGGAGTTCCTGGACTAGGGGGGATAGGACAGTGTCAAGGTAGGTAGAGATGAGTTCAGTGGGGCAGGAGCATGCTGAGACAATGGGTCGGCCAGGGTGGTCAGGCTTGTGGATCTTGGGAAGGAGGTAGAAACCGCACCACTAATCCAGCATGAATATACCATCCTACTCCACGAGTGTGCTCTGTCATTTGTGACTGAACTGCAACTTAAGTTCACTTTCTTGGTGCTTCCCAAAGCTTTTAATTCTTGGAGTAATGCAAAACCTATCAAATCTCAGTCTTGAGCATACTCAAGAAGTAAGCAACTTACAATCTTTTTTGGCGGGGGCGGGGGGGGGGGGGAGGTGGAAGACAACTGCAGAGATTCACAATCATCTTAAATGAAGATATTTCTCTTCATCTCAGGTCTCCATGATTGACCCATTACCCGAGACTCTGCCCCCATATTCCACACTCTTTAGTCAAAGGAAACTATTGTAGTGTCTAATCTTGAGAGTGTGGTGCTGGAAAACGACAGCAGGTCAGGCAGCATCCGAGGACCAGACAAATCGACATTTCAGGCATAAGCCCTTCATCACGCTGAAAGACTTATGCCCAAAATGTTAATTCTCCTGCTCCTTGGATGCTGCCTGACCTGCTGTGCTTCTCCAGCACCACACTCTTGACTCTGATTTCCAGCATCTGCAGCCTGCATTTTCTCCTTAGTGTCTAAACTGTCAAAATCCTTATGTTTTAAAGAGATCATCTCATTTTTCTAAGCATCAGAGTATAGGTCCGAATGTCTCAGTCTGTCATCATAAGACAATGAGGAACCAACTTAGTAAAACCTTAACTGTATCACCTCCTAGACAAGAATATCCTTCCTTGGATATGAAGACTATGACATTGCACAATATTCCAGATGTGATCTCACCAAAGCCATCTACAACTGTAGTAAGCTTGACTCACATATTCCAATCTCCTTACAATAAAGTATCAACTTGCCTTTAAACTCTTATTGCTTGCTGTACATCCGTCTAACATCTGGTTACCAACTCACTTAATCTGTCTGTAGCTTCTTTGTGTCCTCCTCAGAGCTATAGTTCCATTCAACTTAGAAACTTTAGACACATAACTCTTGGTCTCTTTGTTTGAATCATTATGACAGCTGCTCTTTCTGATTTTTGTTCTTCCCAATCTCTGCCCACACTGATTCTAAATTCCTGAACTTCTGAAAACCTATCTTTTTTCATAATTGTCCTATGCAATCCTTTAACATCAGGGCTACTCTTTATTCAGTTCCACTCTGCCTGTCAGTTTGAAATGTTATGTACGCGGAAATATTTATTTTGTAAACTTGGTCATCTTATAAAGATGTCCCTGTAAGGATGATCAGTTCTAATTTTAATCCATTGGTTCGTTTACCTTCCTACAAATGTTTCATGCATTTGGATAATGAGTCATTAATTTTATTTTCTCTACAGTTCTTTGTAAGGATCTTGTTTACTGATGCATTATTACCTTAAAAATCTTTGTCCCTTCCTATTCCATTCTGTTTGTCTTTATCCAAATCATCATATTGCCTTACAGTTTTTCCCTCTTACAGTTTTAACACTCTATTGACCTGACCACCTCACCAACCACATCACTTCCACCCTATCTCTTACTTTAAATCAGAAGTCACATGACACCAGGTTATAGTCCAACAGGTTTCCTTAAAATCACAAGCTTTCAGGGTGCTACTCCTTCTTTAGATGAAGTATAAAGGGACGCACAGGTGCTGAATATACAGGCAGAGAGAAAATGGGAAGATAATTCCAGGTAATTAGGAATATCAATGGATAAATACAAATAGTGTGAGAGTCAACAGCCTAAATAACCACAAGTGTCAATAGATTAATACAAACAAGGTGATTAAAGTGTCAACAGCTGAATAACAAATGAAAGAATGACCTATAAACCGATTAATAAAACCAGTTTCACTTTAAAGCCCTAGACCCTGATCCCAGCTCAACTTTAGTGGATTCCATTCTAAAAGAACAGCTGATTCTTCCCAATATGTGTTTCAGTGCTTTACCAATCAAAATCCCTCCTTCCACGCGACTCTTTCAGGCACATATTTAACTCTAATCTGCATGGTCTTATGCCAATTTAATTTGATTTGGCCAACAATCCAGCGATTATCACTTTCTATGTTTTAATTTGGATATTAAATGAAGCTTTGTTGGAAGGACATTGTTGGAGTTCTACCATGTTCCAAAATGAACATGCTAACTTGACCCTGCCCTTCCCACTCTAGGGATGTCTCCAAAAGTGAACTGCTGAACAGTTGACACTATCTTAGAACATCCAGTATCTACCTCCCTAACTATATTGCCCTACATAACCACATCACACTGTAATTGAATTATTTAGTAATGATCAGTAGGCTTAACAGAAACATTATAAATTAGTTGCAACAGATATAAATAATGGAACATTTTAATGAAAGAAACATCAGGAAAACCAAGCAGAACTTATTGACTGTGAGGAGAGAGGAACTAGATGTCTACATGTGGCTTATATCACTCAGTCAAAATTACATTCTCAATTCCCAATTAAGGCGTAAGCTGAAAAAGATAAGATAGACAAATTCTATGGTAACATTTCTGATATAATAATATAATCTAAATTAGAAAGTTTTAAGCATTTTTAACTCAATCAATAAGAACTTGCTGTTTTTATCATGATCAATAAACCTGACATCTCTTTAACCCTGAGAAGCCTGAATGATTCTAGGTTTGACCATTGTTGGGAAACAGATGCAAATTGTAAAAGTTTTTTTTTGTCCTTACAGCCCTCTTTTGACAGAATGAATGTTTCTTATAATTAACCCTTTCTGTTTTCTCAGACTTCCGCAGAATTGTTGATAGTTCTGATTTAACAGACTCCTTTCTATATTTTTATGATCTTTTTAATACATAACATTGTGACACAAATAGAGTGCACAGCAACGTGTTTGTGACCTACTGCTCATGCCAGTCGTGCATTCAGCTCCACCAAATGAAGAAAGCGATTGTACAAGTCATTAGTGCAGTCATATGTGCAAGAGAGAGCAGGGACAGCAGTTTCTGTAACAGCGCAAGAGTCAACAGGGGTAGAAGTTCCTGAAACAACATGAATGACAGTGCAGGAGCAGCAACTTCTGAAACGGCATGAGAGAGAGCACTAATAGAAATTACATAAAATGTACTGGAAGTCTGGAACTACCATCTGCCAAAAGCATGTTGAGACCAGATGAATTGGAAATTGAGATATTTTTTCTCAAATAGTGCAAGAAAGCAATGAGTTTCATATAGAATGGAAGAATGTAGGGACAGAAGCTTCTTAAAGAGCAGGACAGTGGGGACATTAGCATCTGAAAAAGAAAGAAAGCAGGGATTTCAGCTTCATAAAAAGTAGAGGAGAGTGGGGTCAGCAACGTCAGAAAGAGCAGGGACAACAGTTTCTGGATCAGTGCAAGAGACAGAGAAGAAAGCAGTTTCATAAAGAGAAGAGCCAACCTGTGTGAGAAAGACAGCAGCCGGACATGAAAACCAGCAACGAGAGGAAATCTTCTAACATCAGAAGACCACAGTTTAAAAAATCACTTTTAAAATAATTAACATTCAAATTACTTATTTACCTGAAAATAGAGCAGATTTGGCTGGGCAGGCGATGTATTAGAGCTGTGGTTTTTTTATCTTATTCATTCATAGGATGAGGACATCGGTGGTTGGGCCAGCATCTATTGCCCATCCCTACTTGCCCAGAGGGCAGTTAAGAGTCAACCACATTGCTGTGGATCTGAAGTCACATGTCAGCCAGACCAGGTAAGAATGGCGGTTTTCCTTCGCTAAAGGACATTAGTGAACCAGATGGATTTTTCCTGACAATCAACAGTGGTTTCATGGTCATTGTTAAACTCTTAATTCCATGTTTTTATTGAATTCAAATTCCAGCATCTACCATCAAACCTCAGTCCCCAGAACATTACCTGGGATCCCTGGTTTTAGCAGTCCAGCGGTAATACCATTAGGCCATTGGCATCCCGATGTGGGAGATGGCAGATGCCAATGTGATTCATGGTGACTACATCTACAGAAAGCATTGGCTGCTTTAGGAACATTCTAAATTTTATTCAATGATCCACTTTAGACTTTATCGTTAACATAAATTACACCGAACTCTGCCATTTCTATATGAGCCCAGACATAAATATTGAGATTATTGAACTAAGGGCAGATGTGTAGCTGATGAGAATAGATATTATATTTGAATTCTGAAGATCCACCTTGCTATTGTTTACTTTAGAGCATTTCAGTCAAACAATCCAAATCTCTAGAGGCAGAGTTTAAAGAGTTTGTCCAATCCTCAGGAGAACATGGGATTATTGTGGTGACTTTGCAGGTTATTGTCAATGCATATTACAATGAAAATAGCAGCGGACTTTATGAAAGTCTCTCAAAGTTAGTTGGAGGCGTGATGGAAAATCCCTCCTGATGTGTAAGGGCTTTGGACCCTGGAGCAAATTTGTGATGATGTCATGACGTGACTGATCATAACGACCAGCGTGTGAGCAATGCTACGTCACAGTATACCAAACTAGACTAGACTCTGACTCTCTCATCAACATATATGGTATGAAAACTCAAAGGCTCTCGTTCATTTTAGCTACATGCTAAAAGGGGAAATGTTAGGAGATATTACTTGCAATTGAGAGAGGATATAAAAAGGGGCCATTACCCCACTTCACCGAAGTTTAACATACATGGTTAAATCTAGCCAGCTTTTAATGCCTATAAGGTAAAAAACCACAGCTGGCAGCACATCAATTCCCTTTCAGAACCAGAAATGTATCGATTTGAGCCCCATTTCAGTGTTATGCCAAAGAAGTGTTCATGCTGTTTTTGGTTATTATTCCAATTACCTAAAGAAATCTGAACAGTAGGAACATTTAGAACAGGAGTACACTATTCAGCCCTTGAGCCTGTTCTGCTGTTCAGTCAGACCACGGCTGATCTGGTTGTGGTCTCAGCTTCACTATTCCATCAGTGCCCAATAACCCTTACCTTCCTTCATCTATCAAAAATCTATCTGAACCTTGAATAAATTTAAAGGTCCAGCCTTCACATCCTCGGGGGAAGAGAAATCCACAATCTAGCAACTCTTTGAGAGAACATTCTCCACCTATGTCTTAACAGATCTATTACTCTTAAACTCATGTCCTTGATTCTGTTTTCTCCACAACAGGACACTTCCTCCTAGCGTACAACTCCAGTGCCCTCAAATTCCTGTATGTAATAAATGTATATGAAAAGTAAAGATACACATATGTTTACAAAAATCGGGTGGCTTCTGTGTGAATATGAGGAATCTATTTTCATTGTGATAGGCTTTTTACATACCTGTTGTAGTTACTTTTACACTGAAACTATAAACAATCTTTCAACTTCAAGCAAAGAGGAATGGAGGGCTTGATTTCATCCTTACCCAGTAGCAATTAGTTTGAGTTGGATGTTTCTTTTATATGTGCATTGTTATAGGCTCCATTTGAAAGCACCAAGAAGGCAGCAGAGTGCCTGGTACAGCATGGCTTCAAATGTCCTTTCTGAACACATAAAAGAGGCTGTGGAACCTACCCTTGGGTGAATAAACAGATCAGCTTGGCAGTTAGTTATAGGATGATATGGTAAGCCATTTGCAGCTTCCCTGTGGTTTGAATAGTTCCAGTAATTTGTCTTGAACATTTTTGGGCCGTCTGGCTTATCACCTTGCAGTTAAAGAGTAAGTCTGTGCACACCCTGTGACTTAGTCAGGTGGACTACCAATTGAATCATCCACAAAGGATTTCAGTCGTTACTCTTCCTTCTTAACAAAAGGAGTCTTGAGGCATCAGTGGAATACCTTCTAGGCACAGAGATGCAGAGTGGATAGCTGGATAAACCCAGGTGTCAAGCAAAGTGTGACATCCAAAAGAATGGACATATCCGTCCCTGTGTCCCATTTAAGTGTGCCATCTGGCAATTGATCATTTTAACATATTATATTTTAGATTCTGAGACCTTGTATGTAACAGTGTTTGGGACTCCTATATTGTCGGCATTTGTAAGTGTTTGAGTTTGAGGTGGAGGTGAAAGCTGTTGCTGTGGTATATTCTGAAGTGATACCATGGCAAGAATGAATACTCAACATCAATAACTAGACAGGTGTGGTTGTGATGTAATGTTTTCCTGCCACAACAGAGATTTTAATTAATTTGGTAACTGCCTTCCAGCTCTATTTATTGTTGGCCTTCTGGTATCCATCCCATTCCTATGCTTTACCTGCACTCCAAAGAAAGAATGACCAAAGCAATAAAACAATTGTTGCAAGCACCTGGTGTCTATGAAATCTCTCCTGGACTATGAGAGCTTCCCTTTGAAACCCAAAATATGAATTGAAAGCTTTGATGGCCTTTCTGTACTTAGCAGTTTCTTCATTGATGCCTTGCCTTCTTAAAACATTGACGCATCTGCTGACTGCACATAGAAGCAAAATGACTCAATTCTTTTCTAGTTATTGTGTGAGTTCAGAGGTGGTTCAGCTTCAGTTGAATTAATGACACCAGTTTCTCCAATGCAGTTTGGCTGAGGCTTCCCATAAAGTCCAAGGACTTGGATGAAGGTAAGATGTTCTCCCTACTCTATACTCTGATTACAGCAGTTAGTGTATTATCGAGTCGCCTCTGTCAGGCCGTCAGCTTTACACTGTCCTGCCTTTATCAGCATCAACTAGGATCCTAAATAGAAGTTAATGCTGCCATATATACATATCATGAACAGATTTTAGGGGTTTTTGACAATTGAGGACCAATACTAAATGGTATCTCAATAAAAGTTGACACATTGCAGCAAAATAAACAAGGAGAAAGTGAGGACTGCAGATGCTGGAGTACCAGAGTTGAAAACGTGGTGCTGGAAAAACAGCAGGCCTGCACCACATTTAGCAAAATAAAGAAGTCTGTATGCCACAGTTGAAGGCTAAAAGCTTAGGGTACCGATGGTTGCATGATGTGAAAATTGGAATTTGTTCTCTCCAAAGACCTTTCAGGACAGTTAGAAGCCCATATTCCTGTTAGAACATCTGGTACTGATCACTGCAAGGAACCAAGTTTTATTAAATTGATTGTCATTTGATGCAATCTGTTGTTTATTTCTAAAAATGCTTGCAGGTTAATATCTATTGTTGCCATCATAACATTCAGGAAAACACCTAGTATTTTACAACCATGTATCAATTAATCAGTTGCAGACAGTTAGTGACCTTTACATTCTCATTGCAATGTCACTTACACTGCTCAAACAGAAAGCCAGGAAAATGGTTGAGGTGGAGCAGTGAGTTAGAACCATGTTCAGACTTAGGTTTGAATCTGTTCCAGAGAAATGTTATGCATGTTACAACCTATTGATTTTCAAAATCCAGAATGATGGAAGTGAAGCTGACAGAAAACAGAGCACAACATTGTCCACAAACTAATATGATATTTGCCATCTTCCTCACAGAGATACAAGTTTGGCTGCTGTGGGAAATGGAATACTGACATGACCATTATCGAATGCAAGGCTTTATCTCATTTAAAAGTGCTTGATAATGACTCTGGCTCAGTTATTTCTTGCCTCCATAACATTAACGTGACTTTGCCAATACATAAGGCAAGACAAGGTCAGCACTGCTGAAAGAGCTGATATGACAGTAGTACAAAAAAATTGTGACAAATCACAAAACTAATTGTAGTAGAATAATTCCTAAATGTGGAATGGTGCATAGAATATGTTTTGTGCCACATACTCATGTCTTTTCAGTTCTGTTAGCCATAGATAGAGACTTGAGGGATCACAATATTTACAGTTAGAGGGATCACAATATTTACAGTTAGCTTCAAGGGTAAACTTTATGTGAAGGACACTGCCTTCGGTTCATTTTGGCTTGGTTTCTCCCTCAGCTGTGGCTGTCTGAGAGCTGTGTATTAACGACCGACCAGACCTTAGTGAGAAATGCCAGGTTTGTTCTCAATGACCTCGAGGTGATTTTGCTGGTAACAGGAAATCTACAGAACATGGAATTGAGTGGATTCTTCCACTCTGCAGAACTATGTGCATTTGTTCCTCTGGGAACAAAATGTGGGAAAACTTGAGGAGAAAAGAAAATTCTTTGTAGTGGAGAGTAAAAAAAGTTGTTTTTGAATGCCTTTGTGAATTTGTAGTGCACGCATTTTGGATTGCATCATTAACTGCCACGGACATAATATGTAAGGAAAATAGTCAGCAACTCAGCAAATTACCAATGTCTGTGTTAACCATGTTCCACATTAATTTTGAGAAGAGATCAGGCCCGATCACTCTGTCAGATATGTCATCTGCTCTTGGGGGCTGACATGAAGACCAGAACAAAGCAGCACAATAAGCTCTCATTGGATGAAATAGCTTTTACTTCTGCTCATAATGCAGAGTAGTGAGGAACTAGAGAAAAAAAACAACTTGCCCCACTTTTTTGCCTGCAGTAAATGGATCACTTCTGTTTTGATGCATTATAATTTTCCTACATTTGCAGTCCTGCCACTCAATGCAATAGGGTGGGCATTTGTGAAAGGGCACCCGTCATCTGATAGAGGAATGAAAAGCTGCGTGTAGGAGAACAAAACAAGGTAACTGCTGGAAAAGCTGATATCCGAGAGTAATACATGTCATAACAAGCCAACAGGTTGTTCTTGAATATGCTTAATTTACACATTAAAGTGTTATATGAAAAGGACTTTCCAGCACTTGATATCTAACTTATCAAACAAAATACAATAAGTACTAGGGTGTCAAAGTGAGACAAAGTGCTGATCATCAGTGCAGAATCAAATTTGACCTCCTCAATCTTGTTTTAATTCTTTTTAATACAGCTCCAAACATTTTAAATGGAATGAGGGATAATTTACCTCCGAATCCTAATCCTTCTAAATCATTCTAATATAACATTACAAGCAAGTATCCTAGGACTGAATCCTGTGTAATTACACTGCAAACAACCTTTCAATCATAAAACGGCATGAACTATTGACTTCAGCATCTTGTCACAGAGCCGGTCTTGGATCCAACTTGCCACTCCCTAAGATTAATTTTACTTCTCTGACTAGTCTGCCTAGAGACCTTTTCAAACATGCGAGCAGCAGAGATAAGAGAAATTATTATGAATAGTGAGAAAGTGTTGATGACTTTCAACAAGTGCTTGTCTCCATCCTGAGAACACAAAAGTTACATACCAAGGATACAAAATCACCTAGAGGCTAATGATAGCAAGGAAGTAGTTATTGGCTGGAGTTGGAGTGAGAAGGAGCTGCTTTGCCTCTGTGTGGAATGTTGTTCCATGACTGCAGCCATTCTAGGAGAGGGAGGGCAGAGTGGTTTGAAATAAGCAAAGAGTGAGCCAAAGAGGCAGTTGATTATGAGTATAAGCAGAAGTGACAGCCTCATGGTATTATTGTTGGACTTTTAATCCAGAGACACGGGTGATATTCTGGAGACATGGGTTCGAATCCCATCACAACAGATGGTGGAATTTGGGAAAAAGTTATCTGGAATTAAAATGAAATGACGACTACTAAATCCAATGTCGATTGCCTTAAAAACCCATCTGCTTCATTAATGTCATAGAATCATACAGCATGGAAATAGACCTTCAGTCCAACTAGTCCACCCTATGTTACCAAACAAAATTAGTCTCACTTGTCTGTGTTTGGCCCATATCCCTCCAACCTTTCCTATTCATGAACTTATCTAAATGTCTTTTAAATGTCGTAACTGGACTTGCATCCACCACTGGCACTTCATTCCGCACATAAACCACTCTTTAAAAAAGTTGTCCCTCATGCCCTTCTTAAAACCTTCTTCTCTCACTTTAAAATATTTTCCCTAGTATGTTCTTTAGGGAAGGAAACTGCCATCCTTACCTAATTGGGCCTACACATGACACCAGACCCACAGCAATGTAATTGATTCTTAATTGCCCTGTGGGTAATTATAGATAGGCAGTAAATGCTGGTCTAGCATTTATTTAAAAATCACAAGTTGGTCAAATAGACTTGGCATGATCCTTGGAATAGTAGACCAGGTTCTTGTTAAACATAATACTCGGACCATCAACTCCATGAAGTAATAATGCAGCTGTCAAATTGTTGGCTTGGCTACCTCAAGATTTGCTGTAGACCCTAGTGCGTGAATATATCTGGTCACTGCACAATCTCATGTGAAACATTGTCTTGCCACAAGTAGATGTAGTGCACACTTCCACTCCTGTCAATAAATCTCTAATCCAGACTGAAGGCTTGCAACCACTGGTTGCACCACCTGACGAGTTAACTTTGTTGATCTCACAGTGACATTGCCCGACCTCCTAAGCATTGCTACTGTTTTCTGTACATTCTTCTGTTCTACTGCCTCAGTTCACAGAATTTCCTTCAGAGGTTCAGCTCCCAAAGCCTCAATATGCACAAGTCCTGTTAAGAGGTCACAAGCTGTTAAAGCATACTACTTCCTTGCAATCTCCTACACTTTTTAGAACATTTACTTCCCATCGATGTTGAACCAATTCACAATTCAAACAATAAGAAAACTACCAGGTGCATTGAAAATCTGAAAAGACAGAGAAATGAGAGGTCAAATTTCATGTCAGTTGGGACTGGGAAATGTTACAAATGTAATAAGTTATAAGCAAACAAAATGGGGAGAAAAAAGAAAGATCTGTACTCGGTGGAAGTCAGGGTTAAGAGATTAAGAGACCTAAAAGATGCAGGTACAAAGGAAGTGATAATGGATGAGATCCCCCAAAAATATGAACACATTTAACAACCAATTCAAATTGGATTAAACTTCCATATGCATCATTAAAAACCACACAACACCAGGTTATAATCCAACAGGTTTATTTGGAAGCACTAGCTTTCGGAGCGCTGATCCTCAGGTGGTTGTTAACCACCTGACGAAAGAGCAGTGCTCTGAAAGCTAGTGCTACTAAATAAACCTGTTGGACTATAACCTGGTGTTGTGTGGTTTTAACTTTGTAAGCCCCCGTCCAACACTGGCATCTCCAATCCATATGCATCGGTCACTTAGACGAAACCTACAGAATCAATAAAGCACTTTGTGAGCAGCTGCAGAGAATTTGGCACATTATGTGATTTTTCCAGTGGGGAGCAAGGTACTGAGCTGAATCTTGCATTTTTTTGGCTAAGGGTCAGCTTCATCGATTTTCATGGAAGGTTTGGCTCCATGAGGCCCAGGGAGTTTACTCACCATGTCTTACCAAACTCGCGTCTTTAACTCACCCACTGGCACTTCAGAGGTCTCCTGCAGGTCGAAGGACAATCATGTCAAAAACATCAGAGAAGGAGAAAATGGTGTAATGTTTCATCAAAAGGGGCCCGGAAGTCCTGGTGGACAGATTGGTCGGGAGGATGGCATCCTCTTCCCAGGTAACCGGTAGAGGAGGCCTAGCAGTCCAGTGCAAGGTCACCAACCTGGTCAGGTTGATCCCCATAGTGCAAAGGAATAGCTAGAATGTACCACTAGATGGTCAATAAATTCCTCTGTGATACCAGGGTAAATGCCACATTCTTCTTTTTGCTACCTCCCACTCAATCCTTCACTACCACTATATCTAGCTCACACTAAGGCTCAAGCTTTGCCTATTGCCAGCAACATCTTCCCTCACTCACTTTCATTTCCCCCAAAACCACAGACTACTAACTGTGCAAGGGCTCTGCACACATGACTGGGACTGCTCGCATGACTGGGACTATTTCCTGCATTTTAGCCACCTGCATCATTTGTTGCTGTGCCACCTTTTTTTTCCATCACATTCAACCTTCCCTTTCTCTTATGGCAGGGAAATGCAACCCACAATTGGGTGGAAAAAGTCTGGACAGATGGAGCAAGGACAGAGTCCTGGCTCTGCAAGGAGAAGACCACAGCCTCTCTTGTGGGGTTGCCAAAAATCTATGTCCCACCAACTGAGTAAGTACCATTCTTCATTCCACCACAACTCTCACAGTAACCCTGCTCTTAATGTTAGTGCACCCATCGGTACTTTTAACTACTGGCCGTGACTCCTTCCCTCCTTTGTGTCTGACAAGTGCCAGTGGGGATGTCCATGTCCCTCCCAGAGAAACAGGCTCCTCTGCCAGAAGGCACTTCCTCAACTTCTGACCCTTCAAAGAAAGTATTGAAATGAGTGGAAGAGAGGACACAGACACAGTCACTGACATCAAAAATAGCAAGAGAGAGGAGGACTCTGTGGCTCTGAGACAGTCTTCCAAAGTACGAGGGTTTGTTCAGTTATCAGACCCTCTCATTGCCTCAATGTATGTAGACATCATTCTGCATGAGTAAGAAATGCCTTTGGTTTTTGTAACGGCAGGGATTTTCAATTTCCAATGTTTGTCTTTCTTGATACCAAAGCGGGGTCAGGCAGTATCCAAGGAACAAGAGTCAATGTTTCAGGCAGGACCCTAGATAAAGATTTTTTAAAGAATAAACAATATTTTTGCAATAAAGGAAATGTTTCAAAGAGTGCAGCATGGCTGCTTCATATTGTCGACAAGAGAAAGCAGGGGCTATAGGTTCATCGAGAATGTGAGAAAGAGCATGGATAGAAATTTCATAAAGGGCAGGAGAGAGGGACAGAGAGAGAGAACAGGCTCAGCGCTGTCTCAATAAACAGGAGAATGCAGGAACAGCTTCATAACGAGCATGATGAACCTATGAGAAGGGCAGTAACAGTTGAAGATTAAAAACCAGTGACAGAGAGTCCCTTTAACCTTTTTCTACCTGTCAAAACCAAAGTGTGACATCACAGGAAAAGAGGTAGGTGCTTTGAGGATATTTTGTCTATCTCTGTTGGTTGGCCAAGTGATTAAAATATGGAGACACTACTGCAGGTGAAGAGTAAAGGCTAAGAAATCCATATTTAAAATATTTAACATCCAAATTGATTAATGAAATAGAGGTGGCTGGGCAGGTGATGTGTTACAGCTGGATTTTATGGGAGCTGCTGGATGGATGCCTGTGTGATGGACAGTGAGGAAGAATCAGCTGCTCAAGGATGTCCAGCTTAAAGATGTTGAGCTGGAGTCAAGCTACAGGAACTGTATCACATCAAGGAGGGGGAGAGCTATCTGGACACTGGGTTTCAGGGTCAGTCACACCACATAGATTGAAGACATTAAAAACTGGCCCAAGATCAGTTCAGACGGTGTGACAGTGCATGAAGACAGAAAGAACTGCGGGGCTGGAAATGAGAAACAAAACAGAAATTGTTGGAAAAGCTCCACAGGTCTGGTAACATCTGTGGAGAGAAAGCAGAATTAATGTTTTGGGTTGAGTGCCCCTTCCTCAGTTTTTCCAGCAATTTCTGTTTTTGTTTGTGACAATGTGTTTGTTTGGGCGGCACGATGGCACAGTGGTTAGCACTGCTGCCTCACAGCGCCGGAGACCTGGGTTCAATTCCTGCCTCAGGCGACTGACTGTGTGGAGTTTGCACATTCTCCCCGTGTCTGCGTGGGTTTCCTCCGGGTGCGGTGCTCCGGTTTCCTCCCACAGTCCAAAGATGTGCAGGTTAGGTGAATTGGCCATGCTAAATTGCCCGCAGTGTTAGGTAAGGGGTAGATGTAGGGGTATGGGTGGGTTGCGCTTCGGCGGGTCGGTGTGGACTTGTTGGGCCGAAGGGCCTGTTTCCACATTATAATGTAATGTAATGTAATGTAATCTAATGATTGAGGCAGGAAATGACATCACCAATCCAAAGAAACACAAACATATAAATAGAAAACATGAATTGCTTTGCCTGAGGCCCACTGAAGATGTTACCTCGTAAGGTAACGAAACATCTGGAAATGAACCTTGCAGCTCAGCGAGCAAACCTACATCCAAGAGGAGAAAACTGATGACAAAATTAAACTGCCAGGAAATGAAACATAAAACAGCAAGAGTTTCTACTGGTTTATAAAAAGACTGCAGCTCAAGTAAATGTGGGACCCTTGGAGGATGATGGTGAGCAATTAAAAATACGGCAGACAGAAATAACAGGTAATCTAAATCAATAAATGCACCAGTTTTCATAGCAGAGGAGCATATAAATATTTCAAAGATAACAGACATGCAATGAAGTGAGGAAATAATTGGAGGAAAGATCTAATAACTGTTTTTTATCACAAATGTGTGGTTTGTGACTGACATAACATTTGGACTCAGGATTTGTGTGCAACTAAATAATGAACAGACTCATTTGTGCATTTTTATGACACATTTTTGATGTTTAAAATTCACAATAGTGGGGATTCAAGATGGCAGCGACCCAGCAAGTCTGAGTCTGTAGTGATCTGCCTAAGACTCAGGCAAAGTGGGGCACCCGCCTTCACCTCACCCTTTACATCATGGAGGCTTCATCCATGGAGGATCTGTTTACAACTTTGGGTCACCAGAAAAAGCAAAAGAATTCTTGGACTCTCTTAAACAGACTGTGGGACTCAAACCATTTGGATAATGACTTTATTTTGCCCCCTCCTTTGTTCAACCCCTTTTTTTTCTTTTTCATCCTCCTTCCACTCATCTTTCCCTGAGGGTGGGAGGGGAATTTGTTCCTTACTTTTCCTTTGGTTTCCTTTTTATAGTTCATGTGGCTTATTCGATTTGTTGGGGGGGCTTATTTTGTCTTGCCCTTTTCTTAAGAGCGGGGTTTTCCTCTTTTCTCATTTTACTTAGTTGCCTAATACTCACCCGGATTGTAATTTTGTCATTTTATATTTTACTATTTTGTACTGTGTTTGTTAAATGCACTCAGGTTTGTGTGTGTGTGTGTGTGTGTTTGGGGGGAGTGGGGAGGGCTGTGGGTTACTCACTTTTAACTCTGGTTTTATAAAATACTTGAATTTGTATATTCCACTTTATAATGCCTGGGCTGAGGGTAGGACCCTAACTAAGTGAGGGTATGGTGGGGTTATCAATAGGTAGTTATGCCCCCTGGGAGCAAGGGGGAAAGTCTCCTTTCAAATATGTTTTGTGTTTTTTTTACTTAGGAATAGCTTTTAATTGTGTTGGTTTAAATGTTTTAAAGAATTTTTGTATTTGTGAATTTCCTATGGTCTTTATTCTGAATGGGGTTCTTCCTCCTGCGGTATCTTGGGCTTGCCTGGACGATCATGGCTAGCCATTCACTTAGGTGGTGCACCTGGAATGTCAAGGGGAGTAATTCACCAATCAAAAGGAAAAAGATATTATCAAGTCTCAAAAAGGAAAGAGTCGATGTAGCTCTCTTACAGGAGACACATCTACTTGACAAAGAACATTTAAAGCTACAACAGAGTGGATTTGATCAGGCTTTTTTCTCATCTTTCAGTTCAAAACATAGGGGAGTAGCCCTTCCTTTCCAAATGTTGAGCCAGATAAAAGATGATCTGGATGGTATATATTGAACAAAGCACTAATACATGGAGAGGAATATGGAATTTTGAATCTTTATTGCCCCCCCCCCCCCCACCGGCACATCCCTTTAAATTTGTAATGGAAGCGTTCTCTAAGTTGATAGCTTTTGGAGTGTGCCAGACAATTACAGGAGGAGATTTTAACTGTGTTATGGACCCAAAGACAGATAGGATACCTAAGAGGACTACGGGTATATCTCTGAGATCTAGACAACTGGTGGATCTGAATAAGGAGCTAGGACTAGATGTATGGAGGTGCCTTCACCCCCAGGGTAGAGACTTTACTTTCTACTCTAACCCACACAAGTGCCATACCAGAATTGATATGTTTTTTGCCCCCTCAACCCTTTTGAATTCCATACTGTCTCGTAAAATAGGTATTACAGCTATTTCTGATCATGCCGCAATATATATGGAAGTCAAGATTCGGGATGAAGGGATAAGCCCCCGACATTGGCGTATGGATCCCTTCTTATTGAAGGATGGCGAATTTATAAAGTATTTTTCGCAGGAATTCAAAACCTTCTGGGAAATTAATTCAGGTACAGCCAGTAACCCGTCAATGATGTGGGAGACCACTAAGGAATACGCCCAAGGCTTGGTCATCTCATATTCTGTGACCCGGAAAAGACAAAAGGGAGAGCAACAGCGCCTGCTCAAAGGTCACTTGAAAGCAGCTGAGACAGCATATCTTAACAGGCCTTCCATTACTAAGCTACAAAGGATCATAGCCCTTAGGGCAGCCTTGAATACCACACTTACTCAAACAACAAAGAGGGAAATATTATTTGCAAAACAGAGATTATTTGAATATGGTGACAAGCCTGGAAGATATCTAGCATATCTTACTAGAAAGAAAAAGGCTCTTCAAGCCATTATGTCCATTAGAGAAAGTGCTGGTACCCTGACTTGTGATCATAAAAAATCAATACAGCCTTTAGAAAGTTCTATTTTGAACTGTACAAATTACAGGACTGTGAGGATAGAACTGAGAAGATGGAATCCTTCTTTAAAAATTAGGCCCTCCTGGGCTTAACCTCGGAGCAGGTGTTGATCTTGAATGCCCCCCTGACAACCCAGGAAATACTCGATGTAGTTAGGCAGCTTCAGAGTGGCAAAGTGCCTGGATCAGATGGATTCCAGGTTGAGTTCTATAAAGAATTTATAGTGGAACTGGCCGGGCCACTCATAAATACATATAATAATTCACATCGTCAGGGCTGCCTCCCGCCTTCATTGAGGGAAGCAAACGTCTCTCTTATTCTTAAAAAGGAAAAGGTCCCAGAAGATTGCTCATCATATAGACCCATATCCTTACTAAATGTGGATTTCAAAATTCTTTCTAAAATGTTAGCATTAAGATTGGAGAGGGTCTTACCATACATCATAAAAGAGGACCAGACAAGGTTTATAAAGGGCTGCAGGTCAACTAATAATATTAGAAGGATCTTAAACATGATACAAGCCTGTCAACAGGGAAAAATACCGGATTTAGCTGTCTCCTTGGACGCAGAGAAGGCATTTGATCAGGTAGAATTGCCATATCTTTTTTATAGACTGGAAAGGACGGTGTCTGAGAGGTATTTACTAAATGGGTTTCAGTATTATATAATGATCCCAAAGCAGCGATGATCACCAATGGTTTAAGTGCAGATAGCTTTAGTGTTGGCAGGGGCTGTCATCAGGGATGTCCTCTTTCACCATTATTATTCACGCTAGCGATTGAACCACTGGCGTAAACTACACGAACTGACCCTGGCATAACGGCTCCGAGGGTTGGATCGGGCAAACATAAAATCACTCTATATGCGGATGATGTCCTCCTCTTCTTAAGTGATCCTTTGATATCCATGCCCCATCTAATCCAAGTGATCAATTTATTTGGGATGTTCTCAGGCTACAAATCAATTTTGTAAAATCTGAGGCCATGCCGTTGGGAGGTCTTGCCAGTGTATCCAATTTACCGGGCGGATCTTGCTTTCCCTTTCAGTGGTCACTAAGAGGTTTTCTGTACCTAGGTATTTCTATCACCCCAGTATTTGGTCAGCTGTATAAAGCTAATTTTGTACACTTATTAGAGAAAATGAGACAGGACCTTCAACACTGGGGCGATCTCCCAATATCCGGGTTAGGCAGAGTAACCCTAGTTAAGATGAATATTCTACCTCGTCTTCTCTATCCTATGAGAATGCTCCCCCTGATGCTACTGAGACAGGCGTTGCGTAAGCTCTACAGCTGGCTCGGTTCCTTTATTTGGAGCCCCTTATCAAATTAGAAAAGCCGCAGCTCCCACAAGCAAGGGGAGGACTGGACTTTCCAGATTTTAGGAGGTATCAATTGAACTCCTTATTATCTTATGTAGCTGATTGGGTCTCTTGTGACCCACTATCAATCTGGTTAGATATTGAGACCTCCCAAACAAAATGTCCCCTCATCAATATTTTATTTATGGACAAGATGAGAGCTATTATGGACTACTGTAAAAACCCTATAGTATTAAATACAATTAAAGCCTGGAGGATAATGCGACAAGATGAGGGTAACCTGCAACCCCCCCCCCCCACCACTTATACTCATATAGTGGGAGCATCGGGATTCCAGCCAAGGGTAACAGATGCTACATTTAAAACTTGGAAGTCCAGAGGTATCTCCTGCTTGGGAGACCTTTTTAATGGGGAGGTTATGATGTCCTTTGAGCAGTTTCACCAGAAGTTTGGACATCCTAAGAGGGACCTTTTTCAGTATTTCCAAATACGAGATTATATACAAAAGAAGACCACACTGATAATTAATCCCTCCAAATCGGATAGGGAAAGGAGAGTGCTATGGCTGATGGGGCACCCCTCAGTTAGCACTCTTTACCACTCATTATATAATAAAGTATCCAAAGACACGGAACGATTATTTAAAACCTGGAATCAAGAATTAGGGTTGGAAGTCTCATTAAAAATGTGGGAGGACATCTGGGAAAATGCCAGAAAGATCTCTATTTGTAATAGAACTTAGGCTATTCAATTAAAGATATTCCACAGGGCTCATATGGCACCTGAACGACTTGCAAAATTCAAGGCAGGAGCATCCCCGATGTGTCTTAAATGTAAAATAGAAGTTGGCACTCTCACGCATTGTCTATGGACATGCCATAAGATCCATAGATATGGGACAGAGTAGCGAATGCCTTGACAGAAATCTTGGGTACAGAGATTTGTTACTGAGTGACATGGTGGCTCAGTGGCTAGCAGTGCTGCCTTACAGCACCAGGGATCCGGGTTCGATTCCCACCTCGGGCAACTGTCTATGTGGAGTTGGCACATTCTCCTCATGGGTTTCCTCCAGGTGCTTCAGTTTCCTCCCACAATCCAAAAGATGAGCAGGTCAGGTGAATTGGCCATGCTAAATTCCACATAGTGATGGGTGCATTAGTCAGAGGTGAATATAAGGTAGGGGAACAGGTCTGGGTGGGTTACTCTTTGGTGGGCGGCACGGTGGCACAGTGGTTAGCACTGCTGCCTCACAGCGCCTGAGACCCGGGTTCATTTCCCGCCTCAGGCGACTGACTGTGTGGAGTTTGCACGTTCTCCCCGTGTCTGCGTGGGTTTCCTCCGGGTGCTCCGGTTTCCTCCCACAGTCCAAAGATGTGCAGGCCAGGTGAATTGGCTATAGTGTTAGGTAAGGGGTAAATGTAGATGTAGGGGTATGGGTGGGTTACGCTTCGGCGGGGCGGTGTGGACTTGTTGGGCCGAAGGGCCTGTTTCCACACTGTAAGTAACCTAACCTAACCTAAACCTAATTAGATTGGATCCAGTGTCCCTGCTTTTGGGCTCTTCAGATTTTCCCTCCCAGGATGTGTACGGGAGGAAATTATTTACCATTCTTTCTTTCTGTGCAAGGAAAAATATTTTAGTGAATTGAGTAGCTGAAGGCCCTCCAGAACTTTCAAACTGACACAGGTTAGTCATGGAATATATCCCCCTTGACTTCCTCACAAATATGGTGCACCAAAAAAACGGAATTCTTCTAGAAAACATGGCAGCCCTTTTTGATCTCCGTCGACACAGATATCTTGGCCATACTGTCCAGGGCTTTTGTTTGACTGTGGTAGTGGTTCTGGCTGGTTCAGGAATCCCGGGGAGGAGGAATCCTGTATAAATATGGGTTTTATTATGACTTGGTGTAAATCTATTTTAAGCATGTATCTAGTTATTTAATTATTTTGTTGTTTATTGCTAGTAATGTATGATATTCTATTTTATGTTTTGGTTGTTTGGAGGATAGATTAGTAGTTAGTTGGGTTTTTCTTTCTTGGTTATTATTTATTTTTTCTTCTTATTTATTTAATGTTATATTGATGTTTATACTTGATTGTATTACTTTTGTAATTTTATAAAAAATCTTAAGTTTCTTTTTTCAATGAATACCTATTAAAAAAATTCACAATAGTTTGTTACTTATGCCTGTCTTACATTCAGTACTACCATATCAAGAAAATGTTTGCAGAAGTATTTGCCTTCCTATTGTTCAATACTGCAGCAGTTGCTATTCAACAGCAGTATTTCTAACTTCCAGTAATTGTGATGATCCCAGCTGAGGTTAGCTCTAATAGTCAGAGAGAACCACAGAATCCAAATACATGCATCAGAAAATGCAATTTGATAAATGAGAAGAAAAAGATTTACAGATGTAGAATGTTAAGTTTTTTTTGAGGTTGCTGCTCAAGATATTCTATGGAGGAAAAGAAAGTCATTTGTGCGTAAATGATCCTTGTGGCAGCTGAGGAAATAATTGCATGGCAGAGTGAAGTTTATGAGAGGAAAACTTACTTTCAACATGTCCACATATCAGCATTACCAGTGTATGGCAGCACAGAGGAAGCAAATAAAAGACCAAATAAAACAAAAAGGATAGAATTTTATTGGGAAAATTCAACTGGATACAGTAGATCAGCAAATTGTGACAAAAATTGTCTCCTCTGCCAAAGAATTCCAAATTCCTCATAGTCTTATTTTTACCAACAGGTGAAGGTGCAGGTGTTGAACTGGGGTGGACAAAGTCAGAAGTCACATGATGCCAGGTTATTGTCTAACAGGTTTATTTAAAACCACAAGCTTACAAAGTGCTGCTCCTTCATCAGATGAAGCAGCAGAACTCTGAAAGTTTGTGATTTCAAATAAACCTGTTTGACTACAACTTGTTGTCATGTGTCTTTATTTTAAATTCATGATCGCGCGTGAACTAATATAATGATTTGTTTTGGACAAAGCACTGTTTCTTTAAAATTTAAGTACACTATGTCCATGTCTGCATCTATTCACAAGGTCTAGTATTAACTGGCATGTCACTCCTGTGATACTTTCCTCAAAGCATTAATTCAAATTAATGCCAACTGGATGGAATGAATTAGATACTGGATGAAATGACCATTGATAAATTGAAAATTATCAAAGCATCTTTTTCAATTCAACCACATTAATCTTACTGGGTTTTTTGCTTTCCCTTCCAAGAGATGTAACAAAGGTTTCTCAGTAGTAGGACTGTCACCACTGTACCCATGAAGAACAAAGACACCAGGAAGATCATCACATCTACACAATAGTAAACGTACCAGGGGAGTCGGTAAGATTCTGAGCGCAAATGTGGTGCCCCTTTGTGTCGGGCAACGTACTCAATCCAGAAAATAGCTCTCTCCATTGGAGACTCGGGTTGGTCTCTGTGGAGAGCTGAGAGTTTCTGCATGTTCTCCCGATAAGATGTGTTATATATAACCTCATTAATTGCCTGCAGTAGATCTGTTGACTGCATGGTTGCAATGTTTATCACTTTTGCTGCACCTCGGACTTCAAGTCTGAGTAAATTATCAAACTGGTCATAAAATAGAGGTATGCCAACTACTGGCACCCCATGATAGATGGCTTCATAAAGACCATTGGTGCCACCATGGGCAACGAAGGCTCTTGTCTTAGGGTGTCCAAGTAGATCATTCTGAGGGATCCATTTTGCCAGTAGTGTATTATTTCCAATGTTGGGAGGGGTCTCTCCATTGTATCTCCAGATAACCTTCTGAGGTAATTGAGCAAAGGCCTCTGCTATTTGCATTGTAATATGCATTGGCAAAGAACTGACAATAGTCCCCATTGACATGACAATAACCCCATGCTCCCCTGAGGACTGCACAAACTCTTCAAACTCTGCCTCTAGAGGTTTGGGTGGTTTACACTGGAATCCACCAATATAAACAATATTGGGCATGGTGGGTCTCGGGAATTCAAATATAAAGTCTACTCTCATCAGCCACACATCTGCCCTTAGGAGAACAGTCTCAATGTCTGTGTCTGGGCCCAGATAGTGATGGCAGAGTTCATTGTACATTGGATGAAAAATAAAACCTGTAATAGAAGTTTGAAGAAAATATAATATGAAATTTTTAGTTCTTTGGAGGAAACTCATTTTATCTGCCAATTTTGAACCGAGGACTGGGACATAGGACAGTGGTGATGGTGCAGATAGAAAATGAGCTTCTCCACTAGTGAGCCAACGAACATTATACACCAAAGGCAGCTTCAAATAATAAGCAAGCATTGGACCGACAGGAAAAACAGGATCAGCAATTATCATGTCAAAGTGTGCATTTCCAAGTTCATTTAACAAACTCCTGTTCTGAAAAACAGCACGGATAAGACTTTGAAGGTAAGTATGAGCAATGTGGACTGTTGTCATTAGTTTATATTGGTGCTTGATGAAACTCAACGGTTCGGAACCATTCTGTAAAACATTCATAGAATTCTGTATAAAATCTTGCGAAATCACTTGACTTGTAGTTTTCCCAACATCTCCTTGCAGCTGAATGACAATCGATTGATATAAGTCAGGCATCTCTTCAGCATACCAAAATGTTGAGAAATAAAACACAGTATTGTTGTGCCCATGAAGTTTCAGTTCCTCCATTAGAATTCTCATATTAACCCAGTGACTTCCCTCAGCAGGTACAACCAATATATTAGCTCCCTGTGTTACAGGGTAAGATATGCTGATGACGATGCTAACAATATATGCAATTTGATATCTGCATTTCCATCCAGGGCACTCCATTGTCCGAAATAAGTGTTATCCAGATCCTGTTGAGGAAGTGAATCGAAATGTTCATGATATCATGTCAATGGACATTTTACAAGTATTAGCAAGAAGCTATAAGTTTCATCATGATTACATTATTTTCCTTTATTCTTCCAGGAGATGTGGGCATCAATGGCAGACTGCCATTATTGCCCATCACTCTGTCCTTGAAATGAGTGACTTATTCAACCATTTCAGAGTGGCAGTTAAAAACATTGCTGTGGATAGGGAGTCACATATTAGTCAGACCAGGCAAGGACAGTAGGTTTCCTTCCATGATGACTGTCAGTGAACTGGAAGTGCTTTAGCAACAATTAACAATATTTGTCATGTTTACCATTACTGAGAATATTCTTAATTTAGGAATGGATTTAAAATTCCAGCAGCTGAGATGGCAGGATTTGAACCCATGCTCCAGATCATTAGCCTGAGCCTCTAAGTTACATTCCATGACATGACCACTACTCCACCATTGTACCTCATGATTCAACTTCCACACTGGCCCCATTTTCCTTGACCCCAAATCAATGAGGTAATATTCCCATGTACCTCTCTGGTTTAGAGGATTCCAAAGATTCACAGCCTCTATAAAGGAATTCTTCTGCATCTCTGTCCTAAATAGCTACCTTTAACCAGAAATCATGACCTGAGCTCTGGATAACCCATGGCCCAAAGGAAACAGTTTCTCAGCAGCTACTTTGTTAAATACCTAAAAATGGTTTATTCTTTTGTGGTATGAACATCGCTGGCCGGCCAGCACTTATTACTCATCCCTATTTCTCCTTGAGAAGGCGATGGTGAGCTGCCTTCTGTCACCCAGCTGCTGTCGGTTGACCCACAATGCCATTCGGGAGGTAATTACCAGCGACATGAAGGCGCGGCAATATATTTTCTTGTTGACTGTTTGTAGATCCTGCATGCCAACAATGCTTTTTTGTAAAGCATACACAAATCCCTGTGATTTCAAACTTTCACAATCTTTGAAAATCAGTCAGCAGTTTTGTTCTTTGCACCACAATTTTACTTGAGCTTATGGGCATTTTCTGACAGTTGTGATCTAATTTGGCAGTGCATTGAACAAATCAGACTATAGGCTAAATGGCTTCCTGTGCAAAATTAACACTTGGGTACAACAGAAGCAGATTTGTTGGATCGGCAACTGGTAAACACAGAGCAGCAAGTTTCAACATATATCCAGAGTAACCTGTTCAACAAGTCATATTCAACCACTCTGTAGTGAATTGCAGCTTCAACAAATTTCACAATAACTGATGTTAGGTCAATACTTTAACTGCCTGACTTTCATTACATCTTTCTTAAAATAGAGTGGCATGCAATTCTCTCATCTTGAAGAATGGTCTTGAATGAAGGGAACTTTGGGTCATCATACAAAGAACTGCAGATGCTGGAGATCTGAAATAAGCCAACTAAAAATTGCCAGAGAAGCAGCAGGTCTGGCAGCATCTGTGAAGAGGGAAACAGAGTTAACATTTCAAGTCCAGTGACCCCTCAATACATTCAATAGTTTCGACATTAACTGTTTTCTCTCCACAGATGTTGCCTGACCTTCTAGTCTCTACACCAATTTCTGTTTTTATTGTTTCAGGTATCCAACATCTGCAGCTCTTGTATATTACATCTGTTGTTCTGCAAGATGGTTCCATGGAAACAAAGCACCTCAACATATCTGGCCAGAAAATATTAGCTATCAAAGTTGAAAGATTAATTTTAACATTTCATTTACAAAACTCCTTCCCATGAAATTGTGATCTTTTACTTACTGATGAAGGACTGCAGTAAATCGTGTGTTAACAATCACCCAGAGCTCAGCTAAAACAAAGAGTACAACAACTCAATATAATTGGCAGGTCCAAAGTCTAAGTAACTTTCTTCTTGTCAATATTGATGTGCGTGTGATCTAATATTCACATATCGCAATGATCTTTTCGTTAGCACAAAGTGCACATTCAGATGGAGTGTCTCCTCCTATTTATCACTGCCTCTGGAGTTAATCGTTTATCTCTGAAATCGGAAAGAAGCAATGCGTTTTCGGAAACAGGCAATGACTTTAACGAGAAGAAAGTGAGGAGTGCAGACGCTGGAGGTGTGAGAGAAGAAAAGCCGATTTAGGGCGAGAATGATTAAGGCTACTCAGTTGCAAAATGATATGTTTGAGAGAGAGCTGCGTTTAGCACTTTAATTTGCTGCTCGAACTTACCTGCAACAGAAGTGGAGATTCCAAGCACGCCCTAAGATAACAGTAACATGATAAGAAAGCTGTTAACTGATTGGCTTGTGAGCAACTGTTCTTAGAGTATGTCTGTAAAGAATTGGTGAGTGTGCACTTTTTAGGGAAGGTGTGTAATGAGGAGAGTTTTTTTAAAAAAAGATGTGTTTTACAAATGAATTAAAATTTACGTAACGTTTGAATAGTTTAATTTATTTCCTTACAGTTAAAGTTAAAATAGAAAGTAATCAAGAAATTGTTAAATTTTCTGAAGCAAAGATCAGAAATTATTGGAAAAATTCAGCAGGTCTGGCGGTATCTGTGGAGAGAAAGCAAAGTTAACGTTTCGGGTTGAGTGACCCTTCAGAACAGTCACTGGACTCGAAACATTAATTCTGCTTTCCCTCCACAGATGCAGACTGAGCTGCAGAATTTTCCGATGATTTTTTGTCTGATTTCCATTACAGAGGAACCTCGATTATCTGAACATCGATTATCCGATTTTTTGGATTATCCAAAGAAGATCTCAATGTCCTGATAGCAGCATTACATAAAAGAAGTGTTTCCAACACTGATCGCATCTTTTATTTACAATGATTAAAATCAACTCGGCTTACTGAAATGCTGCCGAGAACAGTCCTGGACATCGATGGGAACCCAGGCACCATCTCCAAATGACTGACTGCCCATCCTCTCTCTCTCACCACACTTTCCCTGGAGTTCTACACAGGGGTGTACCCTAAACCACCCCCCCCCCTTCCCCAGATAGTCTTTCCAACATTGTTCTATACAGGGCAAAGGTGGAACCTGTCAAAACGTTGCAGTAAAAAGTTGTGTGGGGCTGTGTGTGAGTGTGTGCTATTTTGAGACTCACCCCTCAAAGGCAGCAGTAACCTTGCTGTTGGTGTCCAGTCTGGCTGCCCCAGAGAGGAAATAGAGGGGGCAGGCAGACGGCGGGGACTGACGGGGTGCTGACAGGGGCTGGAGCTCACGGAGGGGGGCAGGTTGGGGAATGGGGGAGGACCGAGGGCATGGTGTTGGATGGGGTTGGGGGCAAAGTGGATGATGGGAAGGCGTGGGGGCGGATGGGGGCGGGGTAGATGGAGAGCGGGGGTGGGAGCAGATGGTGGGTCCGGATGGGGGGAGGGGGTGGGGATGGGGTTGGGGTGGACAGGGGATTGGCGTTGGGGCAGACAGGGTGGAGGGTGACAAGGTGCCAGAATGGAGGCAGACCTGGTGGCGCGGGTAGGGGCACAGGGTGAGGGTGGGGGTGGATAGGGGCGCGTGGCTTGCACTCAGTGTGCTGCTACCTAGTCTCCTTAACGGAGAGTGGAGCTTCTCGCTGTGTCAATCCCATTGAACTGGGGGTATGGGAGACTTCAGCAATGCTGCAGATCCCTTACACACAAGTGTGTGTCTGCTCAGAAACAAACCCTGAGACAGACTGAGGGAACAAGGCAGGCAGAGCAAGGAAAAAGGAAACTTCAGAAAACTCTGAGCCCAAGAGGAGAGGCATTGAATTAATTAACCGAATAATCAATTATCCAAATGAAATAGTGCCCGTCCATCTCATTCAGATAATTGAGGTTCTTCTGCATATGCACTTCTTTGGTTTTTCGCTGTTAAATTTTCTGGTTTATTTGTCAGTCGTAATGTTTATTATTACAGGGGTTTAATTAATTGCATTCGTGGATGGTCTGTAGAGTATTAAATTAAAATAATTAAGCTAATATGTTTCAGCTGTTGTGTGTCAGAGCAATCACATGAGCAGTAACTTGGCCGTCCTGTAGCAGAGTGGTTCAGAAAGCTTGGGTTCAAGTCTCACATGCTTCAGGCATGTGTAATGGCATATCTGCACACGTTAATTAGAAAAATAGTTTTTTTTTCAGAGAGCTGTAAGTGAGGGTTCTTGTGATGCAGTGCCAATGTCTGTATCTCTGAGCCAGGAGGCCTGGGTTCCAGTCGACCTGCTCAGAGGTGTATCATAATATCTCTGGACAGGTTGATTAAGTATATCAGTGCAGTAAGTGATGGGTTTGTGGTGATTTGTTAGCATCCCCACCCCTGAAGCAGGTTGCCTGGGTTCAAGTCTTATATATTCCATAGATGTGTAATAATATTTCTGAACAGGTTGGTTAGAAAATATATGCAATAAGTATCTACAACTTAAGGGAGTGGGGGTTGGTTAGCTCAGTTGGAGATAGCTGATTTGCAACACAGAGTCATACGAACAGCGTGGGTTTAATTGCTGCACTGGCTGAGGTTACCATGAAGAACTCTTCTCCTCATTTACTCCCCTCATCTAAGGCATGGTAACCCTCTGGTTAATCCACCACCTGTTGTCTATCTGCAATGACAGAGCAGCCCTGTGACCTGGTGAGACTTCAGCAACTTTACTATTTATCTTCCATCTCTTCGGATTAGAGTTGATGAGCTGGAGACAGGGTGATGGATACTGCAGTGCATAGGAAAGTGGAATATTACCTGACCACTTTGTTGCTGAGGTCACAATCCTGAAGTTAAGTTCTCCTGATTTAAGCTGTGGTCAGAAACAATGAAATGAGACCATGAGTAAGGCAGGTAAGGGGGTCAAGAAAATATGAATGGAGGAGCCTCAGATGGTGTAATTATCTAACAATTTTAATCAAATTTGTCGATGCTGGAGGCTCCTGTGGTGTGAATTATGAAGGAAGTTTTCCAAGTGAGTGGAGCAAATAGGAATGTGGAATATGTATAGTCAGGGGGATAGACAAACAGCCTGCAGCTGAAAACATGAGTCCGGAGGACTCTGCACACTGTTGAAACATCAGCTCACAGTTGGACAGGAACTTGCAGGAGGAGTGGGAGGATTTAGGAGTCATGGTTCTTGTGGACAATATCATCAGAGATAGGACTCGGAGGGGCAATTTTACATAAGGTTTATGAACAGCTAGGGGCTAAATTAAAATGCAGAAAGAAAATGGTGATAATCTGTGGATTACTATCTGAACCATAACCAAATTAACAAAAGGGTAAATATAGGAGATGTAAGTACATGACCGAAAGACTGGGAGAAGTAAGTTTAATTGCACGAAGATGTACCAATGGGACTGTCCTCATATCAAAACCGGTGTTATGGTGAGAGTTACAGCAAGGGCAACAAATTAAATTTTAGGGGAGGAATCAAGACAAGACAATGTGGTAAATTTAAGAGAAAAGAGCATGTCATCGTATAGGGTAAAAACATGAGCAATGATAACGTAAGTGTAGCAGGAGGGGAAAGAGTGTACAAACCAAAGAGTGCACCAACAGGCTAACGGGTGACCTCATATAGGTTTATAAAATCATGAGGGGCATGGATAGGGTAAATAGTCAAGGTCCTTTCCCTGGAGTGAGGGAGTCCAGAACTGGTTTAGGGTGAGAGAGGAAAGATATAAAAGAGACTTAAGGGGCAACTTTTTCACGCAGAGGGTGGTGCGTGTGTGTGCGTAGCCAAAGGAAGTGGTGGAGGCTGGTACAATTATAACATTTAAAGGGCATCTGGATGGGTATCCGAATAGGAAGGTTTAGAGGGATATGGACCAGGTGCTGGCAAATGGGACTAGGTTAGTCTTGGGCATCTGGTCGGCATGGACAAGTTGGCTCAAAGGGTCTGTTTCTGTGCTGCACATGTCTATAATTTAATGACTCTACAACATCAGATTGTGCAAAATAAGTTTTTTAAAAAGTAAACACTTTGTCCCTGAATACATTAGTATAGCAGTGGGAGATTACCTCAGTACCTCAGCATTGACTCAGGTCCGGGAAAGTGAGGAAGTAAGTTGCAGCGGTTGACAGATCCCTAACAATAGTCACACCATAGGATGAAGTATATCAAAAAAACCAGGGATCGTATCTCAAGCACTTCCTGTTTTATCTCAGGAAAGTGAGTAGGCCATTTAAGACTGAGATAAGGAATCATTTCTTTACTCAGAGGGTGGTGAATCTTCAGAATTCTCTACCCCGGGGGCTGTGGAAGCTCAATCATTGAGCATGTTCAAAACAGAAGTCAATAGCTTTCTGGATATAGTGCAGGAAAGTGAATTTATGTAGATGATCAAATTTGAATGGAAGAACAAATTGATGGATTTTTCCTGTTGATAGTATAGACCAGTTCTCTTCTGTCAACATAGGTAGTGTCAATAGCCTTCTCCTGTTCCTATGTTCCTAAATAACGTGGCTTGTTGGAAAGGTACTACAAAAGCATGGGCTACATTAATCTACAGGTTGATTAGATAAATCCACATGGACAAAAATGGCTTGGAAATAGGTTCTTTGAGTGCACTTGGGGCAATTCCGTGGAGCACTATGTTCCAGTGTCAACCAGGCAGCAGACCATTCTACCCCAGGAAATGTGCAATGAAACAGGATTAGTTAGGATTTCATGGCAAAAAGTCCCATCAGCCACAGTGATCATAATTTGTTCGAATTTCACTTTCAGTTTGAGTTTGAGATGTGTGAGACATACAATTGAGGCCATATTCACATCAATGAATTCTGAAAGAATCTGATGTCTTTCTCCTGTTCTTCATTCATATATTTGTATTTGGTAACAGGTTTAGAAGAGATGGTCTTTCCAGTTGGCACTAGTTTAATGTTTATTGAAAGTTATTTATAATGAATAAGAAAGTTATATTGTAATCTGTTCTGACAAAAGATCATCAACTAACATATAGGCTCTGTTTCTATCCACAGCCATTTATGGATATTATAGTCATAGACACTACATCACTATGTGTTATTCTGGTTTAGATAGTTCACTTTCACCAATCCCTCCTTTTCTATGCTGACTCTGGGTTCTATGTAATGATCCATGGTAGAGGATAAACCACTGGTGAATCTAAACAAAAGAGGCATTGTCTTATCTGGAGGACATTTAATTTAACAAATGTTTGTTATGAAGGTTAGTTTTTCTGTCAATCAATACTATTCTTCTTCAATGTAGCCTAGATTTCCATGACCAGGCACCTGCTTCTTAATTTGAATAGCTATTCTCTTTCTTGCATGTTTTATACCAGACAGTTTATTCTTTATGATCATGTCCAGAATCTGTGGACTTTAGCCAGGCTTTCATGAAACTATGTGAAGCGCAGCTTTTTCCTCTATCTGATCATGTTGGTGTCTTCTGTTAGCTGCTGACATTGTTTGACCAATGAACTTGACTTTTCCACATCTGCAATCATGTCACTGGAAGATTGCTGGTCACTCAGCATTGTCTTTGTCACGCACATAGATTGCTGTATTTTAGAATATAGAGGATTGAACATTTACACTCATGTAAAATCTGACCCTTTTCCTGTTGTTAGTTTGGACCGGGTTCTCTTATGCCAATGTAGGTCGTGTCATTAGATTATTCTTGCTGTTTGAGTTCTGTCATTAATCTAGGAAGCTCAATTAAACCTTCTACTGGTTCCTTCTTGACTAGTTGGTTGGCAATGGTTTTTTTCTGAACCAGTTGTTCTTTCGAGTCTAGTAAATTTCTTCTGCCACCAAAAGGAGGTGACGCCAAGGTATGCTCATAGCCCCAAATGTAAAGAGTGCTGATTGTGAACCATGTACATAGTTCCAACTTTCACATGTCGTTTTGTATTGGTAGAAAAAATAATTCATGATGATGAATGACAGGTTTGAAGCTTGGATGGATATAAAAACAATGAAGAAAAGTAGTAAGACTGAGAAATTTGAACAAATGAGTAAAAGCTGGCTGGAAGTGTAAAAACAGATTGTGAGAGTTTCTACAGGCCTTTAAAAAGGAAAAAAGTAAGGAATGGTCCATTGGAAGGTGAGTCAGGGAATTAATAATAGGAAATGAGAAACACACAGGTGAATTGAATAGATATTGTAGACCTGTCTTTATTGAAGAGGAATGCAAGTAACATTCCAGAAATAATTGTACATCGGCATGTGAAAGGGAACAAGGAACTTAAAAGAATTACAGTCACCAGGCAAAAGGGTACTTTGGATATTAGAACAAAAATTAGAGTACCCTGGCTCTAATGGAATGCCAAGGAAATGGCTGTCGACATAATTTTATAGTTAGGACTTTGGCTTAAATTTTCCAAAATTCCATAGACTCTGGGAAGTTCTAACAAGATTGAGAAATAGTGACCATGACTCCTCTGCTTAAGAAAACATGAACAGAGCAACAGGAAATCACATACCATTGAGCCTAATATCTGTCAGAGGGAAAATGTTGGAATTTGTTATAAAGGAGATTATAGCAGGTCACTTTGAAAATCTTAATGCAATCAGGCAAAGTCATAAAATATATTCGTGAAATGGAAGTAACAAGCCACAAAGATAAAGGAGAACATGTGGGTATGGAGTCATGCAGCACGGAAACAGATCCTTCAGTCCAACCAAACATAATCCCAATCTAAACTAGTCCCACCTAACTGCTCCTGGCCCAAATCTCTCCAAACCTTTCCTTTTCATGTAAATATTGCACTTAGATTTCCAGAAGGCATTTGACAAGGTGGTATATCAAGGTTATTGTGCAAAAGAAGACAACATGGTGTAGAGGATCATATCCAACTACAGAGAGAGGATTGGTAAGTTAAATGGAAGCACAGGGTGCACATAAAGTTGTTACGTTTTGGGTGTGCCGGGTGTGACAAGTGGTGAGCTCCAGGTATCTGTGTTGAGACCTCAATTGTTTACAATTTATATCAATGGTTTAAATGAGGAAACTGAATGTATGGTTTCTAAATGTATGAATGATACAGAGAAAAGAAGAAAAGCAAGCAGCGAAAGGGCTATGATCTATCCACAGCCCTTTTAAAAACTGTTCAAGAGAGTCGGCAAAAATTGGCAGATGGAGTATAATCTGAGAAAATGGGAACTTGTCCACTTTGGCAGCAAGACTAGATTTATGGCATGTTATTTAAATCAAAACAGATTGCAAAATTCTGAGGAACTGAAAGATGTGGGTGTCCTTTTATGGGAATCTCAAAGTTGGCTTACAGAATGACAAGTGATGAGGAAGGCAAATGGAATTTAGTCATTTATTGCAAGAATGGAATATAAACATACGGATGGTTTTTAATGTACTGTGTGTTGGTGAGGCCCATCTTGTGTGCTGCTTACATCTCAATATTTCATCTCATTATTTAAATAAGGGTGTAAAGACCTGCATGCAGTTCAGAGAAGATTCACTCAATTTATATGGGGGATGATGGGATTATTTATGAGGAAAAGATTGGACAGGTCAGACATCTGTACATTTAGAATTTGGAAAAAATGAAGTGATCTTATTAAAACTTGTAGGGTCCTGAGAGCACTCAGAGTCATAGAGTCATAGAGATGTACAGCATGGAAACAGTCTAACCTGTCCATGCTGACCAGATATCCCAACCAAATCTAGTCCCACCTGCCAGCACCCGGCCCATATCCCTCCAAACTCTTCCTGTTCATATATCCATCCAGATGCCTCTTCAATGTTGCAATTGTACCAGCCTCCACCACATCCTCTGGCAGCTCATTCCATACACGTACCACCCTCTGCATGAAAAAGTTGCACCTTAGGTCTCTTTTATATCTTTCCCCTCTCACCTTAAACCTATGCCCTCCAGTTCTGGACTCCCCGACCCCAGGGAAAAGACTTTGTCTATTTATCCTATCCATGCCCCTCATAATTTTGTAAACCTCTATAAGGTCACCCCTCAGCCTCCGACGCTCCAGGGAAAACAGCCCCAGTCTGTTCAGCCTCTCCCTGTAGCTCAAATCCTCCAACTCTGGCAACATCCTTGTAAATCCTTTCTGAACCCTTCAAGTTTCACAACATCTTTCCGATAGGAAGGAGACCAGAATTGCACACAATATTCCAACAGTGGCCTCATCAATGTCCTGTACAGCCGCAACATGACCTCCCAGCTCCTGTACTCAATACTCTAACCAATAAAGGAAAGCATACCAAACGCCTTCTTCACTATCCTATCTACCTGCAAATCCACTTTCAAGGAGCTATGAACCTGCACTCCAATGTCCCTTTAGAACATAGAACATAGAACAGTACAGCATAGAACAGGCCCTTCAGCCCACGATGTTGTGCCGACCATTGATCCTCATGTATGCACCCTCAAATTTCTGTGACCATATGCATGTCCAGCAGTGTCTTAAATGTCCCCAATGACCTTGCTTCCACAACTGCTGCTGGCAATGCATTCCATGCTCTCACAACTCTCTGTGTAAAGAACCTGCCTCTGACATCCCCTCTATACTTTCCTACAACCAGCTTAAAACTATGACCCCTCATGTTAGCCATTTCTGCCCTGGGAAATAGTCTCTGGCTATTGACTCTATGCCTCTCATTACCTTGTATACCTCAATTAGGTCTCCTTTCCTCCTCCTTTTCTCCAATGAAGAAAGTCCGAGCTCAGTCAACCTCTCTTCATAAGATAAGCCCTCCAGTGCAGGCAGCATCCTGGTAAACCTCCTCTGAACCCTCTCCAAAGCATCCACATCTTTCCTATAATAGGGCAACCAGAACTGGACGCAGTATTCCAAGTGCGGTCTAACCAAAGTTTTATAGAGCTGCAACAAGATCTCACAACTCTTAAACTCAATCCCCCTGTTCATGAAAGCCAAAACACCATATGCTTTCTTAATAACCCTGTCCACTTGGGTGGCCATTTTAAGGGACCTATGTACCTGCACACCAAGATCCCTCTGTTCCTCCACACTGCCAAGAATCCTATCCTTAATCCTGTAGTCAGCTTTCAAATTCGACCTTCCAAAATGCATCACCTCGCATTTATCCAGGTTGAACTCCATCTGCCACCTCTCAGCCCAAATCTGCATCCTATCAATGTCCCGCTGCAGCCTACAACAGCCCTCTATACTGTCAACAACACCTCCAACCTTTGTGTCATCTGCAAACTTGCTGACCCATCCTTCAATCCCCTCATCCAAGTCATTAATAAAAATTACAAACAGTAGAGGCCCAAGGACAGAGCCCTGTGGAACACCACTCACCACTGACTTTCAGGCAGAATATTTTCCTTCTACTACCACTTGCTGTCTTCTGTTGGTCAGCCAATTCTGTATCCAGTTCCCCTGTATTCCATTCCTCCTGATCCTCTGAGTGAACCTACCATGGGGAACCTTACCAAATGCCTTGCCAAAGTCCATATACACCACATCCACAGCTCGACCCTCATCAACTTTTCTAGTCACATCCTCAAAGTACTCGATAAGGTTTGTGAGGCATGACCTGCCCCTCACAAAGCCGTGTTGACTGCATTTAATCAAGCCATGCTCTTTCAGATGGTCATAAATCCTATCCCTCAGAATCCTTTCTAACACCATGCAGTGGTTAGCACTGCTGCCTCACAGCACCAGAGACCCAGGTTCAATTCCCACCTCAGGCGACTGACTGTGTGGAGTTTGCACATTCTCCCCGTGTCTGCGTGGGTTTCCTCCGGGTGCTCCGGTTTCCTCCCACAGTCCAAAGATGTGCAGGTAAGGTGAATTGGCCATGCTAAATTGCCCGCAGTGTTAGGTAAGGGGTAAATGTAGGGGTACGGATGGGTTGCGCTTCGGCGGGTCGGTGTGGACTTGTTGGGCCGAAGGGCCTGTTTCCACATTGTAATGTAATCTAATCTAATCAAAGACGACAGACGTGAGACTTACTGTTCTGTAATTGCCGGGGATTTCCCTATTTCCTTTCTCGAAGAGAGGAATTACCTTTGCCTCTCTCCAGTCCTCAGGTACGACTCCAGTGGAAAGCAAGGATGCAGAGATCTTCGCAAGTGGCAAAGCAATTACATTTCTCGTTTCCCAAAGCAGCCAAGGACAAATCTGGTCCGGGCCTGGCGACTTGTCAATCTTAATGTTTGACAAGATTTTCAGCACATCAGCTTCCTCTATCTCTATCCATTTCAGCATGCACACCTGCTCTTCAAAGGTTTCATTCACTACAAAGTTCATTTCTTTCGTAAAGACAGAAGCAAAAATCTCATTTAGGGCCTCCCCTACCTCCTCAGACTCCACACACGAGTCCCCTATGCTATCCCTGATCAGCCTTACTCTTTCTTTGACCATTCTCTTATTCCTCACATAAGTGTAAATTGCCTTTGTGTTCTTCCTAATCCGTTCTGCCAAGCCTTTCTCGTGCCCCCTCCTGGCTCTCCTCAGACCATTTTTAAGCTCCTTCCTCACCTGCCTGTAATCCTCTAGAGCTGAGCTTGACCCTAGCTTCCTCCATCATATGTAAGCTACCTTCTTCCTTTTGACGAGAAGCTCCACCGCTCTCATCATCGAAGGTTCCTTTATCTTACCCCTTCTCAAAGGGACATATTTATTCATCACTCGCAACAACTGTTCCTTAAACAGTCTCCACATGTCTATAGTGCCTTTACCATGGAACAATTGCTCCCAGTCCATGCTTCCTAACTCATGTCTAATCGCATCATAGTTTCCTCTTCCCCAATTAAATATCCTCTCATTTTGCCTAATCCTCTCCTTCTCCATAGCTATGTAGAATGTGAGGCAGTTGTGGTCACTATCACCAAAATGCTCTCCCACCACAAGATCTGATACTTGCCCCGGCTCATTTCCGAGCACCAAGTCTAGTATGGCCTCTCCCCTCGTCGGCCTGTCAACGTACTGAGTTAGGAAACCCCCCTGAACACACCTTATAAAAACAGCTCCATTCAAATCTTCTGCTTGAAGGAGGTTCCAATCAATATTGGGAAAGTTAAAGTCACCCATTACAACAACCCAGCTACGTCCACACTTTTCCAAAATCTGCTGACCTATGCTTTCTTCAATCTCCCTGCTGCTGTTGGGGGGCCTGTAGTAAACCCCAAACGAGGTGACTACTCCCTTGCTGTTCCGAATTTCCACCCATACTGACTCGGTAGGTAGATCTTCCTCGACAGTGGAAGCTTCTGTAGCTGTGATACCCTCTCTGATTAGTCGTGCTACACCCCCTCCTCTTTTTCCCCCCTCCCTATTCTTTTTAAATGCTGTAAACCCTAGAACATCCAGCAACCATTCCTGCCCCTGAGAAACCCATGTCTCTGTTATGGCCACAACATCATAGCATCAGGTACTGATCCATGCTCTAGGTTCATCACTTTTATTCCTGATACTCCTTGCGTTAAAGCAAACACACTTTAACTGATCCCTTGGTTCCTTGCCAGGAAAATCCTTCCCACTAGCTGGTCTACCTCTTGCTATTGCCTCATCTGCATCAACTCTCACCTCCAGTATACAGCTCAGGTTCCCACCCCCCTGCCATACTAGTTTAAACCCTCTCGAACTACTCGAGCAAACCTTCCACCCAGGACATTGGTCCCCTTCCAGTTCAGATGCAACCCGTCCTTCTTGTACAGGTCCCACCTTCCCCAGAAGGCATCCTAATTATCTACATATCTGAAGCCCTCCCTCCTACACCAGCTGCGCAGCCACATGTTAAGCTCCGCCCATTCCCTGTTCCTCACCTCACTATCTCGTGGCACCGGTAGTAAACTAGAGAACAATACTCTGTTCATCTTGCTTTGCAGCTTCCATCCTAACTCCCTGAAATCACCTTTTATATCCTCAATCCTTTTTCTGGCTAGATCATTAGTGCCAATATGTAACCCGATTTCTGGCTGTTCGCCCTCCCCTTTTAGAACTTTATACACCCGATCGGAGACGTCCGGACCCTGGCACCAGGAAGGCAACATACCTTCCGGGAATCCCGATCCTGACCACAAAATCTCCTGTCGATTCCCCTAACTATCGAGTCCCCTACCACAAGTACTTTTCTATTCTGCCCCCTTCCCTTCTTTGCCACAGTGTCAGGCTCAGTGCCAGAGAACTGACTACTATGGCTTTCCTCTGGTAGGCCAATCCCCCCCCCCCAGGAGTATCCAAAACGGTATACTCATTGCTGTGGGGAAGGTTCACAGGGGATCTCTGTACTGTCTGTCTGTCCCCTTTCCTCCCTCTAACTGTAACCCATCTATCCTTGTCCTGAGCCTTAGGAGTGACCAACTCCCGATAACTCCTCTCAATTACCCCCTCATCCTCCCGAATGATCCGTAGTTCATCCAGCTCCAGCTCCAATTCCCTAACACAGTTTTCAAGGAGCTGGAGTTGGGTGCAGATGTAGCCAGCGGAGACGTGTGCCATGTCTCCCACCTGCCACATTCTGCAGGAGGAGCAAGAAACTGCCCTAGCATCCATACCCGACTTATCTGAACACCCACTCAGTACTAAAGTAGAAAGCTTAGTTCAAGTTGCTATAAAATTAATAACAAACTTATATTCAATAGAGGAAGTTTAGAATGAACCTTACCTTATTAACTAGGTTAGAGGAGGAGGGCGGGTGGGAGACACTACAGTTGTAGAGTCTCGGGATTAGCCGCCTTGCTGATATATATGGCCACTGCTTTCCTTCCCGGCTGCCCCTCTGGTCCTCGTCACTTCCTCTGCTGCTCCCGCTCCTTCTGTGAAAGAGAAAACACCGCTGCCCACGACTGGTAAGTAATTTTTAAAAACTGCCTTACCTTAGCTGCAGTCTTCTGTGTTCGTCTTACCTCCGCTGCTGCTCGCACTCAAAATGGCCGTTGGTGTCGAAGGGTTCAGCAATACTCCCTAGGATCCTACCATTAAGTGTATAAATCCTGCTAAGATTTGCTTTCCCAAAATGCAGCACCTCGCATTTATCTGAATTAAACTCCATCTGCCACTTCTCGGCCCATTGACCCATCTGGTCCAGATCCTGTTGTATACTGAGGTAACCCTCTTCGCTGTCCACTACACCTCCAATTTTGGTGTCATCTGCAAACTTACTAACTGTACCTCTTATACTCACATCCAAATCATTTATGTAAATGACAAAAAGTAGAGGACGCAGCACCGATCCTTGTGGCACTCCACTGGTCACAGGCCTCAAGTCTGAAAAACAACCCTCCACAACCACCCTCTGTCTTCTACCTTTGAGCCAGTTCTGTATCCAAATGGCTAGTTCTCCCTGTATTCCATGATATCTAACCTTGCTAATCAGTCTCCTTGTCGAACGCCTTATTGAAGTCTATATAGATCACATCTACTGCTCTGCCCTTATCAATCTTCTTTGTTACCTCTTCAAAAAACTCAATCAAGTTTGTGAGACACGATTCCCCACGCAAAAAGCCATGTTGACTATCCCTAATCAGTCCTTGCCTTTCCAAATACATGTATGTCCTGTCCCTCAGGATTCCCTCCAACAACTTGCCCACCACCGAGGTCAGGCTCACCAGTCTATAGTTCCCTGGCTTGTCTTTACCGCCCTTCTTAAACAGTGGCACCACGTTTGCCAACCCCCAGTCTTCTGGCACCTCACCTGTGACTATCGATGATACAAATATCTCAGCAAGAGGCCCAGCAATCGCTTCTCTAGCTTCCCACAGAGTTCTTGGGTACACCTGATCAGGTCCTGGAGATTTATCCACCTTTAACTGTTTCAAGACACCCAGCACTTCGTCCTCTGTAGTCTGGACATTTTGCAAGGTGTCACCATCTATTTCCCTACAGTCCATATCTTCCATATCCTTTTCCACAGTAAATACTGATGCAAAATACTCATTTAGTATCTTCCCCATTTTCTGTGGCTCCACACAAAGGCCTCCTTGCTGATCTTTGAGGGGCCCTATTCTCTCTCTAGTTACCCTTTTGTCCTTAATATATTTGTAAAAACCCTTTGGATTCTCCTTAATTCTATTTGCCCTCCTGATTTCCCTCTTAAATATACTCCTACTTCCTTTGTACTCTTCTAAGGATTCACTCAATCTATCCTGTCTATACCTGACATATGATTCCTTCTTTTTCTTAACCAAACCCTCAATTTCTTTAGTCATCCAGCATTCTCTATACCTACCAGCCTTCCCTTTCACCCTGACAGGAACATACTTTCTCTGGATTCTTGTTATCTCATTTCTGATGGCTTCCCATTTTCCAGCCGTCCCTTTACCTGCGAACATCTGCCTCCAATCAGCCTTCAAAAGTTCTTGCCTAATACCGTCAAAATTGGCCTTTCTCCAATTTAGAACTTCAACTTTTAGATCTGGTCTATCCTTTTCCATCACTATTTTAAAACAAATAGAATTATGGTCGCTGGCCCCAAAGTGCTCCCCCACTGACACCTCAGTCACCTGCCCTGCCTTATTTCCCAAGAGTAGGTCAAGTTTTGCACCTTCTCTAGTCGGTACATCCACATACTGAATCAGAAAATTGTCTTGTACACACTTAAGAAATTCTTCTCCATCTAAACCTTTAACACTATGGCAGTCCCACTCGATGTTTGGAAAGTTAAAATCCCCTACCATAACTACCCTATTATTCTTACAGATAGCTGAGATCTCCTTACAAGTTTGTTTCTCAATTTCCCTCTGACTATTGGGGGGTCTATAATATAAAGGTGATCATCCCTTTCTTATGTCTCAGTTCCACCCAAATAACTTCCCTGGATGTATTTCCAGGAATATCATCCCTCAGCACAGCTGTAATGCTATCCCTTATCAAAAGTGCCACTCCCCCTCTTCTCTTGCCTTCCTTTCTATCCTTCCTGTAGCATTTGTATCCTGGAGCATTAAGCTGCCAGTCCTGCCCATCTCTGAGCCATGTTTCTGTAATTGCTATGATATCCCAGCCCCATATTCCTAACCATGCCATGAGTTCATCTGCCTTCTCTGTTAGGCCTCTTGCATTGAAATAAATGCAGTTTAATTTATTAGTCCTACCTTGTCCCTGCCTGCCCTGACTGTTTGACTCACTTCTGTTCTCAGCTGTACCCGTCTCAGATCAATCTCTTTCCTCACTATCTCCCTGGGTTCCCCCCCGTCACCTTAGTAGTTTAAATCCTCCCAAGCAGCTCTAGCAAATTTCCCTGCCAGTATATTAGTCCCCTTCCAATTTAGGTGCAATCCATCTTTCTTGTACAGGTCACTTCTACCCCAAAAGAGATTCCAATGATCCAAAACTGTGAATCCTTCTCCCATACACCAGCTCCTCAGCCACGCATTCATCTGCTCTATCCTCCTATTCCTGCCCTCACTAGCTCATAGCACTGGGAGTAATCCAGATATTGCTACCCTTGAAGACCTCCTTTTTAAATTTCTGCCTGACTCTCTGTAATCTCCCTTCAGAATCTCAACTCTTTCCCTTCCTATGCCATTGGTTCCAATGTAGACAATGACCTCCTACTGGTCCCTCTCCCCCGTGAGAACATTCTGCACCCTCTTGAGACATCCTTGATCCTGGCACCAGGGAAACAACACACCATTCTGCTTTTTCTCTGCTGGCCACAGAAACGTCTGTCTGTACCTTGGACTACAGAATCCTGTCACACAATTGATCTCTTGGAAGCCGATGTACCCCTCGTTGCCTTAGAGCCAGTCTCACTACCAGAAACTTGGCTGTTCATGCTATGTTCCCCTGAGAATCCATCACCCACTACATTTTCCAAAACAGCATACCTGTTTGAAATGGGTATATCCACAAAAGACTCCTGCCCTAGGTGCCTACCTCTCTTACCCTTCCTGGAGTTAACCCATCTATGTGACTGTATCTGAGACTTTCCCCCCTTCCTATAACTGCCATCCATCACATACTGTTGCTGTTGCAAATTCCTCATCGCTTCTATCTGTCTCTCCAACCAATCCACTCGATCTGATAAGATTCTCATCCATCAGCATTTATGGCAGATATAATCTGCAGTAACCCTTAAACTCTCTTTAAACTCCCACATCTGACAAGAAGTACACATCACTGCAAAGGCCATTTTTGCTCCTTAACAATCTACAGACCCAGAAAATAACACTGTCTTATTTCTCTACAAACACTGCCCCAGGTTAAATTAATAGCTATTGCTATTAATTATATGGCTTATATTTTAAGTTTAATCAAGAGACTTATCTCCAAAAACATATAATCAAGAAAGAATCCACTATACTTACTACTGCAGCCTTTCTCTTGGACAGACTTAACACAACAATTAACTTATCTGATTCTGTGCTTCACCCAACAGTTCCTCCAAGATTAGTTGTGAATTTCACTGTTTGTTAATTTTCCCTGATGCACTCCGATATTCAGCTTGATGTGATGAATGTTGAAAGGATATTACCCCTCCCGGAAAAAGACTAGAGCTATATGACATATTTAAAAAATAAGACATCTCTCTTTTAAGATGGAAATGAAGAACTTTTTCTCTCAGAAGATCTTCAGTCCTTGGATCTCTCTTGCTCTGATTGCATTGGCGGTCGAGTCATTGATATTTTTAAGGCAGAGGTAGCTAGATTCTTGATGTGGAGGTGCCAGTGTTGGGCTGGGGTAGACAAAAGTCAGAAGTCACATGGCACCAGGTTACACTCCAACAGGTTTGTTTGAAATCACAAGCTTTCAGAGCACTGCTCATTTACCAGGTGAACTGGAAGGAAGTGTACTGGCACTGGATATGTAGGCAGAGAGATAATGGCAAGATAATCGCAGGTAGTTAAGAATGTCAACAGATAAATACAAACAGTGTGAGTGTAATGTCGACAGGAATGTTATGTTGCATAACAAGTCTTTACAGGTGATCAAAAATATGAAACAGTGTGAGTAGAGTGTCAATAGCTGAACAACAAGTGAAGGGATGACCGATGACCCAATTAATTAAGGCGGAGAGATAATTACAAAAAATCAAAAATAAAATGGTGCGAGAGAAGCCAGATGGCTGGATAACATGACAGGTATCAGTCGCTTGACAAGGGTCTAACCAAAGTAATATATAATCCAAATCTGGTCACAGTTGAGGGGGTCCTCATGGGTGTGGAACTTGGCTGTCAGTTTATGCTTGGCAATTCTGCATTGGTGTGTATCCGGAAGGCTGCATTGGACGACACTTAGCCAATGATCGGAGGCTGAATGTCCTTGACCTGCTGAAGTGTTCCCTGACTGGGAGGCAACATGACGATGGATGAGTGGACACCACACAACCATTGTCGTATGGTCTGCTTGGATCACTGATGTACCATGCCTCGGGCCATCCTTTCCCAAGATAGATTCTTGACTAACAAGAGTTATTGGGGGGTAGGCAAGAACATTGAATTGAGCTCCTGCTCCTAATCTATATGTATATATTGAACTTGTAACTGATGAGCAGGGAGCAGCAAGATCGAACACATGACAAAAATAGCAACACTTTTGTCACATTGTTCAGCCACTTATTTCGAAATATAAATTAGAGGAATCTCACAACAATGACTGTCAGGCCTCAGACCTTTAATTTCCTTGTTTCTATTTGTCCTTTCATAACAGTTGAGTTGTGTGCAGTTTTCTATTCCAGGAAAATAGTTCCTGAGTCAAGAGAACTTCACATCTTTAGAGTAAGTTTGGATGGAAAGTTTTAATTAGCTGAAAGCATCTCAGCATATCTGGCCTGGGAATGTTTATCAGATTAATTTTAACTTGTAGTTTACAAAACTCCTTGCCAAGGAATTGTGACTTTTTATTTACTGATAAAGCATTAATTATGCTCTGCAGTTGGCCTTGTATTCCCAGCAACAGATTTCAACTAAAATAAAGAATACAGTAAATTAATACTACTGGCAGGTCCAAACATCTAAAATAGTTTCTTATTATGTAATAGTAATCCCCAGATGATCTCCTGTTCATGTTGAGCAATGACCTTTCTGTTGCCATGGGAAACGTGTGCATTCAAAGAAAATGTTTCCTCTGTTTCCTCATTGCCTTTAGAATTGCTTCTGAATTTTGTCATGGAAAATCACAATGCATTTTCAGACAAGTAAACATTTGAAGTGTGTATTCCTTTGACTTCAATGAGAGAGGTGAAAAGCTAATTTAGGGTAAGAATGGTTAAAATTATTCAACTGGAAAAGGCCACAAGAAGTAGAAACAGAGTAGGCCATATGGCCCATCAAAGCTGCTCCACCATTCAATAGGATCATGGCTGACCGGGTAACATTCCTCATAACCACTTTCCTACCCTTTGCCCAAAACCCTTAATACCCCTACTGATCATGAATCTATCTCGACCATAAATATACACAAGGACTCTGCCCCACAGCTCACTGTGGCAAGGAAATACAAAGAGTCACAACCTATTGAGATGAAAATTCCTCAGACTTAAGTTGGCGGCTGTTTATTATATGAGACTATACACTCGGGTCCCAGACTTGCCCATAAGGGAAGCATCCTTTCAGCATTTACTCTGTCAAGCCTTTTAGGAATCCCATATGTTCTGATGATGTCACTTCTCACTCTTCCAACTCCGGTGAGTAGAATCCAAACTTGTTTAGCATTTGCTCATTTGATAATTTGATATTTTTGTAGGAGGGAGTTGGGCTGGACACTTGGGTTTGCTGTTGAAACATATATCTCAGGAGACAAAGCTATGCCCTGGGTTTGACAACAAATTATGATCTCAGCTGATGATACTACTGATCAAATGAAATTCCAGCCTGAAATCTGGCTTAGTAGATCATATTTTATAAACAAGTTGTTCTTTCACTGAAAGACAAACTCGCAATGCGGCAGATCCAGTTTCAACAATAAAAGTTTATTGTGCAAAATAAATTGAGATAACAAAGAAGAAACCAAGCTTGACCTTTTCAGCGCAAGATGAAAAGCTTCAACAAAATTGGTCTTTCTTCAGCAATATCTCTGCATACCTCGACACTGTCCTGTCCCCCTTAGTCCAAGAACTCCCCACCTACGTTCAGGACACCACCCAAGCCCTTCACCTCCTCCTTGATTTTCGCTTGCCCGGCCCCCAACGCCTTATCTTCACGACGGACATCCAGTCCCTATACACTTCCATCCGCCATCACGAAGGCCTCCAAGCCCTCCGCTTCTTCCTCTCCCGCCAACCCAACCAGTACCCTTCCACTGACACCCTCCTTTGACTGACTGAACTGGTCCTCACTCTTAACAACTTCTCCTTCCAATCCTCCCACTTCCTCCAAACCAAAGGAGTAGCCATGGGCACCCGCATGGGCCCCAGCTATGCCTGCCTCTTCGTCGGATATGTGGAACAGTCCATCTTCCGCAGCTACACTGGCACCACCCCCCACCTTTTCCTTCGCTACATCGATGATTGTATTGGCGCTACCTTGTGTTCCCATGAGGAGGTTGAACAGTTCATCCACTTTACTAACACCTTCCACCCCGACCTCAAATTTACCTGGACAGTCTCAGACTCTTCCTTCCCGTTCCTAGAACTCTCCATTTCTCTCTCGGGCGACCGACTCAACGCAGACATTTACTACAAACTGGCCGACTCCCACAGCTACCTAGATTACACCTCCTCCCACCCTGCCCCCTGTAAAAATGCCATCCCATATTCCCAATTCCTTCGCCTCCACCGGATCTGCTCCAAGGAAGACCAATTCCACCACCGAACAACCCAAAAGGCCTCCTTCTCCAAAGACCTCAATTTCCCCTCCGATGTGGTCGACGATGCTCTCCACCGCATCTCCTCCACTTCCCGCACCTCCGCCCTTGAACCCCGCCCCTCCAATCGCCACCAGGACAGAACCCCACAGGTCCTCACCTTCCATCCTACCAACCTCCAGATAATTGTATCATCCTCCGTCATTTCCGCCACCTCCAAACAGACCCCACCACCAGGGATATATTTCCCTCCCCACCCCTATCAGCGTTCCGGAGAGACCACTCCTTCCGCGACTCCCTCGTCAGGTCCACACACCCCCACCAACCCAACCTCCGCTCCCAGCACCTTCCCCTGCAACCGCAAGAAGTGCAAAACTTGCACCCTCACCTCCCTCCAAGGCCCCAATGGATCCTTCCATATCCATCGCGAATTCACCTGCACCTCCACACACATCATTTACTGCATCCACTGCACCTGATGTGGTCTCCTCTATATTGGGGAGACAGGCCGCCTACTTGCGGAATGTTTCAGGGAACACCTCTGGGAAACCCGCACCAACCAACCCAACCGCCCCGTGGCTGAATACTTTAACTCCCCCTCCCACTCTGCCAAGGACATGCAAGTCCTTGGCCTCCTCCATCGCCAGACCCTAGCCACACGACACCTGGAGGAAGAGCGCCTCAACTTCCACCTAGGAACCCTCCAACCACACGGGATGAATGTAGATTTCTCCAGCTTCCTCATTTCCCCTCACCCCACCTTATCTCAGTCCCAACCCCCGGATTTAGTACCCTCTCTTGACCTGCAATCTTCTTCCCGACCCCTCTGCCCCCACCCCCTCTCCGGCCTTCACCCTCACCTCCTTCCATCTATCGTATTCCCAGCGCCCCTCCCCCAAATTCCACCCCCCCCCCCCCCCCACTACCTTTTATCTCAGCCCGCTTGGCACACCAGCCTCATTCCTGAAGAAGGGCTCATGCCTGAAACATCGATTCTCCTGCTCCTCGGATGCTGCCTGGCCTGCTGCGCTTTTCCAGCACCACAACTTTCTTCAGCAATAGTCAAGCTCTGCACTACCAAGCTACTATTTAAAATATTTTATAGTCAAGCGAGATCCATGGTCTGCCATGGCTCAGCAGAACTTTTCTCATGCAATCTACTGCTCTTCACCTCATTATGTATGGAACTGGGCACTTAAGAAGCTTTTTTGGGGAATGGCATGTGGTGGATATGCTTGTCTCTAATTGGGGACCTTCCAGAATTCATGCACAGGCAACATGTTTTATGGTCCAGTTGCACACCATTTCAGATGCTACAAGCCAGAAGATGCCCCTCAAACTGTGCTGGACCAGCCTCTATTTTTAAAGCACGGACCAGAGGAAAGGAAAGCAATGTGAAATAGAGAGGAGCTGGCAGCTTCTAAATAGGTAAGTCAGCATGAAGAAAGCAGCTAAGAGCCAGGAGATGTATCCTGCATAGATGCATGGGATGTGTGTATACCCCTACGTACACAGGACTGGGTAGAAATATGCAAGTGTTAGCTGTCCCTGAGTTCCAAAGTGTTGAAGTTCTGAAGGGCTGAAGTGGTGCTTGAATAGATCAGAGTGCAGGCATGGCAATGTCATGAGGCTGTTGGTTTGCCAATGCTAATGTATGTACATGAGGGTTGAAGAGGATGATGGTCATGGATCATGCAGGAAGGTTATTGAGAAGAAGCAAGTGGATGATGTCCAGCATGTAGCAAGTGACAGCCGCCAACTACCCGCTCTGATTTACTAGTCCAGATTCTTGAAAGAAAGAGCAGAAAATTGGAAGTGGCATTTCTACCAGACACCTTTGGGCTTTAATGAGGTTGCACAGGAGAGAGTGCAAAGAGGTTTACGACAATAGAACATAGAAGAGTACAGTACAGGTCCTTCAGCCTTCAATGTTGTGCCGACCTTTTATCCGCCTCTAAGATCAAACTAATCTACGTACCCTTCATTTTACTATCGACCCTGTGCCTATCCAAAAGTCACTTAAATGATTAAAGGGACAGGCCATTTCAGTCACAAGGAAGAATTGGAGAAGTTGGGAATGTTTTTCTTGGAGAGAAGGTAGTGAAGAGAAGATTTGATTGAAGGTTTAAAAATCATGAGGGATCTAGACAAAGTGGATGAAGAGAAACTGTTCCTGTTCGCAAACAGATGAAAAGTCAGAGGGCACAACTTTTAAAGTGGTTTGCATAAGGAGCAAATGCAAGGTGAGAGAACTCTCACACTCTCTCCAGTGCAACCTCATTTAGGCCCAAAGGTGTCTGTTAGGGTCTGGAAAGCACTGCTTGGAAATGCGGTGGAGGGAGGTTCAATCAAGCATTCAAGCATGCATTTGATGATTATTACAATCCCTTTCAAATTCTGTCATGCCATTCGCCCTCTAACCATCATGGCATTTTTGCAACCACCAATCTGTTCATCAGTGCACTCACTACCATCCTTGATGCCCTTGTCACCAACATAGTCTCTCTCAATCATTTCTCCTGGTGTGGCCATCACATGTCTTTCATATACCCAAGGTATCCAGGCACAGAACCTAATACCAAACAATGTTCATTACCAGAACTAGCTGAATGATATACATTGCTAGCTATCAGGTCATTCTTTCCTTTGACAAACTGCTCACTATTCTAGGATCATCCTGAAATGGAAGGATAACACTTGGGTTGTTTTCTTTTCTCCACAATGAAGTATCACATGAAATCTCTGTCCCCTTCTTTCTCACTCTGACCATAGCTCAGTTGGTACTAATCTCACCTCACTATCTTTGACTTCAGTAAGAACAGTCTGCAGGCTTGCAAAATTATAAACTTATTGAGACAGTCATAAACTAGAGAATTTTTTAAATGTGAAAGATATCAAGGAAACAAGCAGGTCTTTATTAGAGGAGAATGTTCTGCATAAATCTGGCTTATTTGGACTACCAAATGCAGTGATAGCTAGTTAATTACACAAGCAATGCCCAATGATACATGTACAAAAAAGTTAAGAAGTCAGTCAAATTATACAGAATGCTTTCTTAATAATCATGTGATTTTATAATGGCATCTTATAATCAGAGACAGCAAAAGTAATCTATTCTTGTTGGACTCCTGTTCAACCATTATCAGCTGAGTGTCAGTTCTAACCAATAATGAGAAACTGATGCTAAATGCAGAATATTCTTTGTCTTTTGCAGCAGTGAATGGGAGGACACATGATTCTGAAAATTAACACTTTGTCTCCTTCCAAACCTCAACGGAATTGTTCATGGCTTTGTTTTGCCCAACAGCTTTATACATTTCAACGGCATTTTTGATAACTAAAGATCTAGCACTATGTGGAGCCCACAGCAGTGTAATTGAAGCCAGCTGATTGCGCCTATTTTACATTATTACCTTTCCATAATCAAAATTTAGCTTCAACTCTATGACCTACATAAACAATGTAATTAATTTATTATTTCATGGGATATGTAACCAACAAGGCCATTATTTATTGCTCATCCCCAGTTGTCCTTGGACTGAATAGCTTGCTAGACCATTTCAGAATATAGTTAAGAGTCAATTACTTTTCTGCAGTTCGGGGGTCACATATAGGCCAGTCTAGTAGGGATGGCAGATTTCAAAGAATAAGGAATGACAAACAAATAACTTTACAGCACAGGAACAGGCCGTTTGGCCCTTCAAGCCTGCACTGATCCAGATCCTCGATCTAAATCTGCCTCCTATTTTCTAAGGATCTGTATCCCTTTGCTCCCTGCCCATTCATGTATCTGTCTTGATACATCTTAAATGATGCTATTGTTCCTGTCACTACCACCTCTGCTGGTAACACATTCCAGGCACCCACCACCCTCTGCGTGAAGAACTTTCCACATATATTTCCCCTAAACTTTTCCCCTTTCACTTTGAACTCTTAACCCCAATAATTGAGTCCTCCACTCTGGAAAAAGTTGCTTGCTATCCACCCTGTCCAAACCTCTCATGATTTTGCAGGCCTCAAACAGGTTCCCCCTCAACCTCCTACTTTCCAATGAAAATAATCCTAATCTACTCAACCTCTCCTCATAGCAAGCACCCTCCATACTAGGCAACATCCTGATGAACCTCCTCTGCACCCTCTCGAAAGCATCCGCATCCATTTTGGTAATGTGGCAACCAGAACTGTACGCAGTATTCCAAACGTGGCTGAACCAGAGTCTTATACAACTGAAACATGACCTCTTGTACTCAATACCCTGTCTGATGAAGGAAAGCATGCCGTATGCCTGCTTGACCACTCTACTGACTTGCATTGCCACTTTCAGGGAACAATGGGCCTGAACAGCCAGATCTCTCTGGACATCAATTTTCCCCAGGACTTTTCCATTTATTGTATAGTTCGATCTTGAATTGCATCTTCCAAAATGCATCATGTCTCATTTATCTGGATTGAATTCCATCTGCCATTTCTCTGCCCAGCTCTCCAATCTACCTATATTCTGCTGCATGCACTGACAGTCCCCTGACTGACCCCAGTCCACTGACATGCACTATCTGCTACTCCACCAATTTTAGTATCATCTGCAAACTTGCTAATGAAGCATCCTACACTTTGTGGGACATCACCGGTCACAGATCTTCATTTTGAGAAGCTCCCTTCCACTACTACTCTCTGTCTCCTGTTGCCCAACCAGTCCTCTATCCATCTAGCTAGATCACCTTAGACACCATGCGATTTCACCTTCTTCATCAGCCTTTCATGGGGAACTTTATCAAATGCCTTACTAAAGTCCCTGTATATGACATCTACATCCTTTCCCACATCAATCAACTTTGTCACCACTTCAAAGAATTCTATTAGGCTCGTAAGACTTGACCTTCCCTGCACAAAACCATACTGCCTATCACTGATAAGCCCACTTTCTTCCCAATAGATATATATCCTATCCCTTAGAACACATAACACTTCCTCTCACCTTATGCGGACTTGACCTAGAGTAATTAAAAATCTATCCCTAACCTCAACATCCACCATATCTTTCTCCTCGGTGAATACTGATGCAAAGTACTCATTAAGAATCTCACCCATTTTCTCTGACTCCACACATATCTTTCCTCTTTTATCCTTGAGTGGGCCAACGTTTTCCCTTGTTACCTTCTTGCTCCTTATATATAAGTAAAAGGCTTTGGGGTTTTCCTCAACCCTGCTCACTAAGGATACCTCATGACGCCTTTTAGCCTCTGAAGTCCTCATTTCAGATTGGTCCTACATTCCCAATATTCTTCCAAAGCCTCATCTGTCTTCAGTCACCTAGATCTTATATACACATCTTTTTTCCTATTAGCTAGTCTCACAATTTCACCTGTCATCCATGGCTCCCTAATCTTGCCATTTCTATCCCTTATTTTCACAGGAACATGTCTCTCCTGAACTCTAATCAACCTCTCTTTAAAATCCTCCCACATATCAGATTACAGATTACATTACAGTGTGGAAACAGGCCCTTCGGCCCAACAAATCCACACCGACCCGCAACCCACCCATACCCCTACATTTACCCCTTACCTAACACTACGGGCAATTTAGCATGGCCAATTCACCTGACCTGCACGTCTTTGGACTGTGGGAAGAAACTGGAGCACCCAGAGGAAACCCACGCAGACACGGGGAGAACGTGCAAACTCCACACAGTCAGTCGCCTGAGGCGGGAATTGAACCCAGGTCTCTGGCGCTGTGAGGCAGCAGTGCTAACCACTGTACCACCGTGCCGCCCTCGAATGTGGATCACCCTTCAAACAGCTGCTCCCAGCTCCTGCCAAATTTTGGTATAGCCGGCCTTCCCCTAATTTAGCACACTTCCTTTAGCACCACTCTCCTCTTTGTCCATGAATATTCCAAAACGTTTGTAATTGTGATCACTATTCCCAAAGTAATCCCCCACTGAAACTTCAACCCCCACCTGGCCAGGCTCATTTCCTAACACCAAGTCCAGTATGGCTCCTTCCCAAATTGGACTACTTACATATTGCTCTAGAAAACCCTCCTGGATGCTCCTCACAAATTCTGCTCCATCCAGACCTCTAACACTAAGTGAATCCCGCCTATGTTGGGAAAATTAAAATCTCCTATCACCACTACCTTGTTGCTCCCACATCTTTCTCTGATCTCTCTCCATATTTGTCCCTCTATCTCATGTTCATTGTTGGGAGGCCTGTAGTACAATCCCAACATTGTTACCGCACTCTTTCTGAGCTCTGCCCGTATTGCCTCACTAGTCGAGTCTTCCATAGTGCCCTTCTTCACCACAGCTGTGATATTTCTTTTAACCAATAATGTAATCTTCTACCCCTTTTACCTCCCTCTCCATCATGCCTGAAGCATCAATATCCTGGGATGTTTAGTTGTCAATCATGCCCTTCCCCCAACCAAATGTCAGTAATAACAATATCATCATACTCCCAGGCACTAATCAAAACCTAAGTTATCTGCCTTACCTATTATACTTCTTGCATTTAAACAAATGCACCTTAGACCACAAGTCCCTCTGCATTCATCCTCCATTTCCTGCCTACTCTTCCCCTTACTCACGCTAACTTCATTATTTGGTTCCTTACAGGCTTTAGTTACCACTTCCTTCCTGTCCACCAAACTCCTCATTTGGTTCCCATCCCCCTGCCACATCAGCTTATGTCACATTTCCTTCCTGAAGGGATATCATATGAATTATTGTGCAAATCAAAGATGGTTTCATGGTATTGATACTCAATTAAAAATATTGGGAATTACTCCAGAAGCTGTTGCTGGATTTGAATAATATCACCAGGACATGTAACTAACCATAGTCTATTGGTTAGTAAACTGCAACATTACAGCAATGTCATCAACTCAATTCCTCACATGCCCCATTGGATACAGTTAATCTCACAAACATTTTTGACTGCCCAGACAGGAGTGAATGAACTTAGGGGGTAAGAACTTGAGAAGACTTTAGAGCTCAGGTTGATGTTCTTGATGTAAGTTTGCTTGCTGAGCTAGAAGGTTCATTTTCAGACATTCCATCACCATACTAGGTAATATCATCAGTGAGCCTTCAGTGAAGTGCTAGTATTATGTCCCACTTTCTATTTATGTGTTTAGGTTTCCTTGGGTTGGGAATGTCATTTCCTGTGTCGTTGATGTCATTTCCTGTTCATTTTCTCAGAGGGTGGTGGATGGGATCCAAATTGATATGTTTGTTGATAGAGTTCTGGTTGGAAAGCCATGTTTCTAGGAATTCTCGTGTGTGACTCTCTGTTTGGCTTGTCCTAGGGTGAATGTGTTGTCCCAGTCAAAGTGGTGTCCTTCCTCATCTGTATGTAAGCATACTAGTGAGGGTGGATCATGTCTTTTTGTGGCTAGTTGATGTTTGTTTGTCCTGGTGGCTAGTTTTCTGCCTGTTGGTCCAATGTAGTGTTTGTTACAGTTCTTGTATTTTGTAAATGATGTTCGTTTTGCTTGCTGTTTGTATCGGGCCTTTCAAGTTCATTAGCTGCTGTTTTAGTGTGTTGGTGGGTTTGTGGGCTACCATGATGCCAAGAGTTCTGAGTAGTCTGGCAGTCATTTCCAAGATGTCTTTGAGGTAGGGGAGAGTAGCTAGGGTTTCAGGACATGTTTTGTCTGATTATTTGGGTTTGTTGCTGAGAAATTGGCGGACTGTCTTCATTGGGTGCACGTTCTTTTTGAATACACTGGTTTTCCTCTGCTCTTCGTAGTTCCTCTGAGCTGCAGACTGTGGTGGCTCATTGGAATAATGTTATAATGCAGCTTCGTGTGGGTGCTGGGATGATTGCTTCTGTAGTACAATATTTGGTCTGTATGTGTTGTTTTCCTGTAGACGCTAGTTTGAAGTTCCCCATTGACTGTTCGCTCTACTGTGACATCTAAAAATGGCAGTTTGTTGTTGTTTTCCTTCTCTTTTGTGAATTTTTTGCCAATAAGGATATTATTGATGGTCTTGAACGTTTCCTCTAATTTGTTTCATTTAGTGATGACAAAAGTGTCATCTATACAGCAGACTCAAAGTTTAGGTTGGATGGTTGGCAGAGCTGTTTGCTCGAGTCTCTGCATTACTGCCTCTGCAAAGAACCCTTATATTGGAGATCCATTTGGTGTTCCATTGGTTTGTCTGTAGGTTTTGTTATTGAAAGTGAAGTGGGTGGTAAGGTATAGGTCCACTAGCTTGACGATGTTGTCCTTGCTGATGAAGTTGGTGGTGTTTGGTATAGGTGTCTTTGGTTCTTCTAATAATGTAGTCAGTGTTTCTTTGGCCAGGTTGATGTTGATGGATGTGAACAGGGCTGTTACACCAAAGGAGACCATTATTTCATCCTCTTCTATCTTGGTGGATAGAAGAGCCTATGGTGTTCAGAATTTTTTTTGGTGGAGCGAGTGGAGTGGCATGAGTCTTCTAAGTGCTTTAGTCTTTGGTGTAGCTGCTTGGCTAATCTGTACATTGGTGTTCCAGGTAGTGAAACTATGGGTCTGAGGGGGGCTTCTGGTTTGTGAATTTTGGGTATTCTGTAGAAACATGGCGTGTTGGATCCATCTGGTTTCATTTTTTGGAGGTCTGCCTTGTTTAATTCTCCAGATATCTGAAGTTTTTTCAGTAGGGCTGTGATTTAGTTCTCTAGTTGTGGGGTCAAATCTATCGCTACCTGTTTGCAAGTGTCAGTATCTGCAAGCAGTACGTTCACTTTCTCAATGTAAGCTGTTTGGTTTAAAATGACTGTCAAGCATCCTTTGTCTGCAGGTAGGAAAGCAATGTTTTTTATCTTCTTTGAGTCCTTCTAGTGCTTTCCTTTCTTGTGTATTAAATGTGTTTCTTTCCTTTTTCCTGCTTAATGTTGGTACAATGCTCTGTCTGATGGTTTGCTGGGTTTCTTCTGTGAGTTCTAGCCACAAAAGGACATGACCCACTCTCACTAGTATCCTTACATACAGATGAGGGAGGACACCACTTTGACTGGGACAACACATCCATCCTAGGATAAGACAAACAGAGACACGGGCAAGAATTCCTAGAAGCATGGCATTCCAACCAGAACTCTGTCAACAAACACATTGATTTGGATCCCATCCATCACCCTCTGAGAAAAAGAACAGGAAATTACACCACCAACACAGGAAAGGGCACCACCAACACAGGAACTGACATCACCAACCCAAGGAAACCTAAACACACAGATAGAAAGTGGGACATAACACCTGTGCTTCACCAGAGGCTCACTGATGATGTTACCTAGTATAGTGATGAAATGTTTGAAAATGAACCTTCTAGCTCAGCCAGCAAACTTATATCCAGGAAAGGACTTCTCCATGCAAACCCTCTCAGGGCACCTCAGACATTTCACGTTCGTATTTTTGACTACAGGTCAACTCATGTGAGAATAAATTTTGAATAATATTCAAATATTGTGTTCTTCACACAGTGTGTGACGTAAGTACAGAATTTTGCTGCTGTTGTCTAACATGTTTGCCAATCATGTAGTATTTTCCCAAAAGTATTAAAACGTATAATATCTAGACAGGAATGCCCCTTGCCCAATTCAAAGCATAAAATTCAGTGAATTTTTTGCTTTCTCTTCCAGCCAATTTTACAAACTTTCTTCAATAGTAGGACTGTCAGCACAGCAGTCATGATGAATAAAGACAACAGAAAGATCATCACATCTACACAATAGTAAGCATACCAGGGGAGTCGGTAAGACTCTGAGCGCAAATGTGCTGCCCCTTTGTGTCGCGCAACATACTCAATCCAGAAAATAGCTCTCTCCATTGGAGACTCGGGTTGGTCTCTGTGGAGAGCAGAGAGTTTCTGCATGCTCTCCCGATAAGATGTGTTATATATAACCTCATTAAGTGCCTGCAATAGATCTGTTGACTGCATGGTTGTGGGGCTAATGACTTTTGCTGCACCTCGGGTTTCAAGTCTGAGTAAATTATCAAACTGGTCAAAAAGCAGAGGTATTCCAACTACTGGCACCCCATAATAGATGGCTTCATAAACTCCATTGGTGCCACCATGGCAAATGAAGGCTCGTGTTTTGGGATGCCCAAGTAGATCATTCTGAGGGATCCATTTTGCCAGTAGTGTATTATTTCCAATGTTGGGAGGGGTTTTTCCATCATATCTCCAGATAACCTTCTGAGGCATTTGAGCAATTGCCTCTGCTATTTGCATTGTAATGTGCATTGGCAATGAGCTGACAATGGTCCCCATTGACATGACAATAATCCCATGTTCCCCTGAGGACTGGACAAATGCTTCAAAGTCTGTCTCCAGTGGTTTAGATGGTTTACACTGGAATCCTCCAATGTAAACAATATTGGGCATGGTAGGTCTTGGGAATTCAAATGTAAAATCAACTCTTATCAGCCACACATCTGCCCTTGAAAGAATAGTCTTAATGTCTGTGTCTGGGCCCAGATAGCGATGGCAGAGATCATTGTAAATTGGATAAGTAATAAAGTCTGTAATCAGTTGTTGAACAAGACCTATGATGACGTTTTGTGTTCTTTGGAGAAAACTCATTTTATCTGTCAGTCGTGAGCCAAGGATTGGGACGTAGGACTGTGGTGATGGGGCGATTAGCAAATGAGCTTCACCACTGCTAAGCGAACGGACATTATATATCATGGGGAGTTTTAAGTAATATGCCAGCATTGCACCTGTTGCAAAAAAGGGATCAGTGAGTATTAAGTCAAAGTTTGCACTTTCAAGTTGTTTTAGCAAAGTTTTGTTTTCGAAAACTGCAATGTTAAATTCTCGAGCCCAGCGATGACACGTTTGCAGAAATGTTGAAATATAATATTGGAACTTCACAAAAGTCCATAATGTTGATTCATTTGCCACGGCTTCTAACGTATTTTGTACAAATTGTCCTATAAATTCTTCATTTGAACTTTGGGTAAGGAATCCTTGCATTTGCACCACAATGGATTGATATAGATCCGGCCTTTCTTTGATATACCAAGATGTTGAGAAAAACAGCACACTAATATCGTGCCCCTGAAGTTTCAGCTCTTCGATTAGAATTCGCATATTGACCCAGTGACTACCCTCGATAGGTACAACCAAAATATTAGCACCTTCATTAATCGGACACGATAGAATGATAATGATACTCAGAGCGTATGCGACCTGGAACCTACTTTTCCATTCAAGACACTCCATACTGAGATTAAATCGCATCCAGATTCTGTTGAAAAATTGAGAATAAATACAACATAAATTTAGGAAAATTAACATAATAAATGGGAGCAGAGATAGATGAGAATGCCCCATGAACCTCTGTCTTTCAATTAGATGGATGAAACCTGTCAACTCGACTTTCCCACTAGTTCCCTTGATTCTTAAGTGCCCAAAAATCTATTGACTTCAATCTTAATCATTCTTGATGACTGAAAATCAAGACACTGTGCGATAGAGAATTCCTAAGATTCATACTTCCGGATGAAAAACCCTAACTTCATCTGAATAATAAGTGGCCAACCACTTCTCTGAAGTAATGACCCTGTGCTGTGTGCCCTCAAAAGCAAGTATACATTTCCTTAGGTAGAAGGACCTGAACTAAACAGGTGTGTGTTCTCTCCAAAGTAATATTACAACGGCAGCAAATTTTCCTTATTCTTATACTCCACTTCCCTTCCAACAAAGTATAATATGTCATTTGCTGAATTGCTTGTTGTGGCTGTAAGTTAATTTATTTTATGATTTGTGTACAAAGACCCCCAAAGTCTCCCAAATTGTAATATTTATGTTTTCACCATATTAAAAAAATCCTGTTCTTCCATAGTTCCAAAAAATGATTTTTTAAATGTAAATATGCATTAATATTTTATTGCTTTAATGAAGTGTGATCTCTGGCTGAACGACATCTTTGAAATCCAACTTGGGATGCCATAGATTAGATTGTGATGGATTTGCAGTTGAGGAGCAAAGAGCATCCAGCCCCAATGCAAGATCAGGGAACAGCAAGTTCTCCAAAGCATCAGGGACCAACGTTTTCCAGCACAATGCTGCAGGGGTAGAAAGTTCAAGGACAGAAAAACAGTGTGTGAATCAACAGCAAATTCCAGCACAATGGAAGAGCTGGGGACTAAAGTTCCACCTTTGGTGATCTTGTCTGCTCCACTTTGGTGACTTCCTATTCTGTGCAATCCTGCATGGATATAAGGTTTGACCTCACGTGACAAGAATGGGAATTATAGTCCGGGAACCCCGCACTGCCTGGTTCTACCTCCTTCCCAAGATCCATAAGCCTGACCACCCTGGCCGACCCATTGTCTCAGCATGCTCCTGCCCCACTGAACTCATCTCTACCTACCTCGACACTGTCCTATCCCCCCTAGTCCAGAAACTCCCCACATACGTTCGAGACACCACCCATGCCCTCCACCTCCTCCAAGACTTCCGTTTCCCCGGCCCCCAACGCCTCATCTTCACCATGGATATCCAATCCCTCTACACCTCCATCCACCATGACCAGGGCCTCCAAGCCCTCTGTTTTTTCCTCTCCAGACGTCCCCAACAGTACCCTTCCACTGACACTCTCTTTCGTTTGGCCGAACTGGTCCTCACCCTTAACAATTTCTCCTTTGAATCCTCCCACTTCCTCCAGACCAAAGGCATAGCCATGGGCACACGTATGGGCCCCAGCTATGCCTGTCTCTTTGTTGGCTATGTAGAGCAGTTGATCTTCCGTAATTACACCAGCACCACTCCCCACCTCTTCCGCCGCTACATTGATGACTGCATTGGCGCCACCTCGTGCTCCCGCGAGGAGGTTGAGCAATTCATCAACTTCACCAACACATTCCACCCTGACCTTAAATTTACCTGGACCATCTCTGACACCTCGCTCCCCTTCCTGGACCTCTCCATTCCATTAGTGACGACTGACTTGACACTGACATTTTTTACAAACCCACCGACTCCCACAGCTACCTGGATTACACCTCTTCCCACCCTACCTCTTGCAAAAATGCCATCCCGTATTCCCAATTTCTCTGCCTCCACCCTATCTGCTCCCAGGAGGACCAGTTCCACCATAGAACACACCAGATGGCCTCCTTCTTTAGAGACCGCAATTTCCCTTCCCACATGGTTAACGATGCCCTCCAACGCATCTTGTCCACATCCTGCACCTCCGCCCTCAGACCCCACCCCTCCAACCGTAACAAGGACAGAACGCCCCTGGTGCTCACCTTCCACCCTACAAACCTTCGCATAAACCAAATCATCCGCCGACACTTCTGCCACCTCCAAAAAGACCCCACCACCAGGGATATATTTCCCTCCCCACCCCTTTCCGCCTTCCGCAAAGACCGTTCCCTCCGTGACTGCTGGTCAGGTCCACACCCCCCTACGACCCACCCTCCCATCCTGGCACTTTCCCCTGCCACCGCAGAAACTGTAAAACCTGTGCCCACACCTCCTCCCTCACCTCTATCCAAGTCCCTAAAGGAGCCTTCCACATCCATCAAAGATTTACCTGCACATCCACTAATATCATTTATTGTGTCCGTTGCTCCCGATTGGTCTCCTCTACATTTGGGAGACTGGGTGCCTCCTAGCAGAGCGCTTTAGGGAACATCACCGAGACACCCGCACCAATCAACCAAACCGCCCCGTGGCCCAACATTTCAACTCCCCCTCCCATTCTGCCGAGGACATGGAGGTCCTGGGCCTCCTTCACCGCCGCTCCCTCACCACCAGACGCCTGGAGGAAGAACGCCTCATCTTCTGCCTCGGAACACTTCAACCCCAGGGCATCAATGTGGACTTCAACAGCTTCCTCATTTCCCCTTCCCCCACCTCATCCTAGTTTCAAACTTCCAGCTCAGCACTGTCTCCTTGACTTGTCTGGACTTGTCCGACTTGCCTATCTCCTTTTCCACCTATCCACTCCACCCTCTCCTCCTTGACCTATCACCTTCATCTCCTCCCCCACTCACCCATTGTACTCTATGCTACTCTCTCCCCACCCCCACCCTCCTCTAGCTTATCTCTCCACGCTTCAGGCTCACTGCCTTTATTCCTGATGAAGGGCTTTTGCCCGAAACGTTGATTTCGCTGCTCATTGGATGCTGCCTGAACTGCTGTGCTCTTCCAGCACCACTAATCCAGTATTTGGTTTCCAGCATCTGCAGTTATTGTTTTTACCACATTCCAACAGGAGTTAGTCATTTGATAATCACTCAAACTCCAACCTCTAATGCAATCTACCCGAAGCCCAAAATCCTATACGCAACCTTACTTCAATGTGTTCATTCCTTTGGTTGACAAATGACAATCAATCCTCATTTTAAAATGATTAGTATCAACTGCTTTATGCAGAGGAATATTTCATAATTTGATTCCTGAAAGCATTTGAATTACTTTCCCCTCTCGTCTTCAAGTCGCCAACCAACAAAAATAGCTTTTCTCTGTCAACCTTATATTAGCATCAGATGCAGAAACGAAGGAAAGCCATTCTGCCCATCCAGTCTGCTCTGCCACTCAATTAGATCATGGCTGATCTGAATATCTTCATATTAACTATCTTTCCTTCCCTCATAGCCTTTGCAACCATTACTGAATTTAAAAATTCTGTCCTTCTCAGCCCAATCACAAGAGCCCTTTGTAGTAAAAATTACTATGGATTCAATATTCTCTCATAGGCAAAATTCCAAGACATCTGTGTATGAAGTGGTGGCCCCATTACTCTGAGATTATATCCTCTGGTCCTAGAGTCTCACGTATTGGAAACAACCTCTCCATGCCTACCCTGTCTAGTCTCTTAAGAATATTATATGTTTCAATAAGATCACCCTTCATTCTTCGAAAGTACAATGAGTGCAAGACAAACCTACTCAACCTTCCTTGTAAGAAAATCCCTCCATAATTAGAATCAGCCCAGTGAACCTTCTCTGGACTGCCTCCAATTTTAGTATATATTTCCTTTGGTAAATGGAACAAAGCTCTTCACTGTATTCCAGGTGTGGTCTGACCAGTGCTTTGGATACAATTTTAGCAAGACCACCCTATTTTTATACTTCATACTTCATTCTCTTTGGAATAAAGGCTAACAGTCCATTTTTTTATCCCATTGTCTGCTCAGTTTGGATATTCATTCTTTTCTTGTTGTGATTTGTACATGACGACCCCCAAATCCCTCTGTACTGCAGCTTTCTGCAATCTTTACACATCTAAATAGTATTCAAGGCATCTATTCTTTCTGTCAAAGTGCTTCACATTTTCCCATGTTGCATTCCAATTGACAAGGTTTTGCTCACTCATCTAATCTGTCCATATCCCTCTGTTCGACTCTCTGAGCCATCCTCACTACTTCCCTTCCCATCTATGTTTGTGTCACCTTGGCAACAGTGCCATCACTTCCAACATCCAAGTTATTAAGATATATTATAATAACTATGTCCCCAGCACTAATCACAGTGAAACTTCACTAGTTATAGATTATCATCTTCAAAAGGATCCCTTAGCCTAACTCTCTGTTTTCAATTAGTTCATATACAACAAACAGAGAAACATATGAAATAGAGGCAGAAGTAGACTTTTTGCTTTATTAAGCCGACTTCACCATTCTATAAGATCATGGCTGATCTGCTTGTGTTTCAAATTCCATATTACCCCCCCCCACCAATCTGATAACCCTTGATCCCCCTGCTTAACAACAATCTATGCAACTCTGACTTAAAAATATTAAATGACAACACCTCTGCCAACCCCCTCCACCAACAGCTCCAAAGTCATACAATTCTCTGAAAGAAAAGAAAACCTCTATCTCAATCCTGAAAGGGCAACCTCCAAATTTTTAAAATTACTCATTAATATAATTTTTTAAATGTTCATCAAATTTTACTTGAGGCATTTAACTCCCGGAGGACACAGACATTGGTCTACGTAATCTTCAATTGCAATTTGACCCCTCGAATTCAGGTATCATTCTGGGTCAATGGGCCCATTCAATGGGCTGATCTAGATCTTATGATCATATGGTAAATACATGCTATATTTCAATCAAAGCCACTATGTCCTTCTGAAGATGTGGTGCCCAAAACTGAATGCAGACAACCAGGTAATTTGTACTGTTGTAGCAAAACTTCTTCTCCCCCTCTATTCCGTTTCTCCAGATACAAATACCAACATTAATGTTTTTAATTATTTTTCATTCTTGTCTATGACATCTTAAAGTTTTATTTTAATTTTAGTTTGTTCTTAATTTAGAATTTTAAAGATATGCCTTTTCCAAATTTCAGGTCATGCAAATCTCTATTGTCTGTTTTTGAACGCATACAAAATCCTGCTCACCTACCTCCCCTGTGCTTGCCGTCCTACATTGACTCCCAGTTGAGTAGTGTCTCCATCTTAAATTCTTTTGAAAAGCATTTTTAAATCTCCCCTTTTTCTTTGTGACACCCACCACCATCTCATCTTGATATCCACAAAAGTGACTCAATGTGAAACTTTGATCATTCTTGCAATGTGACTTAAGAAGTTAATGATGTTAAAGACAGAATTGCACATAGTTGTTGTTATCAATGTACCCAGGCATCTTGATCTCTTTGGATACCAACTATCTTGAAGTATTGACCAGTTAGAAAGTCCTTGATCTACTTTTCCTAGATCCAGGAATCCTCACATTTGCTTGTGAAAAAATCTATTTGCCACAGTTTGGTTATTTATTTAATCTGTTAACATTTAACTTTTGAAAATTTCCATGCACGGTTTTCACAATGCCACTTATTTTTGTGTCATCAGCAAATTTGGATGTCTGCCTTTCTCTCTTACGTGCTAAATCATTAAGAAATATGATGAACTATTAAGATACCACAACAGACACCCTGCATCATTGGTCACATCTACTAATTTGAAAATCTATCCACTTTCACGATTATCGACTCATAGAGACATAGAATTATACAACACAGAAACAGACCCTTCAGTCCAACTTGTCAATGCTGACGATATCCTAAACTGATCTAGTCCCATTTGCCAGCTTTTGGCCCATATCTCTCTAAACCCTTTCTATTCATCTACCCATATAGATGCCTTTTAACTGTTGTTATGGTACCAGCCTCCAGCACCTCCTGTGGCAGCTCATTCCATAAGTGCACCATCCTGCTCATGAAGAAGTTGCCCCTTAGGTCTCTTTTAAATCTGTCCCTTCTCATCTTAAACCTATGCCCTCTGGTTTTGGACTCCCCTACCCGGGGGAAACGATCTTGGCTATTCACCCTATTCATTCGCTGTCTCCTGTTGCTTTTGAAACATGATAATGATTTACTTTCCATTTCATAAACTACTAATTAAGCTCATGATTTTCTAAAGTGCCTCAAATAGCCATATATGGATTCTTGCCTGTCCACTGTTTTCATCACAACTAAAAAATAATTCAATCAGATTGTCAATACTAACTAATCCTTTAGAAATCCTTGCTTATTCTTTTTGATCAGTTGCAAGTTAACAAGATGTCAGAAACTGTCTTCTTTACTATAGATCCCAGTAACTTTCAATTATACTTTCCTCATATATACCACTGGTACTCCTCTCTCATCTTCCTTAAATCTTCCTATAATATTTTTCAATCCAAAGGTGCAGTTCCTGGATGTAGAGAATTTTGGAAGGCTATCATTAGCATGTTTGCACCATTATAAAGAGCATAATCACTGCTGCAAATCTAACCCCAACCTATCCATTCACTTTACCTGAAAGATTACTTTTAACTTGTCACTTGCAAAATATATTTGCCATGAAATTATAATTTTTCACTTACTGAACAAATCACGCACTGCATTAAGTGTTGTATTACCAGCAGCTGAAGTATCAACTAACATAGGAGTGGAGGATTTTAATCTAACTGTTCCGTCCAAAGTCAAAGTGAATTCATGATTGTGTAATATTAATCATTGTATAAACTACTCTACCTACTTTGAAATGACCTTTGTTTTACCATGGGCAACATATAAATTCAAAAGGACTATTTTCATTAAGTCATCACTGCCTTTAGAATTAAACTATGGAGTCTGAATTCCTACATAGTTTATTTTCATGAAAGTACCAATACAGCTTAGAACAAGGACAAACTTCTCAAATACTGAAAACAAAATACTGAAATCACAACGGGTCGGGCAGCATTCAGGGAGAGAGAAAGCAAGCTAGCATTTCGAGTCTAAATGTCTCATCATCAGAGTTGACATGAAGCTTGGAGGGGACAGTATTTATGCAGTAGAGTTGGGGGTGGAGTGCTGGTTAAGTGATCGGATTGTGAGAATGGCATAACAATAATCTATCCAAGTGTCAAACTGTAAAGTACAGATAGTCCCATTGGAGTCGGCAGATGGGAGAGAGGCATGGTGACAGGGAATGCAAAAGTAAAGCTAAAAGAAAGGGAAGACATGAGAGCGAGTTCACAATCTGAAGGTGTTGAACTCAGTATTACATCTAGAAGGGTGTAAAGTGCCTAGTCTGAAAATGAGATTTTGTTCCTCCAGTTTGCTCTGTGATTCACTGGAGCGTTACAGCATGCCAAGGACAGACATGTGGGTGTGCGAGCAGGACGCTGTGTTAAAATGACCAGCTGCAGGAAGGTTGGGGTCATGTTTGCACAGGAGGTACAAAGCAGTCACTCGGTCTGCATTTGGTTTGTCCTATGTACAGTAGACCACAATTGGGTGCAGCAAATGTAATGGATCAGATTGTAGGAGTACAGGTGAAATGGTGCTTCACCTGGAAAAATTGATTAGGCCCTTAACAGGGAACAGTTGAAAGGGAAAGTGCTGCACTTTGTGCAATTACATGGGAAGGTACCATGGGAAAGGGGTGCATGGTGTTGGTGGTCATTGAGGAATGGATTGGGGTGTTCCAGAGAGAAAGGTCCCGGCAAAATGCACACAGGCAAGTGAAAGGAAGATGTGTTTAGTGGTGGCATTCTGCAGGAGTTGGCTGAAATGGCAGAGAATGATCCTTTGAATGTGGAAACTGTTGGGATCAAAAGTGAAGACAAGGGGGACCCAATCGCATTGTTGGTGAGTGATAGGAAGGGGCAAGGGTGGAAGCACAGGTGATAGGTTGGATGTGGTTGAGGACGCTGTCAACCATAGTGGGTGGGAAATCATTGTTATGGAAGAGGGAAGCCATGTCAGCAATGCTGTTTTGGAAGATGTCATCATCCAAGCAGACATGACATAAGCAAAGGAACTGGGAAAATGGGATGGGATCCTTACAGGTTGTGGGGTGTGAAGAGCTGTAGTAAAGGTAGCTGTAGGAATCAGTAGTTTTGTATTGGATAGCAGTGGACAATTTATTCCCCAAAATGGAGACAGAGAGGTCATGAAAAGGAAGGGAAATATCAGAGATTAACCACGTGAAAGTTATACATGGGTGGAAATTGGACGCATAATTAACAAATCTTTCAAGCTCCAATGGGAACATAAAGTGGCACCAAAACAGTTGTCAATGGACTGAGAAAAAAGTTAAGTGTTGGACTTATACACTTACTGCTAAGGTCCTAGGGAGTGTTGCTGAACAAAGAGACCTTGGATTGCAGGTTCATAGCTCCTTGAAAGTGGAGTCGCAGGTAGATAGGATAGTGAAGAATGCATTTGGTATGCTTTCCTTTATTAGTCAGAGTATTGAGTACAGGAGTTGGGAGGTCATGTTGCGGCTGCACAGGACTTTGGTTAGGCCACTGTTGGAATATTGGTATAATTCTGGTCTCCTTCCTATCGGAAAGATGTTGTGAAACTTGAAAAAGTTCAGAAAAGATTTATAAGGATGTTGCCAGGGTTGGAGGATTTGAGCTACAGGGAGAGGCTGAACAGGCTGGGGCTGTTTTCCCTGGACCGTCAGAGGCTGAGGGGTGACCATATAGAGGTTTACAAAATTATGAGGGGCACAGATAGGGTAAATAGGCAAAGTCCTTTTGCTGGGGTCGGGGAGTTCAGAACTAGCGGGCATAGGTTTAGGGTGAGAGGGGAAGATATAAAAGAGACCTAAGGGGCAACTTTTCACACAGAGGGTGGTGCGGAAATGGAATGAGATGCCAGAGCAAGTGGTGGAGGCTAGTACAATTGCAACATTTAAGAGGCATTTGGATGGGTATATGAATAGGAAGGGTTTGGAGGGATATGGGCCGGGTGCTGGCAGGTGGGACTAGATTGGGTTGGGATATCTGGTCGGCATGGACGGGTTGGACTGAAGAGTCTGTTTCCACGCTGTACATCTCTATGACTCTATGACTGCATCAAAGGTTGTTCCACATACTCCATTAAAAGGCAGACATAATTGAGGCCCATGCTGGTGCCCATAGCCATTCCTTTGATTTGGAGAAGTGAGAGGAATTATAGGAGAAATTGTTCAGTGAAAGAACAAGTTCAGCCAAGTGGAGGAGAGTGGTGGTGGATGAGGATTGTTTAGACCATCCTGATGGGGTATGGAGGTATCGGGGGATTAGACATCTGTGGTGAAGAGGAGGCAATAAGGGCCAGGGAACTGGAAATTGTCTGTATGTTGGAGGGGGTCAGAGGAATCGCAGTATGTAAGTAGGCAGGGTCTGACAAACGGAGAGAGGATGGAGTCAAGATAGAAGGAAAAATGTTCAGGAACAAGCAGATATGATAAGCCTGCCAGGACAGACTGGATTGTGGATTTTCGGAAGGAGGTAGAAGTGGGCTGTCAGGGGTTGGGAGTTTAAAAGGTCAGAGGCAATGGGTAATGAGGTTAGTGACAGTCCTGGCAACAATGGCTTGATGTTCAGATGTGTGATTATGGCCCCAGGGAGGTAATAAGTGTCCAAGAACTGGTGTTGAACATTTGCAAGGTAAAGACCAGACTGCAACAGCACCACCCTTTGTTGGCAGTATTGATGACAAAGTTAGGATTGGATTGACAAAGTGAAGTGCAGCAATTTCAGAAGGGGACAAGTTCAAGTGGGTGAGAGGAGCAGAGAAATTGAGACAGCTGATGTCACTGACAGTTTTCAATGAAATAATTGAGGGCAGGTAAGAAACCAGAGGAAGGAGTCCAAGGGCAGGGTGAATACTGGAGGAAGGTGAAGGGTGTAAAGAAGTGAGTTCAGAGGCAGAGGTGGTGGAAAACAGTTCAGCATCATGGCAAGCCTGAAATTCATTAAGGTGGGGGTTTTAGAGGAATGAAGCTGAGTCCTTTGCTGAGGACAGCACATTCAGCCTCAGAGAGGGGAAGGTCAGGAGGTGTGGTGAAAATACGACAACTGCTGGGGTTGAGGGCAGTGGCCTCAGTGGGACAGGAAGAGATGGTATATGAGGGCTGGGAAGGGGTGGCTGCTAAGGGATGGCAAGGGATCAGCTGTGAGTGATGGGAAGGGATGAGGTCCTTGAGTGGAAAGGGGAGGATGGCTCAGGACAAGTGTCGGAGTCCAGCTATGGGAGTGTCAGGGTCATGCTTGCACACAGGCCAGAGGTGTTCTGCAGAGGTATTGGAGTCCATAAGTTGCTGGAGCTTGCAAGAGCTTAATGCCGAAAGAAAGAGAGGAATTATTTTGTTGAAGCAATGGGTGAAATGAAAGATGAAGTGAAAGTGGGGATAGAGAGATAGAGTTGATGTTGCTGCAGAGTGGAATCGAATGTGCGCATATGACAGCTCATGGCACTGTCCATGGGTCATAGGATGCAGCGGAATCAGCACTCTGAGGAACATTGTATGTAATGGAGATTTTTTTAAATACCTTTCTACTCCTCCACATTATATTAATAAGAGAGGGGAAATGTTAGTTTGGGTAAGATCAGATGAGATTTCTTAATTGCAATAGGGCATCTTTGTGAGAAAAATGCTAAAGGTGGGTACATTAATTAGTATCAGAGCTTGATGACAGACTTGTAGGAGTCAGTTTTTCAACTGTTAATGAGATTAGCAATGTGCTTTAAAGAAATAACTAAGCTGCATTGTGTCTAATGGAGAAAGTGCTGGATTTCCCGATTCCCAAACAAGGGAGTTAGTTGACAAGAAACAAACCACACTGCACTAATTGATCTCATGTAACCTTGCTCCCTACCAAATACAAAGACCAAATGTGTTGTTTCACCATGCATTTTTGCTTTTATGTGCTTTGAATTATTTGCTGCTTTCCTCTTCCTTGTTAGCAATGAACTTCTAATTTAGTTTTCCGTCTCTGTCCCTCTTTTTATTTGTCTGATGCATTAAAAATATGAATCTTCAAGAGCTTGGTCAGTTCAAATAAAATTCAAAGAAAACAAGGAGTGGAAGTCACATAGAGTCATCGAGTCATAAAGATGCACAGCATCGAAACAGCCCCTTCGGTCAAACTCATCCAAGTTAATCAGATACCGTAAACTAATCTAGTCTTATTTGTCAGCACTTGGCCCATATCCCTGTAAACCACTTTTGAGCCAGTTCTGTATCCAAGTGATCCGGTCTATCCTTTTCCAATACTTATTTTAAGGCTAATAGAATTATGGTCACTGGCCCCAAAGTGCTTCCCCACTGACACCTCAGTCACCTGCCCTGCCTCATTTCCCAAGAGTAAGGTCAAGGTTTGCACCTTCTCTAGTAGGTGCACGTACATACTGAATCAGAAAGTTTTCTTGGACACTCTTAACAAATTCCTCTCCATCCAAGGTTTTAACACCATGGCAGTCCATGTTCGGAAAGTTAAAATCACCCACAGTAACTACCCTATTATTTTTACAGATACCTGAAATCTCCTTACAAATTTGTTTCTCAATTTTCCACTGACTATTTGGGAGATCTGTAGTACAATCCCAATATGATGATCACCCCTTTCTTACTTCTCAGTTCCACCCAAATAACCTCCCTGGACATATTCCTAGTAATATCCTCCCCAAGTACTGCCGTAATGTTATCCTGAATTAAAAATGCCACTCCCCCTCCTGTCTTGCCCCCTTTGCTGTCCTCCCTACAGTATGTTTGCCCTGGAACATTAAGCTGTCAGTTCTGTCCATCCCTGGGCCATGCCTCGGTAATTTCTGAATTATCCGAGTCCCATGTTCCCAACCATGCCTTGAGTTCATCTGCCTTACCTGTTCGGCCTCTTGCATTGAAATAAGGTCCGAGGGAGTGTTGCTGAACAAAGAGACCTTGGAGTGTCGGTTCATAGCTCCTTGAAAGTGGAGTCGCAGGTAGATAGGATAGTGAAGAAGGCATTTGGTATGCTTTCCCTTATTGGTCAGAGTACTAAGTACAGGAGTTGGGACGTCATGTTGTGGTTGTACAGGACATTGGTTAGGCCACTGTTGGAATATTGCAATTATGGTCTCCTTCCTATCAGAAAGATGTTATGAAATTTGAAAGGGTTCCGAAAAGCTTTACAAGGATGTTGCCAGGGTTGGAGGACTTGAGCTATAGGGAGAGGCTGAACAGTCTGGAGTTGTTTTCCCTGAAGCATCGGAGGCTGAGGGGTGACTTTATAGAGATTTATAAAATCATGAGGGGCAGGGATAGGATAAATAGATAAAGTCTTTTCCCTGGAATGGGGGAATCCAGAACTAGAGGAATAGGTTTAGGGTGAGAGGGGAAAGATGTAAAAGAGACCTAAGGGGCAACTTTTTCATGCAGAGCGTGGTACATAAATGGAATGAGCTGCCAGAGGAAGTGGTGGAGGCTAGTACAATTGCAACATTTAAAAGGCATCTGGATGGGTATATGAATAGGAAGGGTTTGGAGGGATATGGGCCGGGTGCTGCCAGGTGGGACTAGATTGAGTTGGACCGAAGAGTCTGTTTTGATGCTGAACATCTCTATGACTATGACTTTAAATGCAGTTTATTGGTCCTACCTCATTCCCTGCTTTATTCCAGCCTGCGCTGATTGTTTGACTGCTTCTTTTCTCAACTGTATCAGTCTCAGCTTGATCTCTTTTCTCACCATCTCCCTGGGTACTAAGCCACCTTGCCCCCACACCATTGACCTTGTCAGTTTAAATCTTCCAGAGCAGCTCTAGCAATTCTCCCCATCTGTATATTAGTCCCCTTCCAATTAATGAGTATGAGTTTGTCTCATACAGGCAGGCCATTTATACCAAGAAGAGATTCCAATGATCCAAAAATGTGAATCCTTCTCCCTTGCACCAGCCATGCATTCATCTGCTCTCCTCCTATTCCTACCCTCACTTGCTCGTGACACTGGAAGGAATCCAGATATTACTACCCTAAAGGACCTTCAGTTTAAATTCCTGCTTAACCTCCTATATTCTCTCCTCAGATTCTCATCCTTTTCTCTTCCTATGTTGTTAGTTCCAATGTATACAACAACCTCCTGCTAATCCTTTTCCCCTTTGAGAATATTCTGTACCCTCTCTGAGATGTCCTTGATCCTGGCACCATGGAGGCAATACATTCTGATGTCTTGCTGTCGGTCGCAATAATATCTTTCTGTGCTTCTGACTAAAGAGTCCCCTATTACAATCGATCGCATATAGTGTGTGGATCCCTAACAGTATTACCATTTAGAGCAGGAACCCAGAGCTGGGTTGCATTAATATGGGATCAAATTAGAATAAAATGTTTTAGTTCAGGTGCAATCTATCTTTCTCATACAGGTCATTTGTACCCCAGAAGAGATTCCAATGATCCAAAAATGTGAATCCTTCTCCCCTGCAATAGCTCCTCAGCCACGCATTCATCTGGTCTCCTCCTATTCCTACCCTCACATACTCGTGACACCGAGAGGAATTCAGATATTACTACCCAATCGAATGTAGTGTGTGGATCCCCAATAGTATTACCATTTAGAGTAGGGACCAGAGATGGTTTATATTAATATGGGATCAGATTAAGGGTGAGATGTTCTAGTTCAGGCTAAAGTCAGGAGCTAATTTAATATTGTTTTGATCAATTTTTGGATTCAGGTTTCATCAGTCTCCATGTTGGGATTAACATTTGGTTTTAAGATCATTCTCAAAATAGTCGAGGGCGCCAGTGGAAATGAAAGTGAATATTTTTGAAGTTCAACCAGTGGCAATTGGAATTGTTGTGGATGCCCTTATTCCGTCATTTATTTAAAATTGATTTCACAGAAATGCAGGCAGTTGTTTTTACTGAGTAAGGTTAAAAATTTAGGCCAGGACATTTTGGTTCAAGCCAGGAAGTTTGTATTTAGCAGAAAGTGTTATGGACCAGGCCAAAGCCCCTTAAAATACATGAAGAAGATAGCCTGGACCCTTACCTTTTCTTGTTTTAAAGGCAAGTGCCAGACGTTCCTTTCCAGATGCAATTTGGTTGGTCAAACTACCAGCCTTGAAGCAATATATACTTTATTCATACACTATAGTTAAAATACAACAAAAGAATCGGAATAGCTTAATTCTTGGAAAATTTAACAGAATAATAGATTTTTTAACTACTAAACAGTAACTGTTCCAATACATTAAAATCCCATAAACACCCCCTTGGCAAAGTCAAATTCAGTAAAATAGATTGCAAATCTAGCAGCAGGAAGAGAACCCCAGCTTTTAGCTGTAACAGAGAGAGGAAAAACAGCTTCCATGTCCAACTTCAAGACTCCAGCAGCAACTGCTACTGAAAACTAAAACTAAAATAAATCCTGGTTCTGTGGGCTTTTGATTTATATGGCTTCTATTGTTCCAACTTTAAAAAGAAACAAGGCCTCACAAGCGATTTAGTTTAATGGCTTTGGAGCAGACTGCTTCAGAACTCTGTCTCAATGTTTCTTCATTAAAGAAAAGGTACAAAATACATCTCCTAAAGCCATAGTATCGTCATAAAAGGAGTTTGGGCCATTATATACCGCAGTGTTCCATCCCTGGCATATATGATCTAAATGGTCATGTGAGGAACAAATTATTGCAGATGCTGGAATCTGTACAGAAAATAAAAAATGCTGGAGCTCTGATGAAGAATCATCTAGACTCAAAACATTAGCGTGCTTTCTCTCCATGGATGCTGCTTGATCCTCTGTGATCTCCAGCATTTTTGTGTTCTCGGTTCATTTAAATGGTCATGTTTGGTTCACCTGACTTAGAACCAAAAGAAAATCACATGGCCAACTGGATTTCAGGATTCATTGTGGTTTACATTCTATCTAAGACCAATATTTCATTTGTTATAAAACTGTAAGTAAAGATAATTTTTAAATTAATCCATTCTGACAATTCTTAATGGAAAAATTGAGTTCTGCTGGGATAAATATTATTTGTTGGGTGAGAGCTGGTGACAGATCCATTTCCTGAAAAGTTTAGATTTCCCCAAAATCCACAGATCAACCCTTCAGCATTCCTTAATCTACCCATTCCCTTGTTGTCTTCCCAGTTTAACTGATTTGCTTAAGCCTGTGCCTCTGTTGGCATTGTCTAACAGGCCTACAATGATCCGGTTCCAACAGTCCTCCTCAGGGTTGTAGGCTCCCCCAGGAAAGGAAACATCCACATGAAGAACATCTAGTTCAGAAACTTGGCTGATGTGTTATGTCCCAGTTTTCCATAATGAAACACTTTTGCCTGATTAAGCCTTCCACCATACAAGGAGGCCTCTATTTACAAACGCCTGACTTTTCAATGCTCACTCCTATGAGCACAACCCCAGATACAGGTATAGTTTTGAAGACCTGATATACGAACATTTCCTATACTTACAAGAAGCTACTTTATGGTGTTCTGCATTGTATTCCAATTTGCGTACAAATCAACTTGTGAATGTACTCAAGAAGATACCCATTCACAATCTGGTTACTACCCACAAATCACAATAGGCTGCTGATGATGTGGTTTTTATCACTAAATTACACCTTGGTCTGTCCCACTATTCTCCTGCTGCTTTCTGTTCGTATATTCTACATCCCACCTCACAACACCTCCTCACCTCACCTATAAATATTGATGTTGCCCTGAAAGACCACGTCAAATTGCTCACTGAGATAGTTTCACTAATTTTCTCCCTTGTTCTCTTACATTGTAACTTGCCATCTTCAATGAGTGACTTCAATTTCTATCTCAATTCACCATGCTCTTTCTCCTCGGAATTTACTGCCCTCCTTAATCTCTCCCTTGGTACAAGCTCCCTTATCCCATATGCACAACCATTCTCTCGACCTTGCCTTCTCATATCACTTCTGCACTCTGACTGCATCAATCACAGTTACGGCAGCAGAATTACATCCTTTATTGTATGTTGTAGCTGTTTGTGCATTCCCCAAAGCCGAATTGTCTTAAACCGGTCCAAATTACACCATCAAAGTCAGACAATAACAAAGGTACATGAGTTACTTTCCTTCATTGAACAACATATTGCTGACAACGGCAAGGATGTAATGCTGGAAATATATGAGACACTGGTTAGGCCACAGCTGGCATATTGAGTACAAATCTGATTCCCACACCACAGGAAGTACGTAATTTCTCCAGAGCCAATGTAGAGGAGATGTACAAGGATATTGTTGGAGTTTAAAACTGCAGCTATGAGGAATGATAAGGAAGCTGAGGAGTAACTTTATTGAGGTGTACCAAAATGATGAGAGGCTTGTATTGAATCAACACAGTAGAACCAGTTTCCATGAACAGAGAGGTCAATTACCAGGGGGGCACAGATTTACTGTGACTGGTAGAAGGACTAGAGGAGACATAAGGTAAGCCTCTTACCCAGAGAGTTGTGGGTGGCTGGAATTTAATGCCCAGTTTGAAAGGTGATGTGGAAACTATCACCTTATTGAGAAGGAACCTGGATCTGCACCTGAAGCACTGTAAATTACAAGACCACAGGTCAAGTGCTAGTAAATGTAATTAGAATGGACGGCAAGTTTATTCAATCAGCACAGACACAAATGAACGAATGGCTTCTCTCTGTGCTGTAACATTTCTAAGATACAATGGAAACATTAGGATACATGTGTGGAAAAGTTAACCTCTATATGCTACAATCATGAAAGACAGAAAAACAAAATCATGCTGCAACAATTCTTTATTAATTTCGATGACTACCATTACCAGTATTAGGGTAGTAAGGATATCTAGAACTGACCAACAAGGAAATATCAAGCCAGTAAACACCAAATGAACCATGCAGCTATTGAGGAAGCATTTCTCATGATGCTGTATGGCTCAATAACTTGCCTGAACAACATTAAAACTAAAGGAACATGTGACAATAGACAATAGACAATAGGTGCAGGAGTAGGCCAGTCTGCCCCTCGAGCCTGCACCACCATTCAATATGATCATGGCTGATCATCCTTAGTCAGTATCCTGTTCCTGCCTTATCTCCATAACCCTTGATTCCACTATCTTTGAGAGCTCTATCCAATTCTTTCTTAAATGAATCCAGAGACTAGGCCTCCTCTGCCCTCTGGGGCAGAGCATTCCACACAGCCACCACTCTCTGGGTGAAGAAGTTTCTCCTCATCTCTGTCCTAAATGGTCTACCCCGTATTTTTAAGCTGTGTCCTCTGGTTCGGCACTCACCCATCAGCGGAAACATATTTCCTGCCTCCAGAATGTCCAATCCTTTAATAATCTTATATGTCTCAATCAGATCCCCTCTCAGTCTCCTAAACTCAAGGGTATACAAGCCCAGTTGCTCCAGTCTTTCAGTGTAAGGTAGTCCCGCCATTCCAAGAATTGACCTCGTGAACCTACGCTGCACTCCCTCAATAGCCAGAATGTCTTTCCTCAAATTTGGAGACCAGAACTGCACACAGTACTCCAGGTGTGGTCTCACCAGGGTCCTGTACAGCTGCAGAATAACCTCTTTGCTTCTATACTCAATCCCTCTTGTAATGAAGGCCAGCATGCTATTAGCCTTCTTCACTACCTTCTGTACCTGCATGCTTACCTACATTGTCTGGTGTACAAGAACACCCAGATCTCTATACTGCCCCTTTACCTAAATTGATCCCATTTAGGTAGTAATCTGCTTTCCTGTTCTTATATGTGGTATAAGAAACCAAAGGTCCCAACAAGCTGACAATGAGTTGGAGTGGAAATGGTGAGATTTTGAAAACAGGTGAGATGGGGAAGTGGCTGGCACTGTTAATGATTCCAAGTGGGCGGCACGGTGGCACAGTGGTTAGCACTGCTGCCTCACAGCGCCTGAGACCCGGGTTCAATTCCCGCCTCAGGCGACTGACTGTGTGGAGTTTGCACGTTCTCCCCGTGTCTGCGTGGGTTTCCTCCGGGTGCTCCGGTTTCCTCCCACAGTCCAAAGATGTGCAGGCCAGGTGAATTGGCCATGCTAAATTGCCCATAGTGTTAGGTAAGGGGTAGATGTAGGGGTATGGGTGGGTTACGCTTCGGTGGGGCGGTGTGGACTTGTTGGGCCGAAGGGCCTGTTTCCACACTGTAAGTAATCTAATCTAATCTAATGTTCTATATTTTCATCTATATTCTTCAACACTTGTGAATGAATGTGATGGTTAATTGTACATATGTGGAAATACATGTTGCTCTTCTCTGTAAAATTTAAGTATTGCATTTCCATGTCCATATCTGCACAAAAGGACTATTATAGGCTGATACACTGCCAAATTCTAATGCTAATCATTTGCTTTCTGCATTTAAACTCTCTGATTTTAAAATTGGAAAAATTCAAAGCTCCTCTTCCAGTCTGAAAGACTCAACATTACTGAATTTTTAGTTTACTCTTCCAAACAATGCTACAAAGTTTCTTCAACAGGACAACTGTCAGCCCTGTAACCATGAGGAACAAAGACACCAGGAAGATCATCACATCTACACAATAGTAAACGTACCAGGGGAGTCGGTAAGATTCTGAACGCAAATGTGCTGCCCCTTTGTGTCGGGCAACATATTCAATCCAGAAAATAGCTCTGTCCATTGGAGACTCAGGTTGGTCTCTGTGGAGAGCAGAGAGTTTCTGCATGTTCTCCCGATAAGAGATGTTATATACAACCTCATTAAGTGCCTGCAATAGTTGTGTTGACTGCATGTTTGCGACATTAATCACTTTTGCAGCACCTCGGGTTTCAAGTCTGAGTAAATTATCAAACTGGTCAAAAAGCAGAGGTATGCCAACTACTGGCACCCCGTGATAGATGGCTTCATAAACTCCATTGGTGCCACCATGGCAAATGAAGGCTCGTGTTTTGGGATGTCCAAGTAGATCATTCTGAGGGATCCATTTTGCTAGTAGGGTATTATTTCCAATGTTGGGAGGAATTTTTCCATCATGTCTCCAGATAACCTTCTGAGGTACTTGAGCAAGAGCCTCTGCTATTTGCATTGTAACATGCATTGGCAAAGAGCTCACAATGGTCCCCATTGACATGACAATAATCCCATATTCCCCTGAGGACTGGACAAACTCCTCATACTCTGCCTCTAGAGGTTTGGATGGTTTACACTGGAATCCTCCAACATAAACAATATTTGGCATGGTGGGTCTTGGGAATTCAAATATAAAATCTACTCTCATCAGCCATACATCTGCCTTTAGGAGAACAGTCTCAATGTCTGTGTCTGGGCCCAGATAGCGATGGCAGAGTTCATTATAAATTGGCTGAATGACAAACATTGAAGCTGCTAACTGAAGAAGATTTTGAAATACATTTTGCATTCTTTGCAGAAAACTCATTTTGCTTGTATATTGTGATCCAGGGACTGGGATGTATGAAAGTGGTGATGGGGCAGAGAGGAAATGAGCTTCCCCACTAGTGAACCATCGAACATTGTACACCAAAGGAATTTTTAAATAGTAAGCAAGCATTGGACCTATACCAAAAGCAGGATCAGTAAGTAGTAAGTCAAACTTAGCATCTTCAAGTTGCCTCATAACAGCTTCGTTATTAAAAATTGCAGTGGCAAGCTCTGTAGCACAACGATGGTATGAATACAAAGTGCACCAAAGCTGATATCGTAGCTGAACAAAGGCCCATGGTGTCCAGCCATTCTTTAAGACATTCAAAGTCTTTTGTAGATATGTTTGTACCAAACTTTCCATTTCTTTTTGGCTAAGGCATTCTCGTAGTTGAATCATTACAGACTGATATACATCAGACATCTCCTTTATGTACCAAGCTGTGGAGTAATGAAGCACAGTGATATTGTGTCCATGAAGTTTCAGTTCTTCTGTTAATATTCTCATATTAATCCAATGACTTCCATCAACAGGAACAACCAAAATATCAATTCCATGGGTAACAGGACAAAACAGAATGATGATGGTAAGAATACTTGTAGCCAGTAATTTATTTTTCCACCTGGAACACTCCATATTGAGAAAGACTGATATCCAGGTCCTGTGAGAGAATTAAATAGAGGAATTTGTGATACAAAGTAAATTTTCAGAGTGACATTTCTGCAGCTTCCACTCTTTTAATATCTATACAATATTCTGCTTAGACAAAGTTAGATTTGTGACAGTTTTCAGATGTTAGATCAGAATTCTTAATTCCATACCAATGAATTCTGAGGAAAGGTCATTCAACCTTAAATGTGAACTCTGATTTCTCTCCACAGATGCTGCCTGAACTGCTGAGCTTTTCCAGCAATTGCTGTTTTTGTTTCTGATTTACAGCATCCGTAGTTCTTTCGGCTTTTAATTCTGTTGAGTTTGCAGCTTGTGACACAAGTTTAGCAAGTTTCATCAACAACCCCAACAATTTGTTTTCCAGTTATCAATACAATAATACATTGTCCAAAGGAGTGCTATAAAGCTAAGATTCGATACTGAGTCACACTTGCTGTTATTAGAGTAGATGGTTAAAGAGATAGACTTTCAGAAGTTACTTAAAGGAGCAAAGAGCGGTAAACAGTTGAGGGAGAGAATGCCAGAAGTTAGTGCTTAGGCAGGCTGTAGATACATAGTCGAAAAATGTGGCACTGGAAAAGCACAGCAGATCAGGCAGCATCTGAGGAGCAGGAGAGTCGATGTGTCAGGCATAAGCCCTTCATCATTCCTGATGTCCGAAATGGCGACTCTCCTGCTCCTCGGATGCTACCCGACTTATTGTGCTTTTCCAGCGCCACACTTTTTGACTCTGACTCTCCAGCATCCGCAGTCCTCACTTTCTCCACAGGCTACGGATACAGCCAACAATGTTGGGGCAATTAAAATTGAGAGTGTTCAAAACCAGAATAATGTAAGTGCTAAGAATGTGGGATTGGAGGAGATCGGTGAGAGAGGGTGGAGCTTAACAAAAACGAATGAGAATTATAAAATTGAGGCATTGCTTATTTACTTAAGCAGTGCATATAAAGGTGATGGGTAAATGGGACTTGGTGAGAATAAGGACATTGTCACTGGAGTTTTGGATGACCTCAAGTTTATGGAAGGTGAAATGCAGAAAGCTGGCTCGAGGTGCCTCAGAAAAATTGAGCTGATAACAAAGAGGTGGATGAGAGTTCCAGCATAGAATAGCAGATCGGCTGTCTTAAAGTTGGCACGAAATCTGATTAGATGTTCATCTCAAATATGACAACAAGAATGTGAAGAATTCAGAAGGCTGGCTACAGTTGCCTCAGAAAGATTGAGCCAATAACAAAGAGGTGGATAAGGGTTCCAGCATTGAATAGCAGATCGCTGTCTTAATGTTGGAATGAAATCTGATTAGATGTTCATCTCAAATATGAAAACAAGAATGTGGGCCGAATTATTCAGCCCCAGTCAGATGCAAAGGAGGGGCATGAATTCTATGGCTTTGGTCTTCCTAATATATAATTGATGGAATTTTCTAATTATCATGTATTAGATAGCAGACAAAATAGTTTGATCATTTAGCAACAGTGGAGGAATTGGAAGTAGTGTAGTAGTTAAGTAGAACTAGGTCATGTCAGTGGCATCAGACAAATTCAAGCTGTGGATTGAGATATTGTTGCCATGGAACCACATGTAGATAGGAACCAGGAAGGAGCCAAGGACAGGTCCCTGGGGACACCAGAGGAAACAGTGTGGGTGTTCTAATGGGTCATTGAAGTCAGAGAGGAGCCAGAGGACTGGAAAATGGCTAATGTAACACCCTTCTTTAAGAAAGAAGGGAGACAGAAGAAATAATCTATACTCCAGTTAGCCTGACCTCAGTCATTGGTAAGATTTTAGAGTCCACAGTACTTGGATGAGCATGGTAAAATAGGGCTGAGCCAGCACAGCTTCATCAGGGGAAAGTCACACCTGACAAATCTGTTAGAATTCTTTGAGGAGGTTATAAGCAAGTTATGCAAAGGAGAGCCAGTGGACATGATTTATTTGGATTTTTGGGAGGATTTTGACAAGGTACTAAACAGGAGGCAGCCAAATAAGATATGAGCCCATGGTGTTAGAGGCAAGGTACTGGCATGGTCAGAGGGTTGGCTGACTGATAGAAGGCAGAGCATGGGATGAAGGGGTCTTTTTCAGAATGGTAGCCAGTGATTAATGGAGTTCTCTAGGGATCAGTGTTGGGACAATGAATATTCATGATATATGTTAATGATGCGGACAAAGGAACTGAGGGCATTGTTGCTGAGTTTGCAGTTGGTGCAAAGACAGGTGGAAGGTCAGGTAATGTTAAGGAGGAAGGGAGGTTGCAGAAAAACTTGGATAGACTAGGAGAGTGGGCAAAGAAGTGGCAGATGGAATACAATGCAGGAAAGTATAAGGTTATGCACTTTTGTGTGAAGAATAGAGGTGTAGATGTAGACTATTTTCCTAAATGGGGAAATAATTCAGAAATCTGAAGCTCAAAGGGACTTGGGAATCCTAGGCTCTCAAAGGAGTCCTGGTGCAGGATTATTTTAAGATTAACATTCAGTTGGCAGTTAAGAAGGCAAATGCATTGTTAGCATTCACTTCAAGAAGACTAGGATACAAGAGTAGAGATGTATTGCTGAGACTATATAAGGCTGTGGTCAGACTGCATTTTGAGCATTGTGAGCAGTTTCGGCTTCATATCTTAGGAAGGATGTGCTTGTGCTGGAGAGGGTCCAGAGGAGGTTTACAAGAATGATGCCAGGAATGAAGGTCTTGTCATATGAGAAGTGGTTGAGTTCTGGGTCTTTACTCACTTTTGTTAGAAGGACAGGAGGAGAAAATTACTGCAGATGCTGGAATCTGTACTGAAAACAATCAATGCTGGGGATCACAGTGGGTCAGACAGCATCGACAGAGAAAAGGCTCTCTCTCCGTGGATGCTGTCTGACACATTGTGATCTCTAACATCAGTTGTTTTCAGTATATTGAGAGGCTTGGATGGACTGGACATGGAAAAGATGTTTCCATTAGTAGGAGAGACCAGGACCTGAGGACACAGCCCTCAGAGTGAAGGGACAACCCTTTAGAATGAAGGTGAGGGGGAATGTCTTCAGCCAGAGGGTGGTTAATCTGTGGAACTCATTGCCACAGAAGGCTGTGGAGGCCAAGCCATTGTATTTAAGACTGAGATGGATAAGTTCTTGGTCAAGGGTTATGAGGAGAAGGCAGAAGAATGGGGGTTGAGAAACCTACCAGCTCTGATCAAGTGGCAGAGCAGATTCATTAGGCTGTATAGCCTAATTCTGATCCTATATCTTCTGGCCTTACGGATCACTGGACTCCAAATATTAACTCTATTTTCTCACAATAGACGTGTCTTGACCTCCTGTGTTTCTTCTGCACTCCCTGTATTTGAAACAGTTGTGAGAGCTCAAAAAGAAGCTCATTATTAATACCTTAGGTTGAGATGATAAGAATGGAATGCAGTAGTCTGACCCAACTGGGCAACAGTGGAGATGCACTGGAGAAGGATGGTGTGACCAAGTGTGTCAAAGATAGTGAACTAGTTGAGAAGTGCAGGGAAGGTAAGTTTACCGTTACTGCAGTTACACAAAATGTCATTTATGACATCGATAAAACCCAATTTGTGGTAGTGGTGGGGGCCAACAACCTCTTTTGATCAGATTCAAGGTTAGGTTTCCAAGCAAAATGGGCAAGGATTTCGGAACTGACCAGCTCTTAAAAACTTTGGAGAGGAAAAGGAAATTTGGGATGCGTTGCTAAGTCCGCAAAAGCAGGAGCAACAAGATTGTATTTAAAGAGAGGGGCAATGATGGTAGAGTTGAAGAGGGGACATTAAAAATATCAACTAATGTGGGAAGCAGGAGAGGAAATTGGGTGGTCAGTAGTTCATGGGAATAGAGTCATGTGAGTTGGTACAAATGGATTTCACGGGTGAGATGAGCATAAATGTAGAGAGGAGAGAAACTACAAAAGAAATGTGAGATCAGGAATGGGGCAGAGGAAGCTGTGGAGACAGTTTGACCTACTAGGTTCCTGAGAGGAGGGAAGCTATATAGGGTAGCCAATCAGATGTTCTGCCCATCATCATGACAAAGATGAGCTTTGTGCAGTTACTGTTAGAAATGATCATGGCGAAGGTGGGAGAGAGTGCGTTAAAATACAATGTGTCATAGAGAATAGATAAGTAGGGGGAGAAGAATACCCTTTGCATTTCAGTATGATCCTCTGAGCAGCTGGAGGAGCACCCATTAGTTTTTGGAATAAAAACAAAGTGCTAGAGAGAAATTCAGCCGTTCTAGAACAGCCAAAGTGTCACACTGAACTCCAAACTGTTTCTCTTTCTGCAGACACTGCCAGACCTACTGAGTTTCTCGAACAATTTTAATTTTTCTTTCCGATTTCCAACACCTACAGTATTTTGCCTTTTTACGTTAGAGCTTGAAGTGGATTAACTGGATCTGGCGGTGAGCAGTATGAGCTCAACTGACTATTAGCCTGGTAACTGAGTGGTTTCAGTGATCCTTTAGCGAATTTCTCTGTTCCTCCTCACGGAATGTGGGTCATTTGGCAAGGTCCAAGATATTTTTCTCCTCATATAGCCTTCTACTTCGACCACGAATAGAGTATGATATATAAAAAAAGAAACTTTAATATCCATCTCACTATCTCAACTCAAATCAAATTTTAGTGGGAGTAGGTCGGTTCACAAGAACATTTTTTCAGGAGAAAGTGAGGACTGCACATGCTGGAGATTAGAGTTGAGAGTGTGGGGCTGGAAAAGCACAGCAGGTCAGGCAGCATCTGAGGAGCAGGAGAATCAACGTTTCAGGCATAAACCCTTCATCAGGAATGAGGCTTTTTTTTTTGTCAATGCATTCCTCGAATATTCTGTCCCAGTCCGTCACCATCTTTTTGGAAAATGAAATGCACAAAGTTATTGGTTTACTTTATTAAAAAAACACATTGAATCAGATGTAAGACTATGACTCGTGTCCTTTGTTTGGAACACAGTGAGCAAATTAGTCCAGAATTTGACTCTGTTTCTGATTGTAAGGGCGAGATAGGCTGCCTTTAAATTCCTGCTTAGTTTTGAACCTCGAACAACAGATGTGTGGCTGAATGGGAGCCAACTGTCCACGCCTGTTCTGCAGTAAATGGAAAAATTAAACATAAAATGCTGCTACCTTTTACTTGCCATTGAGCAGCGGAAAAGTTTTTGCGTTGTCAGTGTTTCAAGATACTTGGAGAAAATAACTGTTCAGTTTATGAGGGCAAAAGGACAAGGTCTAACTGATTTTGTAGTTCTGAACATTTGATTTATTGTTCCTCGAATTACAAGTTGTTCTGCCCTAGCATGACTCAAGTGATAACCCTACTCTTGCTTAGTTCTGTTTGATATGATTATTCCTAGTCCTTCTGAATTATTGTGTTTTTAATTAAATTGCTGTGATAAGCAAGCCAACACAAACAGAAACTATTTGAAATGGCCAGCAGGTCACGCAGTATCTGACGCAAGAGAGATTTTTTTAAAAACTAGAGTGAACTGTGACTTTTCATCAGAATCTGAAACGTTAACTCTACTTCTGACTCCGCAAGTGTGGTTAGAACTGCAGCGTTTTCTCCCCACCCTCAGCACTGACAAATTTCTAACAACTACAGTGTTTTTCTTTTGATTGTTAGAAGGGGACTTCCATAAAAGGTTTTAAGCACATTCTCCATTCTGGCACAGGGTCTGTTTGTAACCTTGTGAGTGATGAATGTTAATTCTATTGCCAGCAGTAGACTACAGTATGTATATGCATGGCTTGGCTTCACAGAGGTATTGAGGCTCTTCAACACTTTGGGAAGGAGGAGTAGCATCAGAATGTGTTTAGCTCTGTCACGTCAGTTTGGGAGTTGTTCAGCTAAGCTGCTGGATGTAAGTGACTTTTAACTGCCCTCTGCACTGTCCAAAAAGGGTAGTTTGGAGTTGACAACAAATAAAATGTAGGAGCAGAATTAAGCTACTCAGCCTATCAAGTCTGTTCTGCCATTTAATTGTTTGATCTGTTTCTTAACTCTATTCTCCTACCTGATCCCTGTAGTCTTGTCAGTTCCTCAGGCTTGCAAGCGATGTGCCTGTCCCACGCAAGAGTAAAAAATAACTCTAATATGTCAATAACTAGCTTAACTTCCTGTTATGTTAATCAATGCCAACTGAACCGACTACTTTTAGCTGATTAATAATTAATTGGCAATTCTCTGTTTAATAATATAATCTGCCTTTATAGTCATTTCATAATACATCAGAAAATACCAGAATAAAGGAAAAACAACATTTGTATTGTATGAGATGAGAGTGCTGATTGGTTGGCAAATGAACTATATTGTTAGTGATGTTGCCATGGAGAATTAATACTCACACCAGCTGACGAGAAAGCAGGATTTAAATTTTAAAGCAGACTGGCTCTGTTCAAGGCATTTCCTAAGAAATGAACTGCAGAATTGTGGTCACTCATTTTTTGTTGAAAAAGCACAATATGTGTGCATATGTCTGCATAGACTAGGGCACTGTGAATTAAAAGATGTAGTGCCACATTGTGAGTGTGACTAACAATTCTAGATACACCTCGTCACAACTAGACAGGTCTATCTGCTCAAAGATAGATTTCCTGTTTGAGTCCTGCATGTTCTCGAGCAGATTCACTGAAGTCAACCCCGCCCCCAACAGTCTGCAGCAGAATTCTTCTCTGACTATTGCCTCCTGCTGGCTGCCTTTCATCTACAGGATGACCAACAGGACGATGAGGGAACATGGAAGCTGAACGTGAAACTATTGATCCCAGAAAACACTGGGGAGCTCAAATGGGATTACACAGCCTGAAGCCCACCTTTCAGTCTCCAGCAGACTGAGTCAAAGGAATCAGTCAAAGGGAACAAACGTTCTTTATCAGCAAAGATATTCAGAAGGCAAGAAAGAGGCAGGCAAACTTGTCCAAACACCAGAAAGCCATGCAGAGCCTCATCCTGCTGCAGACTGTGGGGGTTGATGTCATGGAGAATCTCCAGAATGTGAAGAACCAGCAAGCTTCGCTCTTTGCCTCGGAGGCCACCAAGATAATCTTCTGGTCCAGGATCTGTACCGTGGAGCAGGACAAGATGTGCTCATGTTTCTTCTTCCAGAAGGTGCACAAGGAGAGCTCTGTGCTTAGCAGCCTGAACGATAAAGATGGCTTGGTAGCATCATCCCAGTCTGACATCATGAGGATCAGCAAATCCTTTATGCCAGACTGTATGACATGGGCCTCCAAACAATGCAGCCTCCCAGTCATTCCTGTCTTCTGTCACCCCATCTACAAGCAGAAGGGGGAGAGGAAGGAAATTAGAAATCGGCGACCATTATCATTGATGAATGCAGACTACAAAATTCTGTCTAAGGTCATTGCCAACCAGATCAGGTCTGCTGTGGGATTGGTGATTCACCCCAACCAAACCAGTGCTATACTGGGCAGGATGATACCAGAGAGCCTCGTGTTCCTCAGGGATATGATTGCCTACATGCAGAACAGGGGGTGGACATCTGCCCCATCAGCCTGGACCAGGAGAAGGCCTTTGACAGGATATTGCACACCGACATGTGGGACGCACTCTCCAAAATGGGCTTTCGGGAGGGAAATCTGCAGTTGGACCCGATTGCTCTATACCAACATTGTAGTGCAGTCTCAATCAATGGATGGGAATCAGAAAGCTGATCAGGTCTGGAGTCAGTCAGAGGTGCCAACTCTCTCCTGTCTTGTTTATGAGTTGGAAAGAGCTTTTTTCAGAGTCCATCAGGAAGGATGCACATCCAAGAGAGGTGGCTTTTCCAAGCAATGGAAGCCTCCAGGTCAAAGCCTCCCAGTACATGGATGACTTTGTTGTTTTCTGCTCAGACCTGCTGTCAGTGCACAGACTCATGAGCATCTACAACCAGTTCAAACTGGCTTCGTGAGCCAAAGTAAATTGAAGCAAGAGTGAGGCCATGTTTTTTGGGAACTGGGCCAATCAATCCATCATCCCCTTCACCCTCAGGACAGATTACCTGAAGGTGCTGGGTATATACTTCGAAAGGACAGGGGCACGCTCAAAATCTTGGGACGAACGCGTCGCAAAAGAAAAACTGGTGTTTTGGAAGCACTGCTCCCTCTCCATTGTGGGTAAAAACCTGATTATCAGGTGTGAGACACTCTTTCTGTTGTACATTGTGCAGGTATGGCTCATTCCCCAAAGTTGCATTGTTTCAGTAACCCAAGCCATTTTCCATTTCATTTGGAGGTCTAAGATAGTCTGTGTCTGCAAGGACTCCATATACAAAACTGTGCTTAAGGGAAGAAGAACATACCCAACATTGCCCTCATCCTGATGGCCATCTTTTGTGCAGCTGCATCAAGCTGTGTGTAGACCCTTGGTACACAAATATCAGATGTCACTATGCACTGAGGTTCTACCTGTCCCTGGTGTTGCTAAGGATGGACCGGCCTCATTGCTGTAAAACACTCCAAGAAGTTGGGCTATTCCATATCACCTGTCCTTCATAGAAAAATATGCCATCGAAAACACCTTTGACCACAATGCATCAGGAAGTGGTCAGCACATATCATCCTTGAGACCCTGAGGGAATATGAGAGGGTGAATTCTGTCAGGTGGTTCCCTGAGCAGACTGTCAAAGTCATTTGGCAGAATGCGTTATCACCAGAACTTTCGAAAGAGCACCAAGACATCGCTTAGCTGGTGGTGAGATGGGGACTGCCCGTGAGATCCTTCATGAATGCCTGGGCTCTCTGCACCACTGCACACAGCCCTCAAAGCAGCTGCGGAGGGGTAGGATAGAGACTGTCACACACCTCCTGCTGGACTGTGCCTTTGCAAAGAGAGTCTGGAGAAAGATGCAGTGGTTTTTGACAAGGTTTATCCTGGGCAGCTCTGTGACGTGGGACTCTGCGCTCTACAGTCTGTTCCCCAGGAGGCACACCGAAACAAACATCGACTGTGCCTGGACGACCATCAGTTCGCAAATGATGCTCTTTGGTGGCCTTGTTGGTCTTCCAGAGGGAGGAATTGACCCTGACTGGATGTTGCAGACTGGCACATATGTGCTGAGGGACTCACTAAAGCTTGGGGCAGCTGCTGCCGAGGCAAAGTGGGAAAGACCACTGTCTGAGGTCTTCCTGCTGAAGATAAATGGGTGTCCATTCAGTTATTGGACCCTCCCAGTGTCTCAAATATATTTAAATATTAGTATAGTGTGTGGAAGAGAGGTCTTTGGGTTTTTTGAATAGAGTTAAAGTCCAATGTTTTGTCTGATTATTTGGACTGCAACTGTATAGAACCAAATTGCTTTTGTGACAATGTATGTATGCACATAGATTTTTATGAATAAAGTATATTTTTGAAACAAAAAAATCCTAAATTCGTTGTACACATACTTCTTTGCACATTCAGGTTTACATAGTAAGAGTTTCTCAATCACAGAATCACTCTAATATTTGACATAGTGATGTGAGTTTTGCAAGCACAGGCCGATTTTGTGTGTTCAGCATCTTGATTGTTATGAACAGCTGAAGGGATATGCTGTTTGCTATGTTCTGCAATAGTACATACCTCTAACATAGCTGGCATTAAACTGACACTGAAATTCATGTCCCCCATTACTCATTTATTTGATAAGCAAAATAACTTTTGAGATATCTCATCCTTCTAGGGGTGGCACAATGGCCCAGTGGTTAGCACTGTCGCCTCACTGCGTCAGGGACCCAGATTCAATCCAATGTGCATGAAATTTGCACATTCTCCCTGTGTCTGTCTGGGTTTGTTCTAGGTGCTCCAGTTTCCTCCCTCAGTCCAAAGATGTGCAGGTTAGGTGGATTGGCCATACTAAATTGCCCACAGTGTCCAGGGATGTGCAGGCTAGGTGGATTGGCCATGGGAAATGCAGGGTCACAGGGGTAGGGTACGGGGTGAGTCTGGATGGGATGGTCTTCAGAGGGTCGGTGAGAACCCCAATAGGTTGAATGGCTTGCTTCCACGCTGTAGGGATCCTGAAGTAGATTGGCACCTTTCAGGATCAAATGTACTGGCCTTTATTCCATTCATGATTTTGCACTATCTGTGGTGACAAATGTCCTGATTAGGTAGCCAGAGTTGTGAGTGGGGTTGGAAAAGCACAACAGGTCAGGCAGCACCCAAGGAGCAGGAGAATTGAAGTTTTGGTCAAGAAACCTTCCTGATTAAGGGCTCTTGCCCGAAACAGTGATTCTCCTGCTCCTCATATGCTGCCTGACCGGCTGTGCTTTTCCAGCAACACACTCTTGATTCTGATCTCCAGCATCTGCAGTCCTTACTTTCTCCTGATTAGGTAGCCACCCCATCCCCCAGGATAGCTTTGATGCATATTATTTTAACATCATGAAAATAACTCATCTGCACTTGATACCTAACCTTTATCTTTTATCTGTTCAACAGTAGCAGTAAAAACAAGTTCACAAGAATGTCAAGGTGAGAAAGAGTGAATGACTGTTCTGATCAAGAGTTACGGTTTAATTATTTTATCACTTTAAATATATTACGCAAAATGTTTCCCTACTTCAGGGCATAGATCCTCACAGAACACGTGATGGTGTCTTTTTGTAATGTACATCAGAGTGAACACAGTAGGAACATACAATTTTTATGGAACAGTAAAAGGTCATTCATCTATATCATCTGAACAGCCTCATCTTATCTTCCAGGTCTTTGTTGTAGCCTTGTAAGTTTGGGTACTTCAAGTGCATCTCCAAGTACTTTTTCAAAAACAAAAAGGGGTCTTAATTAAAAGCAAGTGTCTGGTTACCGAACCCTTCAGAGTCAGACTGGAAACAGCCTGTTAATTACAAAAACAGCCATCAATCTTGTGCCTTCCTGCCCTTGAACCAATTACAGGATCCGACTTGCCACTTTCATCCAGCTCCCATGTGTTTGTAGTTTTCTGTCCAGTTGGCCATGGGAGACTTTGTCAAGTACCTCAGAACAGAGATGGGAGAAAGTATCATGGGCGGGGGTGGGGCGGGGGGGGGGGGGGGGGGGGGGGGGGGTGGGGGGGAGGGGGAGGTGAGGAAATGGCCGTGGTACTGAACTAATATTTTGTGCCAGTCTTCACAGGAGAAGACACAAATTACACAAAATATCCAGGGGCTAAAACAAGTGAGGATGTTATGGTAATAAACAATAGCACAGCAAATGTATGAAAAAAATCTTAAAGGATAAATAGCCATTATATACCCAGGACTAAGAGTGATGCTTCCACATTTAGTGGGAATGTAAGCAATGCAGAGGAGAGTAATTTGACATAGTCAGAAATCTATGTCTGAATGAGACAATGGTTATTTGAGGAACAAATTAGATTATGTTGCAAATCATAGAATCCTTACAGTGCAGAAAGAGGCCATTTGGCCCGTTGAGTCTGTACAGACCTTCCAAAGAGCATCCAAACCCAACATTTTCCACGGCTAACCTAGCTAGCCTGCCCATCTCTGGACACCATGCGGCAATTTTGCATGGCCAATCCACCTAGCCTGCACAGTTTAGGACTATGGAAGGAAACAGAGCATCTGGCAGAAACCACCACAGACGCAGGGTGAATGTGCAAATTCCACACAGGCAGTAACTCAAGGCTGAAACTGAACCCCAGTCTCAGATGGTTTGGCAGCAGTGCTAACCACTGAGCCACCATACTAGCCAATGACATAAAGCCTTTTTCAGGTTTAAATATACACTATAAATCAGCCCCTCAAAAATATCTTTGCTGGGGAAATAACTATTCAGCCAGTGTCATTCTTGAGCACCTCAAGATGAGGTGAAACAAAGCATTAGATAATATACATGTCATTACTCCACTTCTCAAGTCAACAATACTTGTACTCTGTGAGGAAGACTACAAATATTATACTGGTTTGTACAGAATGTTGTGCTGCATATGCTTGGCCTTAAACCTTTGCTTTCAGACAACAACGCTTATGTTAGTTAGGTTTCTTTTAATCAACATCCAGGGGGTAACATGCATCATATTTTTATGGACCAGATTCAAACCTCCATGTGAGTAATAAAAGAACAAGATTCTACTCACTGCCTCACCTCCTATTTACTGGGCTTCTGATGGAATAATGAAAATATAAAGCTCACTGAAGTGCCTGCAGCAGATTAGTTGACAACAAAGTTGCAAAATGCTAGTAGATTTCCTGCACGTCATGGTGACAACAATCAGTTGTTAGTCGGTAACAAAATCTTCTAATTCAAGTCAAAGTGGTTTTCAACAATTAACTTCAATACACATTGACTAGTGACAGCATTTTTCTGTGGATCACATTAAACAGCAACAATTTTGGAAAAAAAAACTGGCTCCAAGGTGTTATCAGTTCTGACTGTTTTCCATCAAAAAGGCATTTACGGGTTGTTTAATTGCACATGTGAACTTTAGGCTCTGTTCTAACTTCTGAGTGTTCTGACAGCGCTCTAACCTTTGAAAGGAACAGTTAGTAATTTTTGTACTATTCAGCCATTCTAAGCTTTCACACCTTCAATTATTTGCAACATGTTTTATTGTACTTTATGAGTCAACCTTTAGATTATACCAAGATATTTTCTTATCAATTCACTTTTAAAAAATATCCTTATCATTCATTAACACACTGTGGATGTTTATTGCCCATTCCTAGATTGCCCTTGAACAAATGCAGTATTTATGACGAGTAAATCAACCACAACTGAATGACATGGCAGACATTTCAGAGGACAGTTAAGAATGAACCGTGTTGTTGTGGGTCGTGGAATACCTAATGGGCCGGGCTCAGACTAAGACTAGCAGGTTTCCTTTTCTGAGAGGTATTAGTGGTCCTATCAAACAACATAAAACCCATCAGGTTCTCCTCCTCAGTACTTCTCCTGAGTACTAAAGAAGAACCATTTTCCTACTCAAAACATTAGCTATATTTCTCTCTGCACAGATGTTGCCAAACCTGCTGAGATTTTCAGCCACATAATATTTTGAGTTCAGATCTTCAACAACCACAGTACTTTGTTTTGTTTCTGCTAAATTGATAGCTCATTTCTTTCTGAAGGTATTTGTATAAGATGTTCACAGTTCCCTTTAAGGTGTAACTTTAAGGTGTCTAACACTGGGGTTGACTTCCTTCACTGCTCTTCTTCTGAGAAGAGAAAAATATCTTCGTATGAGGAAAGCATAATAAAGAAAATACAGCAAAGATTAATGGTACAATTTATTTCTTTTTGTGATCAACTTTTTCAGAAATGTTGCAATTTGCCTTGATGTAGAAGCTTTAAGAAATTGCTCACACTTAGCCCTTAAAGTTCTAAGGTTCCTTGAACAGAGCCTCACAAGGTAGTTGTATATTCGACATTCATCATTTTCATGAATGGCTCCACAATTCAGCAATTCACATGATCATATTGTAGCATTGCAATCTTTGCAGTTACTGTCCATAATATTTACGCTTTTTCAATTGTTTATGATTTTTCAATTATAATTGTGAACTTCAGGCAAAACTTACTTGATATACTCTTCCATTATTCATTTTATTGCATTATCATCTGTCATTCTTTTCTGCCTTGTTTTATGTTGATGTGGAGGAGTCAGTGTTGGACTGGTGTGGATAAAGCTGAAAATTACACAACAACGGGTTATAGTCCAACAGGTTTATTTGGAAGCACTAGCTTTCGGAGCGCTGCTTCCTCATCAGGTGGTTGTGGAGCAGGACCATAAGACATAGAATTTATAGCAGAAGATTACAATGTCACGCAACTGAAATGCAACAATCTTGGTTTGTTCAATATACAATTTCAGTTATGTGACACTGTGATCTTTTGCTATAAATTCTGTGTCTTTTGGTCCTGCTCCACAACTGCCTGATGAAGGAGCAGCAGTCCGAGAGCTAATGCTTGCACTATAACCTGGTGTTGTGTGATTTCTAACTTTGTTGTATGCTGTTACACCTCACATGCAGAATCTGATTAAATTTCTGATTTATGTTGCTGAATTTGTCATTTTAAAAAATATACAAGTTTTTCTGATGAAGGGTCACTGGACCCGACACTAACTCTGATTCTTCTTCACAAATGCTGCCAGACCTGCTGACCTTTTCTAGAAATTTCTGGTTTTGTTTCTGATTTTCAGCATCTACAGTCCTTACTAGATTTTAGATTAGATTGGATTCCCTACAGTGTGGAAACAGGCACTTCGGGCCAACAAGTCCACACCGACCCTCCGAAGAGTAACCCACCCAGAGTCATTTCCCTCTGACTAATGCACTGAAAATGATGGGCAATTTAGCATGGCCAATTCACCTGACCTGCACATCTTTGGACTGTGGGAGGAAACCGGAGCAGCCGGAGGAAACCCACGCAGACATGGGGAGAATGTGCAAACTCCACACAGACAGTCGCCCGAGGCTGGAATCGAAAAAGGTGCTATGAGGTAGCAGTGCTATAGTTTTTAAAAACTTTTCAGATGTTCATTTCACCCTAAAAACCATTCCAATAGCTTCCCATTGCTAGCTGCTCTTCCAACTTTGCCAGTACCATTTTACAATAGCTATTTAAGTGCAAAACTGCATTCATACTAAAAATCTCCCTCCATCTGTTGTAGCTGTACAGACCATTGTCTTGGCTTCTTTTGGAATATTGCATTCAGTTTTGGTCTCCCTACTATAGAAAAGATGTTTTGTGAAACTTCGACGGGTTTAGAAAAGATTTGCAAGGATGTTGCCAGGATTGGAGAGTTTGAGCTATAGGGAGAGATTGAATAAGCTGGGGCTATTTTCCCTGAAAATTTGGAGGCTTAGGGGTGACCTTCTAGAAGTTTATAAAATCATAAGGGGCATAGCTAGAGTGAATAGGCAAGGCATTTTTTCCTAGGGTAGGAGAGTCTAAATGTAGAGGGAATAGATTGAAGGTGAGTGGGGAAACATTTCAAAGGGACCTAAGGGACAACTTTTTCATGCAGATGTTGGTGCAACTATGGAATGACCTTACAGAGGAAGTGGTGGGGTTTGGTACAATTACAACATTTAAAAGGCATCTGGATGGGTATATGAATAGTAAAGTTATGATTAGAGAGATATGCACCAAATGCTGGCCCATATGATCTGGATTAATTTAGGATATCTGGTTGGTATGGACGAGTTGGATCAAAGGGTCAATTTTCATGTTGTACATCTCTATGATTCCATGACTTGGAATAATGGAAGGGAAGAGATTGGTGTTGAGAGAAGAAGATTAGCTGGTAGTAGACGAACATACACAAAACAAAGCTCAGCTGTTTTCTGGCTATATGAAGGGAAGTGGAAGAAAATTCATCTAATCAGACAATTGGAAATTATATTAACCATACATTGGGAGGAATAGAGCACAAACTCCCAGAACATAGTCTGAGTCGGTTCAATTCACTGTTGTACCCAAAATACAATATTCTGGTTAAGATACTGCAACAAGGTTTTTTAGACATTGAAGGCAATACAGACAAAAACTAACATTTATGGATTAGAAATCCAAGATTGGTTAATTTGGCGATGATATCCAAAGCAACAGGGTTTTTGCATTTCTGAGGAGGAATTTTATCAAACATTTGTTCATCCAAACTTGAAGTATGCAAATAAAAACTGAAATTGTTGGAGAAAAATAGCAAGTCTGTGGAGAGAAAGCAGAGAAGTGTTCTGAAGAAGGCTCTCTGTAATCAAAGCATTAACTCGACTTTCTCTCCACAGATGCTGTCAGATCTGCTGAGTTTCTTCAGCAATTTTTGTTTTTGTTTCTTATTTCAAGCATCTGCAGTTCTTTCTTTAATCTTTGAGTAAGCAAGGTGTTTGTGGGATCCTTATACAGTGGGAGATAAATGTAAGAAATTATATTGTTTGATTCTATGTGAATCGGTATGGGGAATATACTAGTGTCACACTTGATCAAAGATTTGAAAGAAGGGTGAACAACAGACATACCATGCTTTTTTAAAATACGAATAGATTGGTTGGAATTGACAGAAACAAGTACTTGATGCCCTCAGGTAATGACAAAATATGAGATAACCTTCAGATAAATGCCAAAAAAAATTGTTTCTAAGACAATGTATGAACGACCTTTCTTAAATCCTGCAGTGGAAAAGTTGCCAAAGGAAATAATCACATCCCAACCATGTTGAGAAATCTTCAAGACCCATCTTTAGATTATTTCCATTTATAGTGAATAAAGAGTTAATAAAGTATCTGTTGGTCCTTCGGAAAATAAGTCTGAGGAATTAGTAATGGACGATAAAGCAACAGCAGACAAAGTGAACTGATATTTGCATCTGTCTTTTCTAAAGAGAATACAAGTAACACCCCAGAAATAGTTGTAAATCTGGAATTGAAAGGGAGGAAGGATAAATGTGAGGTGATACACTTGGGTAGGACAAGCAAGGCAAGGCTGTACAAGATGAATGGTAGACCTTCGTGTTTATGAATACCAGTCCTTTTGGGAATCAGGAGTAGTGGATAAAGTGCTGAAAATGTGTTGCTGAAAAAGCGCAGCAGGTCAGGCAGCATCCAAGGAGCAGGAGAATCGACGTTTCGGGCATGAGCCCTTCTTCAGGAATGAGGAAAGTGTGCTAAGCAGACTAAGATAAAAGGTAGGAAGGAGGGGCTTGGGGGAGGGGCGTTGGAAATGTGATAGGTGGAAGGAGGTAAAGGTGAGGGTGATAGTCTGGAGTGGGGGTGGGGGCGGAGAGGTCAGGAAGAAGATTGCAGGTTAGGGAGGTGGTGCTGAGTTCGAGGGTTGGGACTGAGACAAGGTGGGGGGAGGGGAAATGAGGAAACTGGAGAAATCTGAGTTCATCCCTTGTGGTTGGAGGGTTCCTAGGCTGAAGATGAGGCACTCTTCCTCCAGCCGTCGTGTTGCTATGGTCTGGCAATGGAGGAGTCCAAGGACCTGCATGTCCTTGGTGGAGTGGGAGGGGGAGTTGAAGTGTTGAACCACGGGTGGTTGGGTTGGTTGGTCCGGGTGTCCCAGAGGTGTTCTCTGAAACATTCCGCAAGTAGGTGGCCTATCTCCCCAATATAGAAGAGGCCACATCGAGTGCAACTGATGCAGTAAATGATGTGTGTGGAGGTGCAGGTGAATTTGTGGCGGATATGGAAGGATCCCTTGGGGCCTTGGAGGGAAATAAGGGAGGAGGTGTGGGCACAAGTTTTGCATTTCTTGCGGTTGCGGGGGAAGGTGCCGGGAGTGGAGGTTGTGTTGGTGGGGGGTGTGGACCTGACGAGGGAGTCACAGAGGGAGTGGTCTTTTCAGAACATTGATAGGGGAGGGGAGGGAAATATATCCCTGGTGGTGGGGTCCGTTTGGAGGTGGCGGAAATGACGACGGATGATACGGATGGTAGGTGAGGACCAGTGGGGTTCTGTCCTGGTGGCAATTGGAGGGGCGGGGTTCAAGGGCGGAGGAGCGGGAAGTGGAGGAGATGTGGTGGAGAGCATCGTCGATCACGTCTGGGGGGAAATTGCGGCCTTTGAAAAAGGAGGCCATCTGGGTTGTACAGTATTGGAACTGGTCCTCCTGGGAGCAGATGCGGCGGAGACGAAGGAATTGGGAATATGGGATGGTGTTTTTACAGGGGGCAGGGTGGGAGGAGGTGTAATCTAGGTAGCTGTGAGAGTCGGTCGGTTTACAGTAAATGTCCATGTTGATTCGGTCGCCCGAGATAGAAATGGAGAGGTCGAGGAAGGGGAGGGTACAGGTAAATTTGAGGTCGGGGTGGAAGCTGTTGGTAAAGTGTATGAACTGTTCAACCTTCTCGTGGGAACACGAGGCAGCGCCGATACAGTCACCGACGTAGTGGAGGAAAAGCTGGGGTGTTGTACCAGTGTAGCTGCGCAAGATGGAATGTTCCACATATCCTACGAAGAGGCAGGCATACTGTGACCCATGCAGGTGCCCATGGCTACTCCTTTGGTTTGGAGGAAGTGGGAGGATTGGAAAGACAAGTTGTTCAGAGTGAGGACCAGTTCAATCAGTCGAAGGAGGGAACAACACCGTTTCTGCTGTCACCACAGCCACTTCCGCCTCCTGGGTTGCCATCACCACAGCCACTTCCGCCCCCAGTGACATCACTCATCTGCACAACAAACACGCTGCATGCGTCTCCGTCCCCATGCCGATCTCCGTCACCACGCCTAACCCTGCCCCCACGCCGATCTCCATCACCACGCCTAACCCCGCCCCCCCCGCCGATCTCCATCCCCACGCTGAACCCCACCCCAGCCCCAATCTCTGTCCCTGCCCCGATTCCTGCCCCCTCGCCTAACCCCGCCCCCACGCCGATCTCCGTTCGCACGCCTAACCCCACCCCCGCCCCGATCTCCGTTCCCGCCCCAACACCTAACCCTGCCCCTACTCCCAGCTCCAGCCCCACACCAAGTCCTAGCTCCCAGCCCTGCCGTGTTTTCACAATCCCTCCAGACCTCCCCCTCTCTGCGGATGAAAGATCAGTCCTCGGCAGAGGCCTCACCTTCATTCCCCTATGCTCTCGGATTAATGAGTTCAACACGCGGCGAGACATCAAAGAATTCTTCTGCCGCCTTCGCCTCCGTGCCTACTTCTTCAACCAGGATTCTCGCCCACCCTCTGACGACCCCTTCTCCCGCCTCCAAAACACCCCATCCACCTGGACACCGCGTGCTGGCCTCTTACCTGCCCTCAATCTCTTCACAGCCAACTGCCGCTGCGACATTAACCGCCTCAACTTCTCCACCCCTCTCACCCACTCCAACCTCTCACTCTCGGAACGTGCAGCCCTCCACTCCCTCCGTTCCAACACCAACCTCACTACCAAACCGGCAGACAAGGGAGGCGTGGTAGCAGTTTGGCGCACCGACCTTTACACCGCTGAGGCTAAACGCCAGCTCGCGGACACCTCCTCCTACTGCCCCCTTGACCATGACCCCACTTCCCACCACCAAACCATCATCTCCCAGACCATTCATAACCTCATCATCTCAGGGGATCTCCCATCCACCACCTCCAACCTCATAGTCCCACAACCCCACACCGCCCGTTTCTACCTCCTGCCCAAAATCCACAAACCTGACTGCCCCGGCCGATCCATTGTCTCAGCCTGCTCCTGCCCCACCGAACTCATCTCTGCATACCTTGACAAGGCCCTGTCCCCTTTAGTCCAAGAACTCCCCAACTACATTCGGGACACCATCCACGCCCTCCAACTCCTCCATAATTTTCGCTTCCCCCGTCCAAAACGCCTTATCTTCACCATGGACATCCAGTCCAGTCCCTGTACACCTCCATCCCCCATCACGAAGGACTCAAAGCCCTCCACTTCTTCCTTTCCCGCCGTACCAACCAGTACCCTTCCACTGACACCCTCCTTCGACTGATTGAACTGGTCCTCACTCTGAACAACTTCTCTTTCCAATCCTCCCACTTCTTCCAAACCAAAGGACTCAGCTATGCCTGCCTCTTCAAAGGATATGTGGAACAGTCCATCTTCCGCAGCTACACTGGCACCACACCCCACCTTTTCCTCCGCTACATCGATGACTGTATCGGCGCTGCCTCGTGCTCCTACGAGGAGGTTGAACAGTTCATACACTTTACCAACATCTTCCACCCTGACCTCAAATTTACCTGGACCGTCTCAGACTCCTCCCTCTCCTTCCTAGTCCTCTCCATTTCTATCTCGGGTGACCGAATCAACACGGACATTTACTATAAACCGACCGACTCCCACAGCTACCTAGACCACACCTCCTCCCACCCTGCCCCCTGTAAAAACGCCATCCCATATTCCCAATTCCTTCGTCTCCGCCGCATCTGCTCCCAGGAGGACCAGTTCCAATACTGTGCAATCCAGATGGCCTCCTTCTTCAAAGACCGCAATTTCCCCCCAGACTTGGTCGACGATGCTTTCCACCGCATCTCCTCCACTTCCTGCTCCTCCGCCCTTGAGCCCCGCCCCTCCAATCGCCACCAGGACAGAACCCCACTGGTTCTCACCTACCACCCCACCAACCTCCATATACATCGTATCATCCATCGTCATTTCCGCCACCTCCAAACAGACCCCACCACAGGGATATATTTCCCTCCCTTCCCCTATCAGTGTTCTGAAAAGACCACTCCCTCCATGACTCCCTCGTCAGGTCCACACCCCCACCAACCCAACCTCCACTCCCGGCACCTTCCCCTGCAACCACAAGAAATGCAAAACCTGCGCCCACACCTCCCCCCTTACTTCCCTCCAAGGCCCCAAGGGATCCTTCTATACCCACCACAAATTCACCTGCACCTCCACACACATCATTTACTGCATCAGCTGCACTCGATGTGGCCTCTTCTATATTGGGGAGACAGGCCACCTACTTGTGGAACATTTCAGAGAACACCTCTGGGACACCCGGACCAACCAACCCAACAACCCCGTGGCTCGACACTTCAATTCCGCCTCCCACTCTACCAAGGACATGCAGGTCCTTGGACTCCTCCATCACCAGATCATAGGAACACGACGGCTGGAGGAAGAGCGCCTCATCTTCCGCCTAGGAACTCTCCAACCACAAGGGATGAACTCAGATTTCTCCAGTTTCCTCATTTCCTCTCCCCTCAACTTGTCTCAGTCCCAACCCCCAAACTCAGCACCCCGTTCCTAACCTGCAATCTTCTTCTTGTCCTCTCTGCCTCCACCCCCACTCCAGCCTATCACCCTCACCTTTACCTCCTTCCACCTATCGCATTTCCAAAGGCCCTCCCTCAAGTCCCTCCTCCCTACCCTTTATCTTAGCCTGCTTGGCACACCTTCCTCATTCCTGAAGAAGGGCTCATGCCCGAAACGTCAATTCTCCTGCTCCTTGGATGCTGCCTGACCTGCTGCGCTTTTCCAGCAACACATTTTCAGCTCTGATCTCCAGCATCTGCAGTCCTCACTTTCTCCTAGTGGATAAAGTGGCTTTATACTTGTCTTTATTAGGCAAGGGTGTAGAGTTTACGAGCATGGAGGTTAAGTTAAAACTGTATAAAAAAGCATTTAGGCCACATTTAAATATTTTGTTCAGTTCTGGAATCCACGTTATAGGAAGGGTGTGATATCACTAGAGTGGGTGCAGAGGAGGTTTACCAGGATGTTACCTTGACTGGAGAGTTTCATTTATGAAGAGAAATTCAACAATTTTGGGTGTTCTCCTTCGAGCAGAAAAGATTCAGTGGGTTCATGGTTGAGATGTTTAAATTTTTGAGGGGCACAGATAGGGTAGACAGAATGAGAGTTTTCCTCTTCATTAAGAGATCAACAAACAGAAGAATAGATTTAAGGGAAGGGGCAGAAGGTTTAGAGGAGATCTGAGGAAAATGTTTTTCACCCAGAGGGTGGTGGGAATCTGAAGCTCATTCCCTGTAAGGATGACAGAGGCAGAAAACCCTCATAACGTTTAAGAAAGCATACAAGAGTATGGGCCAAGTGCTGAAAATAAGATGGAATAGTTAGGTGGTTGTTGTTGACTGGCATGAATGGAATAGATCAAAGACCCTTTTTTTTGTGCTGTCGATCTCTATGACTCAAAAACTCCAGAAAGTTACAATTACCAAGAAAGTAGTACTAAGTAATTCGATGAAACATCCCCCGGTACTGATAGATTTCATCCTAGGATCTTAAAAGAAATAACCAGTGAAATATTTGATGTGTTGGTTTTAATTTACCAAAACTCAATAGTTTTGGGGCAAAATCTCTTAGATGGGAAAATATCTAATATCTTTTAATCAAAAAGACAGGGAGGTGGAAAACAGGAAACTACAGGCCAATTAGCTTAATATCTGGCAGGGAAAAATGTGAGAAACAATTAGTAAAGACATTACAACAGAGCACTTGGATGAGTTTAAGGTAATCAGGCAACACCAACATGGTTTTGTCAAAAGGAAATCATGTTTAACTAATTTATTAGAGTTCTTTAAAAAGTAATGTTTGCTGTGGATAAAGGAGAATCAGTGGATGTACTGTACTTAGATTTACAGAAAACATTTGATAAGGTGTCCCATCAAAGATTATTGTGGAAAATAAAAGCTCATGGTGTTGGTGGTAACATATTGTCATGGATAGAAGATTGACTGACTAACAGGAAGCAGATTGTAGCAATAAATGTGTCTTTCTCAGCATGGCAAGATGTTACAAGTGGTGTGTCCCAGGGACATGTGTTAGGGCCCCAACACTTTACAATTCATGTCAGTGATTTGAATGCAGGGACCAAAGGTATGGTAGCTAAATTAGCTGATGACACAAAGCCAGGCAGGAAAGTGAGCTGTGAAGAGGACATAAGGAGCCTACAAAAGAATATATTTAGGTTATGTCAATAGGCAAAGATCTGGCAAATGGAGTTAAATGTGGGAATGGGTAAAATTGTCCATTTTGGCAGAAAGAATAGAAAGGATGCAGAAAGATCTAAGTTTACTTGTGCATGAATTGCAGAGGTTTAGTATGCAGATCCAGCAAGTAATCAGGAAATACTAATAGAATATTATGTTTTATTGAGAGGAGAATTGATTATAAAAGTCAGGAGGTTAGGTTTTAGTTAGACAGGGGGCATTGGTAAGACTGTGTACAGTACTGGTCACTGTGCTTACACAGAGATGTTAATGCATTTGAAGTAGTCCAGAGCAGATTCAATAGACTAATAGCTGGATTGAGTCGTTTGACTTATGAGAAAAGGCGAGACAGGCCAGGCCTATATTCCCTGGAATTTAGAAGAGTCAGAAGTGATGTAATTGAAACATAAAAGATCCTTAGGGGACTTGACTGGGCAGATGTTGAATTAAAAATGAGTGGTTGCCCATTTAAAGCAGAGATGAGAAAAAGTATTTTCTCTCACAGGATTTTGATTCTTTCTCCTCCTCAAAAGACAGTGGATGCAGCATCTTTAAATGTTGTTATGGCAGAGACATATAGACTCTTGATTACAAAGATTATCAGTGGTATGCCAAAATGCAGAGCTGAGGTTAAAATCAGATCAACCCTGATCAGCAAGCTCAAAGGGCTGAATGGTCTATTCCAGTTCCTTGCCTGTATGCTTGTATAAATTATAATTATCAGCATTACTATTTCAGCCTGATTTAGCTAGCACTGCCACTATCCATTTAAATACTAACAGAAAAATGTTATTAGAATGTGACTCCAGTGCAACAAAAGCAGAAGCAGAATCCTCAAGTTTTCAAAATGTCTATGATAATGCATGAATTGAGTTTGCCAGGATCCCTAGCAAACGTGGCATTACAGGCTCAAATTTAGAAGAATGAAGGTACATATGTGATTTAGATTAAATTATTTAATGTAATGAGATTGAATATATGGAATTTTCCCAGGGAGACAATGGAATTAAGTTGTTTATACAATGTTGACACATAATTAGATAAATGAGCTATTCTATGACTGATAGGTCATTTATCTTTGAAACTGGTTGGATGAACTGCAAAGTACTTTCTGGTCTATAACCCCTGAACATAATTTTGAAATCGAGAAATCTAAGGTCCAAGGTCTGCGGTGCTACAACAATTGAAACAAAACACTGATATTTGTTGGGATAAGGAGTGACTTAAAGTTTACACAACTCAACAGTTATAAGGAAGTGTGGATTCCAGATTTTATGGGTTAGATGGTTGTAGGCATCGCTTTCAATGTTAGGATGAAGACAATGCACCGGGGGCAGTGCAAAGTTGAAATAACTAGGACAGAAGCAAACTAAATTTGTAATAATGTTTGGAGAAGAATATGGAAGTTCTGGATTTTATAACAAGAAAGTTTAATTTGTAAGTTTCAAAACTCAGAATCATGAAGTAATTGCTTTACTAACCTAAATATCCTTTGCTAAGCATTATTCTGTCTATTATATCACGAATGTTGTCAGTAGCTGTATTGTAAATGAATTGAAAATTAATCAAACATAGCTTGACCGTATGGATTGATCCATTAAACATTAACAAAATAAGTTCAATGCCATCACTATTGTTGCAAAAAAGTTCAGAAATGCTACTTTGGGCACACGGAATCATTGTCAACTCTGCACGAGCATGTGTATAACTTCAAAAGAACAGACAAGTTTGTGGAGTGGACGGATAAGTAGCAGGTGACATTCAATGTGGAGAAGAGTGAGGTGATTTAATTTGTCAAGCAAGCATGGAGAGACAATATAAAAATAAGTACTACTCTGGTGCTGGAGCAGAGGGACATGGTTATAAATGTGCATAAATCACTAAATGTGGCAGAACAGGTTGAACAAGCAAATGTACTTTGTACTGTATATACTGTATACTTTACAGAATCTTAGAATTCTTAGGGGTGGCATTGTGGCTCAGTGGTCAGCACTGCTACCTCACAGCACCAGGGACGAGGGTTCGATTCCCACCTTGGGTGACTGTGTGGACTTTGCACATTCTCCCCGTGTCTGTGTGGGTTTCCTCTGGGTGCTTCAGTTTCCCCCCACAATCCAAAGATGTGCAGGTCAGGTGAATTGCTATGCTAAATTGCCACATAATGTGGGGTAGGGGAATGGGTCTGGCTGGGTTGCCCTTTAGAGGGTCGGTGTGGACTTGTTGGCCCGAAGGGCCTGTTTCCACACTGTAGGGAATCTAGTCTAATACAGACATTGAGTGCAAGAGCAAGGGAGTCTGTCTTTCATATATAAAACACTATTTTGGCTTCATTTAGAACATTGCATCCAATTCTGGCCATTGTACTTTAGAAAGGATGCTATGAAGAAAGCGCAGAAAAGGTTTGTGAGAGTGATTCCAGGGAGAAGGATTATTGATTATGATAGATTGGAGAAGCTTAGACTGTTCACTGTAGAGAAGATGAATTGAGTGGAAGTTCTGCTTGTAGTACTAAAAATCATGAGAGCTTTGGATAGACTAAATGGGGAGTAAATGGTCCCATTCGTGAAAGAATGGAGGTAAAGAAGCACAGATTTAGAGTACTTAGCACTGGAAGCAAAAGTAAAATGTGGAAAAATTAATTTTTAAACTGTGCAGGGTTAGGGTCGAGAATACATTGTCTGAATGCGTGGCAGAGACTGACTTAATCAAAGCATTCAATATGCAATTAGACTATTACTTTAAAAGGAACAATAAGAATCATGAGAAATAGGAACAAGATTAGGTCATTTGGTCCCTCACATCTGCTCCACTATGTAACAGGATCATGGCTCATCCCACATTCCTCACATCCACTTTCCTGCCCTTTTCCGATAACCTTTGATTCTTTTATCAATCAAAAATCTATCTATATCAGCCTTAAATACAACAAGGTCTCTGCACCACATCTCTCTGTATCAAGGACTGCCAAAGACTCTCAACACATTGAGAAAAGAAGAGCTTCCCCTCAGCTCTGAGACAATGCCTTCTCTGAACTATCTCCAATGAAATAATATCTTTCCTTAAATAAGGGGACCAAAACTGTACACAATGCTCCAGATGTGCAACTGAGTATAGCAGTTGGGAGATCATGTTGCTGCTATATAGGACTTGGTTAGGCCACTTTTTGAATACTGCATTCAATTCTGGTCTCCCTGCTACAGGATAGATGTTGTGAAACTTGAAAGGGTTCAGAAAAGATTTACAAGGATGTTGCTGGGGTTGGAGAGATTGAACTATAGGGAGATGCTATATAGGCTTTTCCCAGAAAGGTCAGAGCTGAGGGGTGACCCTATAGAGGTTTATAAAATCATGAAGGGCATGGATAGGGTGAATAGGCAATGTCTGTTTCCCAGGAAGATCAAAACAAGAGGACATAGGTTTAGGGTGAGAGGGGAAAGATTTAAAAGGGACCTAAGGAGCAACTTTTTCAAGCAGAGGGTGGTGTGGATATGGAATGAACTGCCAGGGCAAATGGTTGAGGCAAATACAATTACAACATTTAATAGGTATCTGGATGGGTATTTGAATAAGAAGGGTTTACAGGGATATGGACCAAATGTTGGCAAATGGGACCATATTAATTTAGGATATCTGATTGACATGGACAAGTTGGACTGAAGGGTCTGTTTTCATGCTGTACAACACTATGACTGTAAATCATAGTTAACGTTTTTGGTCCAGTTACCCTTCTTCAGAATAAATCTGAAAAGTTTTATATTTTTTTAAATGTCACATTCTGCAACACACATCAAAAATTAAATCAGATTCTGTACTGTGGGGCATAACAACATACAGCAAGGCAGGAAAGAATGAGAGATGATAATGCAATAAAATGAATGATGAAGGGATATGAAGTAAGTTTTACTTACATTTGCCTAAATTTCACATATGCAATTGAAAAAGCGTAAGCATTATGAATATTTGGACAATGATTGCAAAGATTGCAATGCCACAACATGATCATGTGATTTGCTGCACTGTGGAGACATTCATGAAAATTATCAATGTCAAATATACAACCACCTTGTGAGGCCCTGTTCAAGGAACCACAGAACTTTAAGGGCTAAGTGTAAGCAGTTTCTTGAGGGTTCTACATTAAGGGAAATTGCAACAATTCTGGAGAAGTTAACTGCAAGAAGAAATAATTTGTATCATTAATCTTTGCTGTATTTGCTATATTTTATTATGTTTCCCTATATGAAGAAAGTTTACTCTTCTCACATGATGAACAGTTGAAGGAGGTCAACTTCATGGGCACTTGGAATGTTACACCTTAAATGGGGAACAGTGAACACCTTAGAGAAATACATCTTCAGAAAGAAGCAAGCTATCAATTTAGACAGAAATAAAAACAAAGTGCTGTGGCTGCTGGAGATTTGAACTTCAAATAATAAGTGGTTGACAATCTCAACTAGTCTGTCAGCATCTGTGGAAGGAAAAATATTGCTAATGTTTTGAGTAGAAAATGACTCTTCTTCCACACTGAGAATTAGAAACGTATTATGTTGTTTGATAGGGTAAAAACAATGACTGCAGATGCTGAAAACCAAATACTGGATTAGTGGTGCTGGAAGAGCACAGCAGTTCAGGCAGCATCCAACGAGCAGCGAAATCGACGTTTCAGGCAAAAGCCCTTCATCAGCAAGGACCACTGATACCTCTCAGAAAAGGAAACTGCTACCCTCAATCTGAGCCTGGGCCCGTTAGTGACTCCATGACCCACAACAACACGGTTCATTCTTATATGTGCTCTGAAATGCTTATCATGTTATTCAGTTGTGTTGATTTACTCGTCATAAGTACTGCATTTATTCAAGGACAATCTAGGAATGGGCAATAAACACCCACAGTGTGTTAATGAATGATAACGATAGTTTAAAAAGTGAATTGATAAGAAAATATCCAGTATACGCTAAAGGTTGACACATAAAGTACAATAAAGCATGTTGCAAATAATTGAAGGAGTGAAAGCTTAGAATGGCTGAATAGTACAAAAATTGCTAACTGTTCCCTTCAAAGGTTAGAGTGCTGTCAGAACACTCAGAAATTAGAACAGAGCCTAAAGTTCACATGTGCAATTAAACAATCGTAAATGCCTTTTTGATGGAAGACAGTCAGAACTGATAACTCAGAGGAGCCAGTCTTTTTTCCAAAATTGTTGCAGTTTAATGTGATCCATAGAAAAATGCTGCCACTAGTCAATGTGTATTAAAGTTAATTGTCGAAAACCACTTTGACCTGAATTGGAAGTTGTTGCCGACTAACAACTAATTGTTGCCACCATGACATACAGGAAATCTACTAGCATTTTGCAACCATGTTGTCAACTAATCTGCTGAAGACACTTCAGTAGCTTTATATTCTCATTATGTAATCACCTATATTACTCCATCGGAAGCCCAGTAAAAGGGAGAGTTAGAATCCTTATCTTTTATTACTCAGCTTTGAATCTGTCCCAGAGAAAGGTGATGCATGTTATCCCCTGGATGTTGATCAAATGAGCCCGAAGTGATTCCAAGCGGCATGGTGGCTCAGTCATTAGTACTGCTGCCTCACAGTGCAGTTTGATTCCAGCCTTGGGCAACTGTCTGTGTGGAGTTTCCACATTCTCCCTATATCCTCCAGATGTTCCAGTTTCCTCCCACATTCCAAAGATGTCCAGTTTAGGTGAATTGGCCATGCTAAATTGCCATAATGTTCAGGGATGTGTAGGTTAGGTACATTAGTCACGGATATATGTAGAGTAATGCGGTAGGGGAATGGGTCTGGGTAAATTAGCCTTCGGAGGGTCAGTGTGTAGACTCGTTGGGCCATGTGGCCTGTTTCCACTCTGTAGGGATTCTATGATATCGGCGCTGCCTCGTGCTCCCACGAGGAGGTTGAACAGTTCATACACTTTACTAACACCTTCCACCCCGACCTCAAATTTACCTGGACCATCTCAGACTCCATCCTCCCCTTCCTCGATCTCTCCATTTCTATCTCGGGCGACCGAATCAACACGGACATTTACTGTAAACCGACCGACTCCCACAGCTACCTAGACTACACCTCCTCCCACTCTGTCCCCTGTAAAAACGCCATCCCATATTCCCAATTCTTTCGTCTCCACTGCATCTGCTCCCAGGAGGACCAGTTCCAATACCGTACAACCCAGATGGCCTCCTTCTTCAAAGGCCACAATTTCCCCCCAGATGTGGTCAACGATGCTTTCCACCTCATCTTCTCCACTTCCCACTCCTCTGCCCTTGAGCCCCACTCCTCCAATCGCCACCAGGACAGAACCCCACTGGTCCTCATCTACCACCCCAACCTCCATATACATCGTATCATCCATCGTCATTTCCGCCACCTCCAAACGGACCCCACCACCAGGGATATATTTCCCTCCCCTCCCCTCCCCTATCAGCGTTCCAAAAAGACCACTCCCTCCGTTTCTCCCTCGTCACGTCCACACCCCCCACCAACCCAACCTCCACTCCCAGCACCTTCCCCTGCATCCGCAAGAAATGCAAAACCTGCGCCCACACCTCCCCCCTTACTTCCCTCCAAGGCCCCAAGGGATCCTTCCATATCTGTCACAAATTCACCTGCACCTCCACACACATCATTTACTGCATCCGCTGCACCTGATGTGGCCTCCTCTATATTGGGGAGATAGGCCGCCTACTTGCGGAATGTTTCAGAGAACACCTCTGGGACACCCGGACCAACCAACCCAACCACCCCGTGGCTCGACATTTCAACTCCCCCTCCCACTCCACCAAGGACATGCAGGTCCTTGGACTCCTCTATCGCCAGACCATAGCAACACAACGGCTGGAGGAAGAGCGCCTCATCTTCCGCCTAGGAACCCTCTAACCACAAGGGATGAACTCAGATTTCTCCAGTTTCCTCATTTCCCCTCCCCCCACCTTGTCTCAGTCCCAACCCTCGAATTCAGCACCACCTTCCTAACCTGCAATCTTCTTCCTGACCTCTCCGCCCCCACCCCCAATTCGGCCTATCACCCTCACCTTATCACCCTCACCTTAACCTCCTTCTACCTATCGCATTTCCAAAGCCTCTCCCCCAAGTCCCTCCTTCCTACCTTTTATCTTAGTCTGCTTAGCACACCTTCCTCATTCCTGAAGAAGGGCTCATACCCGAAACGTCGATTCTCCTGCTTCTTGGATGCTGCCTGACCTGCTGCGCTTTTCCAGCAACACATTTTCAGCTCTGATCTCCAGCATCTGCAGTCCTCACTTTCTCCCATTCTATGATGTAAGCACAGTTGTCTGAAAGCAAAGCTTTATGACCAAGCATATACAACACAACATTCTTTACAAACGAATACAATATTTGTAATCTTCCTCAAAGAATGCAAGTATGGTTGGTATGAGAAGTGGAGTAATGACTTGTATATTACCTAATGCTTTGTTTCTCCTCATCTTGAAGTACTCAGTAATGACACTGGCTGAATAGTTAATTCTTACCTGCAACAAAAATATTTCTCAGGGGCTGACTCATAATACTTAAACCTGAAAAAGACTTTACAGCATTGGGTGGTATGGTGATTCAGCGGTTAGTATTGCTGTTTCACAGGACCTGGATTCAATTCCAGCCTTGGGTGACATCTGTGTGAATTTCAGTTGGGTTCTGTCTGTACCGGGTGCTGTTTCCTCCCACCGTCCAAATGCCAGGTGGCAAAATCAGAGTTAATGTTTTGGTTCATCAGAGGGGTGACTCGACCCAAAATGTTAACTCTAAATTCTCTTCAAAGATGCTGTCAGACCTGCTGAGCTTTTCCAGCAATTTTTGTTTCTGTTTTTGTTTCTGATTTACAACATCCGCAGTTCCTTCAGGTTTTATCAAAGGATAGGTGGATTGGCTGTGCTAAATTGTCCAGTAGTGTCCAGGATGATAAATACTGGTTTAAGTGAGATGCTTCTTGGCGGGTCTGTGCAGACTCGATAGGCGAAATGGCCTCTTCCTGCCCTGGAATTATTCTATAATTAGCATTGTAGAACTAATCTGTTGTATATATAATCAATGTCTCCCTCAGGAATTGCTTTCTTAACCATGTCTAATTACTGTCCCCCACATTGCCTAGATTCCCACAAGAGAGAAAGAAGAGAGATTAGGGCCCCTCAAAGATCAGCAAGGCAGCCCATGTATACAGCCGCAGAAGATGGGGGAGATACTAAATGAGTATTTCGCAACAGTGTTTACTGTGGGGAAGGTTATGGAATATATAGAATGTGGGGAAATAGATCTTCAAAAATGTCCATATTACAAAGCAACAAGTGCTGGATGTCTTGAAACACATAAAGGTGGATAAATTCCCAGGATCTAATCAGGTGTATGTTAGAACTCTGGAAAACTAGGGAAGTGATTACTGGGCCCCTTGCTGAGATATTTGTATCATTGTTAGTCACAGGTGAGATGCCGGAAGACTGGAGGTTGGCTAACGTGGTGCCACTATTTAATAAAGGTGGTAAGGACAAGCCAGGGAACTATAGACCAGTGAACTTGACCTCAGTGGTGGGCAAGTTGTTGGAGGGAATCCTGAGGGACAGGATGTACATGTATTTGGAAAGGCAAGGACTGATTAGGGATAGTCAGCATGGATTTGTATGTGGGAAATCATGTCTCATAAAACTTGATTGAGTTTTTTGAAGAAGTAACAAAGAGGATTGATGAGGGCAGAGCAGTAGTAGTGATCTATATGGACTTCAGTAAGGGGTTCAACAAGGTTTCCCATGGGAGTATAGTTAGATCTTATGGGATACAGAGAGAACGAGCCAATTGGATACAGAACGGTCTCAAAGGTAGGATAAATAGACAAAGTATTTTACGTGGGTTGTGGGAGTCCAGAACTAGAGGGCATGGGTTTACGGTGAGAGGAGAAAGATATAAAGGCACCTAAGGGGCAACCTTTTCAGACAGAGGGTGGTGTGTGCATGGAATGAGCTGCCAGAAGAAGTGATGGAGGCTGATACAATTACAGCATTTAATAGGCATGTCGATGGGTATATGAATAGGAAGGGTTTAGAAGGATATGGGTCAAGTGCCAGCAAATAGGACTAGATTAGTTTAGGATATCTAATCGGCATGGACGAGTTGGACCAAACGGTCTGTTTCCATGTTGCATATCTCTATGACTCTAAATGTAGAAGCATCACTCTTAGTCCTAGGGATATAATGACAATTGTGATGATTCTGCTCCTTTAACAAGGTTAAGTTGTACTGTTTTTTTTTCAGGAGGTCGTAAAGATAGACTCCGAAATGTCTGGAGTTGACCTACTTGAGAATGCTTTCAAGTTTTTTGAAAAGACACTTGTACAATGAAGAGGAGTGGCCAGTTCTGCCAGCTCAGCTTCTCTCTGGTTTGATTTGGTTTGGTTTTAGCAGTCTGGCTGTTTGTTGAAAGCAGGCAGTCAGTGAGGCTGCTGATCCAAGAAACAGTTGCATGGAAGAAGGTGTTCCATGTTGAGTACCTCTGCCATTTCTCTCTCTCCTGTAAGAGCCTGTATTTGATTTACCTTTTTTGCTGAGGGATGTTTGTGGGGATTGTTGCAGAAGTTTGGTACAGCATCACTGAGTTGGGATAATGTGTTGGATTTTCAGATAGGTTAAGTTATTAGGTATTCTGTTCTCTTTTATTTGCATTTCATTTGGTAATCTTGTAAATAAATTGTTTTGTTTAAAACTAAATGGTTTGACCAGCTGCATCTCTCCTGGAATATCCACTCAATATCTGCTTAAAACTAGCACAGTTTGGATCTGGACTACTTTCTTGAAATGTTTTGAGGGGGCGAGGGGTCTGACCTGGTTCATAACACTATTTATCCTTTAAGGTTTTCTCATACATTTGCTGTGCTGCTATTTATTACCATAACATCCTCATTTGTTTTGCCCCCTGGATATTTCATGTAATTTGTGTCGTGCTGTGAAAACAGGCACAAAACGTTAGTTCAGTGCCACTGCCATTTCCCCACCCCACACCCACCCATGATAATTTCTCCTGCCTCTGCTTCTTGACAAAGTCTCCAATGGCCAAATAGACAGAAAAGTCCAAACACAGGAACTATATGAAAGTGGCAAGTCGAATCCACAATTGGCTCAGTAGATGGAAGGAAAAAGACAATGGTTGGTGGCTGTTTTTGTAATTAAAAGGCTGTTTCCAGCGTGACTCTGCAGGGTTCAGTATTAAGATGCTTGCTTTTGATTAGGATGTTGAAGCCGCCATTAGACACATAAAGAATGGAAAAGCCAAAGGAGTAGATGGGAATCCGGTGGAGATTTTCAAGCTTGACGAAACTGAGCTTACCCGCCATGTCCATTAACTCTTACTGAAAATCTGCTAGAAAGAAGTGCCTGCCAATCTCAGGGATGCTGCCATGTACTGTAGGAACTACCAAGAAATCTCCCAAGATCATTGCCCAAAATCTTATTGGGTGCTGTCTCTCACTCTGAGGAAATCCTTCCAGAAAGCGTGTAGCTTCCGACCAAACCATGGAATTATGGACATGATTTTCATTGCTGGGCAACTCCAAGAGAAATGCCAGGAAAAGCACCAACCATTCTTCAGAGCCTTCATCAATCTGATCAAGGTTTTTGACTCATTCAATTGGGAATTGCTATGGAAGACCCTGTCAAAAGCTACCCAGTGAACTTCATCAATGTTCTCTGACTACTTCATGGCAAGTTATTAGCAACAGTCCTCATCATTGGTATTATTACAGAATCTTCTGAGCTCAAGACAGTGCTCAAGTAGGGATGTGTCATTGCCCCTGCCCTTTTGTCTATCTTCATTACCACCACTCTTCATCTGGTCAAGAACCAACTTTCCAGTAGTGTTGACATTGTCTATGGAATGGATCACAAACGCTTAACCCTCAGCTGGTTAAGATCTGAGGAGGAAACAACACCAACTTCACTTGTGGAACTTCAGTGACAACAACGTCATGTCGGCCTTCTTGGAAGTGAATCGTCAAGCCTTTGCAGAAGCATACCGAAGAATTGGTCTCAGCCTTAACCTCAATAAGACTCAAATTCTTTACCAACCTGTCCCAGGTTGAGTTCATGTTGAGATCAATGGCAATATCCTCCTAAACATGGATAATTTCCTTACCTGGGAAGCTAACCATCATCTAAGGCTGACATCAATGCAGAGATTCAACATCACATCAAATCTGTGAACTCTGCCTTTGGACATCTAAGGATGAGAGTCTACAAAGATCCTTATGTATAAGGCAGTCATCCTTCCAACTCTTCTATATGGCTCCAAAACATGGACTACACATAGGCATCACCTCAACACCTTTGAGAAGTACCCTTAATATGTTTGAGACTGATTCTTCACATTAGCTGGGAGAACAGGTTTATTAACACACGTCCTTGAAGGAGTTAATAGCACCAGCATCGAGGCAATGATAACCTAAAACCAACTCTGCTGAGCCAGTCACATGCTTAGGGTGCCTGATTTCCAACTGCTGAATCAAATCTTCTTCACTTAGCTCAAGGAAGGAAGTTAAATGGGAGGAGGACAAAGGAATTATTTCAAATACTCACTGAAAGCTTCCCTCAAGACATACAACATAGATGTCAACGCATGTGAACCCTCATTCAGATTAAATCAATTTGAAGGAAACACAAAGGGAGTATGAAGGGTCACAATTTTTCAAAAATACCTCCAGAACCAGGGGTCACAGTCTGAGGTTTTGGGGTGGACCATTTAGAATTGAGATGAGAAGACATTTCTTCACACAAGTGGTGGGAGGTAGTTGATGCCAAAACATTGAATGCATTCAAGGGGTGGTTAGATATTGCACTTGGGGCAAATGGGATCAAAGTGCCATAATTGAAATGAATGGCAGAGCAGGCTCGAAGGGTCGAATGGACTCTTTCTGCTCTTATCTTCTATGTTTCTATACCTGTCATCAAGAGGATATACAGAAAATGAACTGGAGAAAGGAATGTCAATAATCTCAAGGCCAAGGTCCAATTCCACCTTCCTGAAACATCTGCTAAATGTGTGATCGGAGGTGTGGCTCTAGGATCGGGCTCATCAGCCACACAAGGACACAAATCCAATATGAGTGACACGGAATTTCCTAGGTAGGCAATCATACTCATTAGCGATTGCTGATGATGACCCACAAAAACCCTTTGCTTTCTGCAGTTTTCCTTCATTTAAATACCATTTTTTTGTTCTCCCTTCTGAAATGAACAACTTCACATTTTAAACACGGAAACACGGAGGTTGTTGGAAAAGCTCAACAAATCTGACTGCAATTGTGAAAAAAAAAATCAGGTTTAACGTTTAGGGTCATGATCTGAGGAAGGGTCACCAGACCTGAAATGTTAAAACTGTTGCCAGACCTGCTAAGCTTTTCTGACAACTTCTGTTTTTGTTTCTGCTTGACAGCATCTGCAGTTCTTTCGGTTTTCAGCTTCACATTTTACTCCATCTGCCAACTTTTGCTTCATCTCATGTGCAGGTTTACAAAGAGAGGGCAGGAGAATGGAGCACCTGAGATCCTCATTTGGCAAACTGGCACAGGCACGATGGGCTGAGTGGCCCTCTTTTTACACTGTAACAATTCTGTGAATATCAATTTAGTGACAGTTAAATGCCCAGGCCTAACAGCTAAAGCTCTGGAAATAGAATAAATTTGCATTCAGCAGAAATTGCAATGAATGGGCTGCAAAAATAATTGTTTATTTGCTGTAACCAAAAGTACAATTGGAATAATCTCTGAGTTGTGAATGTTATGTATTTAGGATCATTAAAAACAAAATAATTTATACAGTTTCCACACTGTAAGTAATCTAAACTAATCTAATCTAATCTTATGATATTTGTACGAAGACAAAACAAAAACACGAGCCAGCCAGGAGTCGAACCTAGAATCTTCTGATCCGTAGTCAGACGCGTTATCCATTGCGCCACTGGCCCACAGGAACAAGGCAGCGCATTTCATTTGAGGAAGCTACAGGAAACAATGTCGTTATTTCCGTCCAATAATTTTATTTGAAACAGGTTTATTTATGATCGGGTGATGCGTGATTTTTAACTTTGTCCACGCCGGTCCAACTCCGGCTCCTCCACATCATTTTTTTTCATCAAGTAGAGTTAAAAGGCCAGTTAAAGGTTCGGTATTTACACCCTGTTGCGGTGATAAATATTGTTTTTTTTATTCACCCTGAGAAACCTGCAATTCGATCAAAACTCCCAGAGAAAGGGTTTGTCCCCATTTATCTTTCTGCTGCGATTCATTTTCAACGCGGAAGTGTGGTAAAAATGGAGTGGGGAAAGAATCACCTCATGTATTGCTAGGCTCCAATAAATCCCTCCCCCCATTACTGGCTTCAGCCGCCATTTTATTTAAAAAGGCTTCTTCTCGATCCGAGCAGCGAGGTGGGGAGGTGTGTGAGATTAACCAATCAGAAGGCTACAGGGTAAATCGCTGAATTGTGATTGGGCCCTAGTGACCAATGAAAGGGCAGAACCTCCTTATCTAATCGTATCGTCACATGGCCTTCCGTTTTAACCAATAAAAAAGCGAAAGCGTCTTTGCCCAATAGTCTCGGCGTATTGTCCCTGTTTCAACCAATAAAAAGGCAGAACACCGTTGTCCAATTATATTACCACATTAGGTTCCGTTTTAACCAATGAAATGGCTATCCCACGTTGTCTAATTGTGTTGGCTTCACCGAAACCAATGATAAATCAAATCCTTATTGTCCATTTGTATTGCTACCCTGACTTCATCTAGACCAATGCACAGGCAGATTCCAATTGACCAATTGTATTGCAGAACGGCTTGAGGTTTGGGCCAATGATGTGGTGCGGCTCTGGTTCGGCTTTCAACAATTGGTTTCAGCCCGGACCAATGATAGGGCGGTGCTGGGTAAACGCGGCCAATGGGATGGCCGGATTATTTGCGCGGGAGGTGTGATGGCGCTGTTGTGAGCTGCAGCACCGGGGGTAGGTAAATACTGAGGGGGAGGCTGGGGCAGAGGGAGCGACTACTGTACATGGGCGGTCAGACCCTACACCGTGAGCCTGGCAGCACGGTCCTACTGATTATCAGTAGTGCCCTGCCAGCCTGAGGTTAGACATTAACCTTGGTGTGTGTTGCTGAAAGCCATGTCCACTACATAATACACGATGAGACTAGCTTCTATGAGAAAAAGACATTGGACATTTATTTACAAGAAGCACCATATAATTATAAAGAATGCTGGGTTAGAGTTGTTAGGTGATGGTTTCTAATTTGCTCAGACACTTTTTTTTCTCTGTGCTGTACTGTAGATCTTTATCATTCTTTGAACTGATTACAAGACACAAAAGCACACAAGGTGACAGGCCCAAGTGCTGAAAAATAGGGTCAGATTTTGTTTCTTTATTCACTCATGGGATGCGGGCAATGTTGGCTAGCCAGCATTTATTGCCCAATTCTACTTGCCTTTTAAAAAGTGACAATTGGTGACAGTTGAGTAGCTTGCTAAGCTGATTCAGCGGGCAGTTTAGAGTTGACCACAGTCTGTGGCCACATTAAAACAACCGATCATGTCTGATCTTGGAAACTAAGCAAACTTGTAAACAAAAAGAGAAATTGCTGGAAAATCTCAGCAGGTCTGACAGCATCTGTGGTGAGAAATCAAAGTGTGTGATTCAGGCCTGGTTCGTATGTGATGGGCGACTGCCTGAGAACACCAGGTTTTGATGGGCCCTCATGTGGTGCAGTGATAGTGTCCAGACCCCTGGACTGAGAGACCTGTGAAATAACATCTCAAAATGTCACCCACATTAGTGAACCAGATGAGTTTTTTTTTGACAATCAACAACGTTTTCATGGTTTTAAACTAAAGCTCTTAATTCCAGGTTTTAAAAGAAATTTAAAATTGGAGGTGTAGTGGACAGCCAAGAAGGTTACCTTGGATTACAATGGGATCTTAATTAGGGGCTTTTGCCTGAAACGTTGATTTCGCTGCTCGTTGGATGCTGCCTGAACTGCTGTGCTCTTCCAGCACCACTAATCCAGTTTTTACCTTCTTAATTAGATGAGCCAATCGGCTGAGGAGTGGCAGATGGAGTTTTATTTAGATAAATGTGAGATGCTGCATTTTGGGAAAGCAAACCTTAGCAGAACTTGTACATTTAATGGTAAGGTCCTAGGGATTGTTGTTGAACAAAGAGACCTTGGAGTGCAGATTCATAGCTCCTTGAAAGTAGAGTTGCAGGTAGATAGGATAGTGAAGAAAGCGTTTGGTATGCTTTCCTTTATTGGTCAGATTATTGAGTACACGAGTTGGGAGGTCATGTTGCAGCTGTACAGGACATTGGTTAGGCTGCTTTTGAATTATTATGTGCAGTTCTGGTCTCCTTCCTATCGGAAGGATGTTGTGAAACTTGAAAGGGTTCAGAGAGGATTCACGAGGATGTTGCCAGGGTTAGAGGATTTGAGCTATAGGGAAAGACTGAATAGGCTAGGGCTGTTTTCCCTAGAGCGTCGGCGGCTGAGAGGTAAACTTATAGGGGTTTATAAAATCATGAGGGACATGGATAGGGTAAACAGAAAAGGTCTCTTCCCTGGGGTGTGGAGTCCAGAATCAGAGAGCGTAGGTTTAGGGTGAGAGGGGAAGGATATAAATGAGACCTAAGGGGCAACTTTTTCATGCAGAGGGTGATGCATGTGTGGAATGGGCTGCCAGAGGAAGTGATGGAGGCTAGTACAATTGCAGTATTTAAAAGGCATCTGGATGGGTATATGAATAAGAAGTGTTTGGAGGGATATGGGCCGTGTGCTGGCAGGTGGGACAAGATTAGGTTGGGAAATCTGGTCAGCATAGACGAGTTGGACAGAAGAGTCTGTTTTCTTGCTGTACATCTCTATGACTTTATGATTCTAATTCAAATTCTGTCATCTCAATTGAACCCAGGTTCCGAGATCTGGATCTCTCGATTAATGGCCTTGCAATAATACGACTAAGCCATCACCATCTCATGAGATAGATGGTTGATGAACCACCACACACACACACACAATGGACGGCAGTGTCTTTTCTTATGCTGTTTATAGAGTCATAGAGATGTACAGCACAGAAACTTACCATTTGGTCCAACCCGTCCATGCCAACCAGATATCCCAACCCAATCTAGTCCTACCTACCAGCACCTGTCCCCATATCCCTCCAAACCCTTCCTATTCATGTACCCATCCAGATGCCTTTTAAACGTTGCAATTGCACGAGCCTCCACGACTTCCTCTGGCAGCCCGTTCCACACATGCAACACCCTCTCTGTGAAAAAGTTGCCCCTTATGTCTCTTTTATATCTTTCCCCTCTCACCCTAAACCTATGCCCTCTACTCTGGACTCTCCCCACCTCAGTGAAAAGAGGGTCTATTTACCCTATCCATGCCCCTCATGATTTTATAAAGCTCTATAAGGTCACCCCTCAGCCTCCAATGCTCCAGGGAAAACAGCCCTAGCCTATTTAACCTCTCCCTATCGCTCAAATCCTCCAATCCTGGTAATATCCTTGTAAATCTTTCGAGTTTCACAACATCCTTCCGTTAAGCTGTGTTATGACTATCTATCTATAAAATTATGAGATATATTGATAGGTGAGTGGGTGGTAAAGTTCTGGTCATGGGCGGAGACAAATCACAGGTCTTCACATCAGGGCTGGTGGCTCCATCCACCCTCAGCATAGCAGGCTCTCTAGATCTCTGGAGTTTGGTTATTTTATGAGCACTGTGGAATACTGGAATCAGAAGTAAAAACAGAAAGTGCTGGACAAAATCATGTTTGGCAGCACCTGTGAACACAGGAACAGGTAATATTTCAAGTACAGTATGACTCTGCTTGCGAAAACTGGGCTGTACGTTAACTCTGTTTCTAACTGCACAGATGCTTCTAAACCTGTTGAGTTTTTTTGCATTTTGTTTTTCTGCCTGGTTATTGGTCGCCAGTTCTCTTGGCCTTCAGAACTGGGGAGGGTTGGAGGCTAAGGCAATACACAATTCTAATTTACTGCATGGTGTCATCACATTATCATGTCTGCAATGCTGCACTCCCACTCCATTAAGCAATCTGAAACTCCAAGGTAATGTATCCCAAACAAAGGGAGTCTCTTCAGGGTCTCAGGACAAACAGCAAAACAAATGGACAGCCCCTTTAAAATACAGCATATTTGGTTGTTCCAATTTTGTAAGGCTCTAGTCATACAAAATGGTAAACTGTTATAGAACTATCCCTGTGTGGGTGATTTCCCTCTTTATTCCACAGTCTCTATCAGAGTGACTTTCCGTCACTGACAAAATGAATTCCTTCTAATCACGAAGATAGCACTGTCAGGTTTCTGCCCTCCCCTCATTGTGACAGGAAGTTCCTTTTCCCCTTCCCCTGTCTAAAATCTTGTGTATTAAATTCTGTCATGTAATTATATGCTGTTCACAGCACAAAAGGATGTCACTTCCAGCATCCATTGTGTCCATATCAGCTCCTTGTAATAGCAATTCTCCCAGTCAAACTCACCTGTCTTTTCCCTGTAACTCCAAAATTCTCTTTTGAAAGCCTAAATTGAATCTGCCTTTAATATACTTTTAAGAATATCATTTCAGATCTTAAAACATGTTCTGTTTAAAAAAAATGTTTTCCCTCATGTCATTGTTGCTTCCTTTGCCAGTTATCTTTAAATCAATGTCTCTGGTTTTAGGGTTGACCATCTGATGATTTTGACTCAACATTTAACTCTAGAAGTCTGACATAAAAATAGAAAATCTAGGCTGGTGAACCAGCATTGAAAAGGTAGGTTAACATTTTCAATTGAACCCATCAAATCTCATATATATTCGGTCACACTGCAAGATTTAGTTATTCGCTGTGAATTTTGGAAATCAAAAATAAAATCAAAATGCTGGAAGTATTCAGCTGGTCTGATAGCATCTGTAGAGAGAAAAAGATAGATGCTACCAGAATTGCTGCACATTTCCAGCATTTTCTGTTCATTTTATTTTGTTTCTGGATTCGTTCTGTAGTAGTTCATTTTATGTGGTGTCCTGGTGTTTTTTTTGAGGGGTGTATGGAGGCATTGTATTAAATGCACATATTTCCATTAAACACTGAAGTAGCTTTTCTTTGTAGGTAGCATTTCGTGTTACTTTTATATGAGCCAAGATGGATCAGAAAATTTTGGATTTGGCAGCAGCTGAGGATTGTCAAGGATTGCTGCAGTTACTGCAGCACATGAAAGAACAGGAGGTGAGCAACTTTCTTTGCCTTATATAATGCAGCATTATAATATAATGTTAAAATATAACTGTTTCAACAAGACACTTTGAAGTTTAAATAAAATGTTTATGATACATTACATTCAAAAATATTAACTTAAAAGATACATGCATTATGATATTGTCCAAAATAAAATACTGGAAGTCTGAACTAAAAACAGATAATGCTGGCATTAAGTAGTAGGGTTTACACCTGTGGAGACAGGTCAGAGACCCAAACATTAACCTTGCTTTCTCTTCTACCTGACTTGCTGAGTATTTTCAACATTTTATGGTTTCATTTCAGAATATTTTCACCTGTTTCAAAAAACAAGTTTGAATATTATTGAGCAAGTACTTTAATGACTACTTCAGTCACGTCTCTTATGAGCACTATCTCCTCCAGATTCTGAAAACTTTTGAGGGCTTTTCACAGGCAATCCAGTATACGTGTAAAAAAAAGTTCCAACTGCAATTCCTATTGGTGTTTATTTGAAAAGGGGTTAATTGTTTATAGAAAAGTAATTTGTACACAAGTGTAATTTTGTGAATGAGATGCTTATATCAAATTCAGGCTTGTGTATATACTCTGACCCATGTTTTACTTTGCGTTTAATTAGTTAACAGTGTGACATTATAATTTGAATATTACTTTTGTTACAGGTTGGTGCCCTGATAACACGTTATGCTTTGAAAGGGAAGGAGATTGGAATGCTGATGAGAGCTATTTTTAAAGGTTGGTGCTCAATAATAAACAATATTTGTTTATCAAATTCCAACTTCAGGGAATGCAACAGTTTAATGCATTCCATCCCTCATCCCATCACCTTGTATTTAATTGGAACAAGTGCATATTGATCAGTTTATGGCTTATGGAAAGAAAGTATTTTTTTTATTTTTCAGCAATGTAATTGTTGTAATATAGTTTTGAAGTCAACTGAAAATGGCACCTACTGACTTCAGGCCAATATATACACTTAATGGGTAGAAAATAAATGAAAGAAATGTATTTATTGTAATTAGCCCTAATCTAACTGTATATGAGTCCTACCGTGAGTTAGTTATCGAATTCTAAACCATAATATGCAAACTACAAACAACACTGAAAGAAGACTAAATTTGAAGCCATATCCTGGAGTTAAAACAGTGCTATGCGATCTCTCTGCAGTATTTGATCCCCTACCTGTTAACCAGTAAATTCAGAGAGTTGAGTGTTGATATAGTATATCTTGTCCTTTTGTTTTGCCTTTATAGGTTCCCCATGTGTTTCAAATGAAGGAGTTTGTCTGAGGCTTTTTGTTTACAAACATTGCATGCAATTAGTTGAATCAGGAGATCTACAATCAGATGTGGCAACAGACATGATTGGTTTGCTGATGCTTGAGGTAAACTATGAAATAAATAGATGATGAGCATCTCTCTAACAAAACATTTAATGATAGTTGGATTATCTGCATTCAGACATGCTTGTTTGCTCTCTAGCCCCAGGTCCCTCACCACTCTCCAGCCCGGAAGCAGGTTCACTGAACAAAATATTTTAATGCTAAAAGCAGTTATCTGTCATTTAAGGATAAGGTATTTTATGTTCTAAATGTAGTCATGTTTTCAGATTAAGATTCTGCTTCTGCAGCTGCACTTGCTATTAATCCCTGAAAATTTGTACAGAATATAAGAATATCCATTTTTCGCACTGGCAATAATTTGAGAACATTAATGAAATGGAATTTGTTTTCTGTGAAAATAAGAAAAAAACTTTGTGATGTTCCAGTTGATGTTTTTGAGTTTATATAAGATTATGATCAACAAAGTATTTATTCACGAGTCGTGATTTGTTAAAATAACAAAACATACAGTTTACAAATGGAGGAATCAAGTAGAATTGTGACAATGAAAGTATGGTAGAGTTATAGTTAGTCCATTGGTAAAGTAAACAAAGCATAATGATTTTAGAGAAAATCAGTGCACTTTTCTAGTGAGAGAAGATGATGTGATGAGAAAACTAGGTGGTTTAGAAATTCATCAACCATAATGATCTCATGTTGTCCCAAAAAATGTTTGTATTTGCATTCAATTCTGATTTTACTTTTAGATTGTTATATTGATGTTGTTGTTACTTTTTTGTCTGTTCTGAATATCATTATGTAAGGAAGCATTGGAGTCCATAAGCTATCAAAGTTTTCTGTAAAGAGGGCATGAAGGAATTTAGAACAAGGGTAAAAGTTTTAAAGGGGAGTCATTAGAGGATTTAGAGCTGATGTTGGTCTGAAAAGACAATGATGATACATGGGTTGTATCTGGTGAGGCAAAGGGTTAACAGATAAATGGCAGTTTAACAAGTTTGCAAGATGGAAGATTGGCTTGGCATCCATTGTACTCATCAAGTGACTCCACTGAAATAGTAGTAGCAATATTATACTTAAATGCTAGTAAAGAAGCTCTTAACATTTATTACCTCCATGTTGCCTTATTACTGGGTATAGTACAGTATTATGTTAAATAATTTTTCACCGAAACGGCCTGTTCTTGTGACTATAAAGTGTTTATATAAAGAGTTAACAATGTGAGATTGTGGGTATCAGGGCATACATAATTTGCAAAATCTAATGTGATCTGTAGACTTTATGCACTCTGAAGTCTGAGGTCTTCTTTTTAGGCACATCAACTCCCTGGAGCTACTTTAGCTGAATTGGCAAGCCTGTATGTGGATGCTATCAAGGGAGGAAGCATTATCAATGGCAAATCACTGGATCTTTTTCCTACAATACTTACTGTTCTGGCCTCCCAAGAAAGCCTGAATTATGGTGGCGGTGAGGAAAGTTTGAAAAATATACTGAACAGCAAATATTAAATATTTATTGGTGTATATGCGTCTTCTCCATTTTTTGAACTTACCCAAGAAGCCCTATCATGTAGGTAGTATATTTCTAAGGGATTTTAGCCATCTGTTATGTATAATTTTACATATTTTTATTCTCCTTTTATTTGCTAGGTCACTTGAATGGAGAAGAATACAAGAAGCAACTAATCAACACACTGTGTTCCAGCAGGCAAGTAGCATCATGTGTGAGTAATCCAAAGTAACATACCATTAGATAGCAATACTTTAGGAAATTGGAAATTCGATCAAGAAGCAATTAGCAACATAAGAATATACAAGGAACTGGAGAAGTTCCTTGTAATTTAAGATTACTTGTTGGAAAATTCAGTTGCAATGTTCTTCTCCTTCCTATGTCTTCTAAAATTTTGACATAATGTGGAGAACTGTTCCATGGATGCCAGCACCCATCTATTAAGCTGTCCAATTAATTTGTCTTAATGTGTGCATGAGAGAGTTCATTTAGGGCAAGCTGTCAAATGATGGAGGTCTGATTCTTTCCTCTCCGACATCTGCAAAACTCTTTCAATCCGGGGTTTACTGCAAACCAATCAGTAATGGCATCAGAACTCCTTAATTCAGGGTGCTGAGGCCAGTTTTAGTGCCCCCTAAATGTTGCTTGGGCCAGGATCAGCTGACTTTACTCAGGCTAGGAATGCCATTTGAAACTCATTCTACAGTAAATTATTCTACATGTGTATTGAGCCTGCTCTGTACTTCTAGGAACATAATTTTATTTCTGTTTTTAAATGCTTTCTTTTATTTTCCAGATGGGATCCAAAATGTGTCATTCACCTCACATCAATGTTTAGGTAAATTTATTTCTATCAGTTCAATGACTAAAAAGCAACATTTTACCAAAATGAATTTCTGTAGCTAAAAATTAAATCCGTGTGTCCTTGTTTGTTCTCCTTCCCAAAGGGATGTCCCACTCAGTATAGAGGAACTTCAGTTTGTTATGATGAAAGTGCTGAGAATGTTGCCCAAGTTGGACTTGCAGGAACTGCCTCCACTTGTCTATCAGTTGCTTCTTCTCTCCGCTAAGGTAGGATGAAAAAAAAACAATATTGGCATGCTGATTTACAGCAAAATTTTACCATTTTGGGAAACTTACTTTCTTCAGGGTAAAAAGTCAAGCACTGTGTAGCAATGCTTCAAAGTGATGCTTGAGATGTTAATAAATGTAGTCTGGCTAAATATTGTTGAGAAAGCATTGTTGTTATTCACTTGTATGATAACGATTGCAGGTAAATTGTCCAACTCTTTACTTTGTGATTTGTTCTTTTATTTTATAGGGTTGTAAGAAAACTCTTTTAGAAGGGATCACAACATTCTTCCATCAACAGGATCAGTTGCAGAAAGAAGAACAGACAGGAACTGAGTGAGTTGTCACTCTTGTGTGCTAGCTTATTTAAAATAGCAAAAAGGTATTCCATTGGAATCTGTTCCTGACCTTATCTGATTGATGTTCTTGCATGGCACAGTTTTGGACGGCACGGTGGCACAGTGGTTAGCACTGCTGCCTCACAGCGCCAGAGACCCGGGTTCAATTCCTGCCTCAGGCAACTGTCTGTGTGGAGTTTGCACGTTCTCCACGTGTCTGCGTGGGTTTCCTCCGGGTGCTCCGGTTTCCTCCCACAGTCCAGAGATGTGCTGGGTCAAGTGAATTGGCCATGCTAAATTGCCCATAGTGTTAGGTAAGGGGTAAATGTAGGGGTATGGGTGGGTTGCGCTTCGGCGGGTCAGTGTGGACTTGTTGGGCCGAAGGGCCTGTTTCCACACTGTAATGTAATCTAATCTAATTATGGGTGTGTTCAGATCGTGAATATCCCTTGTCTTACCACCTCACCCAAATATGCACCCTGCTTCCCTCTGCTTAAAATTATGGCAGAGATTGCAAGTTTGCTGTTTACCCAGGCTATGTTATCACTTTTATTTTTGCACAGAAGTGTACTTTTGTTTTCATTTTAAAGGTCCATGGAGTTGGAGGCTGTAACAGTGCCACAGGACCAGCTTTGTCATGTAGAAGGAACAGTCATTCTTCATATCGTGTTTGCTATCAAACTGGACCATGATCTAGGCCGTGAACTCATCAAGTATCTAAAGGTGTGATGGAGTGTCCAGTTTCTGTCAGCACATTTTGCCTTTTGTCTTACCAAGAAACCTAGGTAAAAGATTGTTCTGCCAGACATACAAAAGAGATGGGGAAGAGTCAAAGGGATGAAAGTATCTTTGAGATGCTGGTAATGGTTTTTAAACACCTTTAGATTAAAAGCAAAAGGGAAAATTGATGTCGGGCAATTAGCAATTATGAAATTCTGGGAAAGGTTAATTTTATGCACTGCAGTATCTTTTCAATATTGAAGATTACTGGGAAGAAGAAATGAGTAAAGAGTAACCTGTTTAAAACTTCAGATATTTGAGAGGCAAATGGAGAACTTGCAAGGCAGCTTTTTTAAAAATCAAACGTGTGCTAAGTTTTTTTGTTGGTCAGAATGGTTTTCTCAGATACAGGATTATATTCTACTTCAGTCAAAAGTGCACATAATTCTATGCAATGGAGACATGGTTTCTGAAAGCACCTGTTCCATTGCTCTTAATAATCAAATTAATAATCTTATTACACCTTGATAAACCACTGATGTTTATCACTGATGTTTATAAAATATTGCAAAACATTCTGAATGAATTAAAAGCTTTTTAAAATAATTGCCTGTGAATTTAAGCATTAAATTTATTGAAGGAGAAATTAACTCTGGTTGTGCCATTTCAATTTTTAAATCTAAATAATGTAATTTGTCAGAAGATTGCACTTGGGTTGTATTGGCATGTTAATGCTTGGTGTCTTACAGTGAGGATAGCTGCAGTTTTAGATGATTTTCTTTGTTGTATTTCCTTTGTGAACCCTGCCAAGTGCAGCAACATTATTGTCTCTCAATCGGATAATGAAATTGGGAGGGGCTGGAGACAGTCACATCACTAAGGTCTTGTTTCTTCCAAATTGATCATCCAGGTGCCAGTATTGCCCACTGTTGGGTGGGGAAACAATGTATCAGGTAGAAAGTGCTCAGAGAAACACATTTTATTTCAAAAGTACCATTCATAATTTAGTATAACTAAAACTGATTATCAAAATCTTAAAGTATCCTATATTTGCCATTTGTCTAGGCTGGCCAACAAGGAGATACCAGCCGGGTTCTCTGCTCTTTTAACATTGCATTGATGCTGTCTGTAGCTAGGATACATCGATTTGAGGAGCAGGTATGTTTATTCTTCCATCACTTTATTTCATTTAGAATCTCCAAATAGAGTTGGGTGGGAGTTGACTGGCAAGATTGTTTACATTGAATCATCAAGTCATCAGACTCAGTGTATTAGATTAGTGATATGAAGAATATTGTTTATTACTCAAGTGGAGATGATCTTGCTCAGATTTTAACTCTCATGAGTAAATTTTATATAATAATGAATTTTCCAACATGGTAGAGTCATAGAGATGTACAGCATAGAAACAGACCCTTCAGTCCAACTAATCCATGCCGACCAGATATTCTAAATAAATCTAGTCCCACTTGCCAGCATTTGGCCCATATCCCTCTAAACCCTTCCTATTCATATACCCATCCAGATGCCTTTTAAATATTTAAAATCCCTTTAAACGCCGCCTTCACTATCCTATCTACCTGTGACTCCACTTTTGAGGCACTATGAACTGCACTCCGAGGTCTCTTTGTTCTACAACATTGCCAGGACCTTACCATTAAATATATGTCTTGCCCTGATTTGCCTCACTAACTCGCAGAATTCTGCCTCAACAATTTATGCCTTTTACCCCAGTTTCTACTTATTAATCCAAACCCTGGATCATCTAAATTCTGCATGTCTTAGACGTACCTGCAGCTGTGTTCAAGTTAAACCTTCAGCTGGAGTTTGCTCTTCAAGCTGTCTTAAACACTTAAATTACAACCTTTAATTTGATCATTAGTTCCACCTTGCTTAAATTTTTAGCTTTTGGTGTGATGTCCTTTGCCTTCACTGATCATTATGTGAGGTAGTTCTTGTGTCTGAGGGATTTTTGGTAAGTACTTGTTCAATAAGACCAAATAGTGAAGAACAGTTATACAGATGTAAATGCTTCGTTCAGGATTGTAATTTACAGCAGTCTTCCTCAATCTGCTGTTTTTTGTGTGTGAGTCCAAGTGATTTAGTGAGTTAGCATTTGGCTCTTTCCTTCTTGAGATTTAGGTTTGAATCCATCCCTACTTAAATGGGTGATTAAGGCAGTTCACAAGTAATCCATGATGTTTGTGCCTATGATGGGGATATCTGGGAGTGAGTTTATCTGTATTCAGTCCCATAGGGCATATATCTGCACTCATGCCACACATGTTAATATGTTAGGAAACATCAAATTTGGTTGTGTGCTTAGGGTAGAGGTCTGTGATTTCTGGGGGACCAGCTGAATTTGTGAATATGCCCTTGTGCAGTTTTACAAAATTAGAAAAGAACATCTGATAGCAAATTTCTGATAGCAGTATTTCTGCTCACTTATATTAGAACTGCAGTTTCTTGCAGTGCTTTAAAACAAAGTTTTATTTATAATTAAAAATGCTGGAAATACGCCAAATACAAAAGGAGTTCTTCTCTTGCCTGGACATTGATCTTCAAAAGAAAGTTCCCCTGAAATAGTAACCCATCTTTCTTTTAGGTCTGTGTCTTGTCAGAGTTTGTGGTTATTTGTCCCAGCGACCAAATTTAAAGATGTAATAATTGTCATGATCATTGCTTTTATTTTATTGATCTCAGATTATGTTGCCTACATGAATGAAAGAAAGATAGTTGAACGTTAAATTGAAATTTCCAGATCTGAATTCTTTTGATGATTTTGGATTAATTATTGTTTCAGGTGTTCGACTTTCTAAAAACGGCGATTATAAAAAGTTTTAAAGATGGACAGTTTCAGCAAAATTCAAAATTCCTCCAGGATTTGATCCCTGCTCAATGCAATGTGTCTGAAATGATTTTGGAGACCGTGTCAAACAGGTTTATATTTATTTTTTCGACTTAAAGCTTTTGGAAGGCTGCTGACATGAGCCATCATTTTACTTTTAACAGGGGAATTTCAGGTACTGTACTCCTAATCTAATAAGATGTTGTTTTTAAACATTTTTTAAAATCAAAAGTGGTGCATTGAATTACCATACAGAAATGTCTGCCTAACCAGCTGTATTTAATAATGTAAGTGGTAGAACATTTTACTATTCATTTTTTAAAAATTGATAATAGAATGACAAATAATGAACTCTCCATTCTGGTGGCTTTAAATCACTATTTTTAGTTATAATGCAAGTGACTAGGCTGTTAAAGTGTCTAGAAACTCAAAATTTGAATGAGATCTGGAGTATTGCATGCAGTTTTGCAGAATGAACACTTTGAGAAAGGAAGTACTGGCACTAGAGGGGTGCAGAGGACATCCACTAGGTTGGTGCCAGAGTTGAGGGAGTTAGCTTATGACGAGAGACTGAGTAGACTGGGATATTATTCATTAGAATTTAAAAGAATGAAGGGGGATCTCATAGCAACATATAAAATTATTAAGGGTACAGATAAGACAGAATTAGAGAGGATGTTTCCAACAGCGAATGAAGCTAGTATAAGAAGGCATAGCCTCAAAACTTGGGGGAGCAGATTTAGGATTGAATTGAGCAGGAAGTTCTTCACCCAGAGGGTTGTGAATCTATGGAATTCCCTGTCCAGTGAAGTTGTTGAGGCATCCTCAATAAATGATTTTAAAACTAAGATAATATTTTGAACAGTAGAGGAATTAGGGGTTACAGTGAGAGGGCAGGTAAGTGGAGCTGAGGCAATGAAAAGATCAGCCATGATCTTATTGAATGGTGGAGTAGGCTTGTAGAGCCAGATAGCCTACTCCTGCTCCTAGTTCTTATGTTCTTATTAGCTTTTGATTTAAATAAATTACATTCGCTAAATTACATTCCCTTGTTTGCTTTGCAGTGTCTTTGGGTGGGACCATGTTACCCAATCTCTGGTACAGTTGGGATTTATATTCATGGATTCTTTTGGACCAAAGGCTGGTCCATTTGGGAAAGTTGCTGAGACTAACCCAAGTGCAGGAAAAACTCCATCTCAACAGACTTGTAGATTGGGAGCCAAGATTCTTCTTGAAACATTCAAAGTGAGTGTATGAAATATGGTTTATTGTGCTCTGTCTTTTGAAAATATCTTCATGGCGTGAATTACTTTGAGTTTTATTTATATGGTCAAAATAAACACTTTGCACAGAAAGAATCAGAACAACAGGTGATTTCCAAATGGTGGAAAGTTTAAAACATGAAAATGTTGTGAACAGATACCGAAAATAATTAGAAGGACTGATGGATTGTTAGTATTTGTGTCAAGAGGACAAGAAATTATGCTTCAGTTATACAAAATCCTTGTTAACCACACTTGACGGACTGGGGTCGCTCTGGGCATCACACTTTATGAAGCATCTATTAACCTTGGAGAGAGAGTACAGTGTGGATTTATCAGAATAATTTGTGGACTCTCTGAATTAAAGTAACAGGAGGAATTAAGCAAATATTGGTTGTATTTCCTGAAATCTAGAAAGTTAAGGGGCAATTTGATCAAAGCTTTCAAGTTATTCGAACAGATACAGTATATCGAGAAAAATTATTTCTACTTGTTGGTGAACCTGGGACTAAGGGGCATAGTCTAAGAATTAGAGCCAAACTTCAAAAGTTAAATTATGAAACTCTCTTCCACAAATGGCAATTGATGTTAGGTAAATTGTTTAAAACTGGCATTAATAATTTTTGTTAACCAGAAGTCTTAAGGGATTTGGGAAAAGATGGATTTATGCAATGTCCTATCAGCTGTAACCTCATTGAATGGCAGAGGATAAATAACCTCCTATTCCTATGTTCCTCTTATCTAATCTGCTTTTACAATAGTGTTGTTGGTTGAGGGAGAAATGTTTCTGAGGGCATTGGGAGAACATTCTTGTTCTCCAAGTATTGCCACTGAATCTTTAACCTCCACCTGACCAACTTAAATAGGCACAACATTAACACTATAATATCTGATCCTAAGTATGGTGCTTTCTAACATGTTTTACTTTAAGTGCTCTGACTTTACTCATTTCCCACCCTCATTTTGAATACCCCGGTGTTAGGTGCGGGTGATTGAAAGTAGAATTTTTTTTTGTAAAAATATATTCTTCAAAAATTATTCTTGATCCAGGTACATGAGCCAATTAGGAGTGAAATCCTCGAGCAAGTTCTGAACAGGGTGGTGACAAAGAGCACATCACCAATCAATCATTACATAGGCAAGTAGATGTGACATTTAAGCCTCTGAGAATGAAGGGATGACTCTCACAACAGTGGGCTGGAGTGTAAAGCTTGTTGGTCTCAGAAATTTAACTGCAGGTTGCTATCATCGTGCAATGGAATTTTCACATGGGATAGGATTTGACCCTGTCCAAGTTGAATTTTACATTTGCATGTTGGGTATATATTTTCCTTTGAACTCTTCGCAGCATTTGAGAGTACATTGCTAATCTGGGTTTCACTGGCATTCTGCATAATTAATCTGTTAATTCCATAAAGTTATCTCCAACTCAAATTATTTTTAAATTTTGCTTAGGAGGTGGCTGATCTGGATGTACAGATTACTGGATTAGTGGTGTTGGAAGAGCACAGCAGTTCAGGCAGCATCCAACGAGCAGCGAAATCAACGTTTCGGGCAAAAGCCCTTCATCATCGAAGGGCTTTTGCCCGAAACGTTGATTTTGCTGCTCGTTGGATGCTGCCTGAACTGCTGTGCTCTTCCAGCACCACTAATCCAGTATTTGGTTTTCAGCATCTGCAGTCATTGTTTTTACCTGGATGTACAGATTGCCTATTAATAGTTTGTTTTTCCAATCTGGTTGCAATATGGAGACTTCCTTGAACAAATGTAATCTTTATTTTCTTATCTTTTCTCAGACTTGCTATCTGATATTGTAATCTCTGCTCCCCTCATTCTCCTGGACTCTTCCTCCAAGGTGATAGAGGCATTTGACCACTTGTCCTACTTGCCACTTAGCACAGTCCAGGGACTACTAAAGGCAGTGCAGGTAAAATGTTTTGTTCCATCTGTTTTGTCAGCCTTTCTAATACTGTGAAACTGTGAATTGTTTCTATAAAGTCTGTGTAATTTTCTAGTCATGATTTAAAACATGAAGTGAATAGAATTGGCTGAAGACTTGCATCTGTCATGCTGGGGATCACTGGAGGGGACCAAGATGGATCATCCATTTGGCACTTCTGGCTGAAGATTGCTACTTCAGCATTATCCTGAGTATTAGTCTCTTCCATCACTGAGGATGAGGATATATGTGGAGCCTCCTCCAATGAGTAGTTTAATTGTCCATGACATTTCACAATTGGATGTGTCAAGACTGTACAGCCTAAATTTGATCAGTTGGTTGTTGGATTTCTTAGCTCTGCCTATCATTTGCTGTTTATGCTGTTTGGCATGCAAGTAATCCTGTACAGGACCTTAACCAGGTTGACAATTCATTTTTAGGTGTACCTGGTGCTGTTCCTGGCATGCTGTCCTGCACTCTTTTGAACCAGACTTGATCCCTTGGCTTGCTGGCAATGGTTGAGTTGGGGATGTGCCAGGCCATGAGGTTTGTAGATTGTGCTGGAGTGCAATTCTGCTGCTGTTGATGGCCCACGGCCCCTCATAGATGCCCAGTCTTGAGTCTTTAGATTTGTTCAATTAGCATGGTGATAGTGCCACACAACATGATTGAGGGTGTCCTCAATGTGACTTGTTCTTCACAAGGGCTATGCAGTGGTCACTCCTACCAGTACTGGCATGGACAGATGCATCTGTAGCTGGCAGCTTGGTAAGGATGAGGTCAAGTATGTTTTTCCCTCTTGTTGGTTCCCTCACCCTTTGTCCCAAACCCTGTCCTGTGCTATGTCCTTTAGGGTCTGACCAGTTTGATCAGTAGTGCTCCTGCCGAGCTATTCGTGGTGATGGACGCTGAACTCCCCAACCTGGAGTATATTTTGTGCACTTGCCATCCTCAACGCTTCCTCCAAGTGTTGTTCAACATGGAGGAGTACTGATTCATCAGCTGAGGGAGGACAGTACTTGGTAATCACCAGGGGGTTTCCTTGTCCGTGTTTAATCTGAAACCATGATTCATTACAAGGTCGAAAGTCAATTTGACAAATCCCAGGGCAACTCACTCCTGATTGTATACTACTGTGCCTGGTCTGGCCTGCCAGTGGGACAGTACATATCCAGGGATGGTGATGGCAGTATCTGGGACGTTATCTGTAAGGTATGATTCTGTGTGTATCACTACGTCAGTCAGTTGCTGAATCATCGAATCTCTACAGTATGGAAAGAGGCCATTTGGCCCACCAAGTTCACACCACCCTCCAAAGAGCATCCCACCTAGACACACCCCATCCCTGGGACCCTGCATTTCCCATGGCTAATGCACCTTGCCTGTACACATCCCTGGACACTACAGGCAATTTAGCATGGCCAATCCGCCTAACCTGCACATCTTTGGACTGTGGGAGGAAACTGGGGCACCTTTAGTAAACTCATGCAGACGGGGAGAATCTGCAAACTCCACACAGACATTCGTGAGAGGCTGGAATTGAACCTGTGTCCGTGGTGATGTGAGGCAGCAATGCTAAACACTGAGCCACTGTGCTGCCCTGTTGACTTGTTTTGAGATAGTTATTCTAATTTTGCCACAAGCCCAGATGTGAGTAAGTAAGTTAGTAAGTAAAACATCAATAAATCATAAACTGAGCAAGATTAGAGCTCAGGGAAAACCCCAGGGACAATTCTTAATTGGTGAAGATAACTGTTGATGAAATGCTGGAGTTGTGATTGTCATTAAGTACTAGATTGTGGTTTTCTGAGTCTAGGGATGCATGGGCCCAAGACAGGAGAGTGATCAACTAGAACAGAGATTTGATGACCCAGCAGTATTAACATAGCATTAGCATCTGAGGGAGTTGCTGACAAATCTGTGGGATATATCCTGATTGCATTTGCCATTTGATGTGATCTGTGGGTCGTTTGTTCACAGTTTGTTCATGTTTACCACATATTAATTATGGGTGTTAGAAATAAGTTATACATGTATTATAGATGGTATTACTGTTGTAAAGTATATTATTTCTTCAAACCATGGAATCTTGTGTCTTTGTTCTCCTATTAAATACTTTGGATTACACATTTTGCCTCCTTTAAAATTAAAGGTTTGCTGGTCTCTAATCAGATAGATACGTGATTTGTTGGTTTGATCTGGGACCGTGACAAAATACGAAACTCAATCAGTGGGACAGCCTAAATTTGAGCCAAAGATTAATGTGATGTGAAGCCCAACATTATTCAAGTGCTTTAAAATTGCGTTTGCATATTTCCCTGTAGATATTTTAATAAGTTACCATGGTTTTTGTTTTTAAGCCACTGCTGAAAGTCAGTATGTCCATGAAAGATTCGTTAATTCTGGTTCTGAGGAAAGCCATGTTTTCCAGGTGAACTCTCTTAATGATTTTTTATTCTCAATAGAAATATACAAAAGTGTTAGGTTCTATTGCACTTTTTGAAGCTATTTCTTGTTAGTTTAGCAAACTAATGTTGCCTTAATGTAACTTGTTAGGTAGCAACCATTTCAAGGGATTTGAATCACTTTGGGAGGTTACTGTGAGTTAAATGGCAGATTTTTAATAGTCTGGACTTATTTATTTCACACATTTCACCTTTTATTCCCTGCTAAAAGAATTGATCCTTAATCAGAAACAAAAACAGAAATTGCTAGAAAAACTCAGCATCTGTGAAGAAGAATCCAAGTTAACATTTCGGGTCCAGTGACCCTTCCTCACAACTGATCCTTGATCAGATTATTTTATGGATTTCAATAAACATTTGGAAACTCTCCAAGTCATCATTCATTGTGTATAGGTTGACTTTTGAGAGTGTTATTACCAAGCCTGCGGACTGCAGGCCATCACAGCTGAACCCAAATCTGTCCTCGCTTTATTCTTGTAATGGTAAACCTACAGCAATCAGGAGCAGGAACTAAACTGTTACCTCCAACGGAACTCAAGTCAAGTTTTCAAACTGTAAATGACATTAGCAAACAGTTCTTATGACTCTATTAAACACAATGTAATTAACGATCAAGGAGGGAAATGGGGTTGGTCAGATCCAACTGTACTTTTGTATTTGAATGTTAATTGCACTAGTAGTGTGTGAAAATCTTTGGACTGTCTTGATCCTGGTTGCTTGTGGCATTGGCCCAACTCTCTCAGTTAGCTCAAATGCTACAGATTATCATTCAAACCAAAGTGAGGGAGCTTGATCGGAAAGGGTTAGATGCCATACTTCTGCAATAGGCTTGGTATTTTGAAACGGTGGCTGAGTTCAGACCAGGGAAGTTAATTTTGCAACTGCCTTACCTGAACTGGAACTGCTAATATTGGAGAATGTTTTCAGATTCCACTGGGATGGGGCTCCAAAGTAGTTATGCCAGTTGGCGTACTAATTTCCTGACACCATTCCCTGTTTACCACAGTACGTTGCTGTCAGCCATGGTGTATAAGAAAAGGGTTTGGAGATGGTTTTCCTTTCATGCCAGAGCAGGGAACAAATATTAGACTTGAAATGTTAACTCTGTATTTCTCTCTCTATTGATGCTGCCAAACCTGCTGAGTTTCTCAAGCATTTTCTGTGTTTATTTCTGGTTTCCAGCGTCTAAGGTATTTTGCTTCTATACTAGGGCAGTTGAGCAGTCATTTGCCCATTTGAAAAGGAAGCTGTTGGCAATGGGACCATGAGACTATCTAGTTTTTGGCCCAGTGGCAATGAGGAGTAACATGCTGTCGTGGAAGAGTAGAATCTTAGGCATGAGGAGGGCACAGGAGAGGAACAAGGAAGAATTCAAAGGCAATACCCTCCATGTTGAGTTTTCCAAAAATACAGCTACCAGTGCCAAGTGACTGATTCTCCACACAGATCATCACAGACAAGAGCGAACTGGTCATGGAAGTCCTCTAGTTCACAACCTTGCCAGTCACTGTCTGATCAATGTGACCTTAACGCTCATCACTTCTGACTTCTTCGTAGGATTTATTGTGGACCCGGTTAGCACCTTCCAAACATCTGCAAATCACTGCATCATGGCAGCTTATTGATGCTTTATGACTGTGTGGGGATAGGGGGGAAAGTTACACCATTAATCAAGCTAAAATGAAAGTGCAATTGAGAGGGCACAACATTTTTTTAAAAAAGGCTTATTTCACTGGACAAACCACAACACATTTGAAGCTTTGATCTGGCGTATTTACAGTACTGTTCATGTTCATCTATACTTTCTTCTGATTTTATTCAGCCACTTGGACTCCCGAAAGTCAGCAGTGGCTGGCTTTCTGTTGCTGTTGAAGAATTTTAAAGTATTGGGCAGTCTGGCTTCCAGTCAGTGCACGCAAGCTCTCACGGCCAGTCAGGTATCTCACCTGTATTCATTCTTTTCAATTATATCTATTGTAAATTTTGTCAAATTATATATTCCAACCCCTTATTAGGGGGTTAGGTATCTTGTCTTAGTTTTAAATTTGATTTCTTAAAATCTGGTCCAATAGAAGCTGGTTAATATGCTGTTCGTAATGAGCAGCTTTCCTTAAAAGAAAACTTAAACCTGAAAGTGGATCTGTATTTGTGCACAACATGTGAACCCTCAAACACTTTGAGCTAAGGAGTCAGTTGAATTTAAGAATTAGCCTGCCATCTAGTGGAATTATTCCAAACTGTGGCTGTTTTTTTTAGGTTAGATTACTTACAATGTGGAAACAGGCCCTTCAGTCAACAAGTCCACACCGACCTGCCGAAGCGCAACCCACCCAGACCCATTCCCCTACATTTCATCCCTTCACCTAATACTAGGGGCAATTTAGCATGGCCAATTCACCTAACCTGCACATCTTTGTTTGGACTGTGGGAGGAACCTGGAGGAAACCCATGCAGACACGGGGAGAATGTGCAAATTCCATACAGTCAGTTGCCTGAGGCGGGAATTGAACCTGGGTCTCTGGCGCTGTGAGGCAACAGTGTTAACCACTGTGCCACCGTGCCGCCCACTTGGTCAATAGTCTGTAAAGTATTGAGGTCTGCAGGCTAGTTGCCATTGAGGAATGGACTGAGATTATCATTTAGGTTGACTTCATTGTTTTATTAAAATAATTAAGTCTGGGACCAAGTGTGAAGATAATCTGATCTTTTTTAAGTTGGGAGCAATACTAAAATATTATTTTTTTTATGTTGTCATTGTTCAGGTACAAGTGGATGTGCATATGCGTTACAATGCCTCTGCTAATGAAGCGCTTTGTTTGGAGATCTTAGGCAGCCTGAGGCGCTGTCTTAGCCAGCAAGTTGATGTTAGGCTCATGCTCTATGAGGTATTGACGTTAAAAGCTATTCTTGTAGTATGTCAAATTTGATCTCTATAACTACAGTTAGCACTCACTACCAATACTTCTAAAGAGAAGTTTTCTTATTGAGCATCACATTTTCCTCTTCACTTTTTATGTCAGCATAAAAGCTTTGTTAAATTTCAAGTAGCATGGGAAATTGGAACTAACTGATTCAATTCTCACTTTTTTTATGGGACTGTAGTTAAGAGACTGTGATTTCCTATTTCTTTCATCTTTGAAAGGGGACTGATCATCAAAGAAAATTGTGCTCTCTGTGCTGGGTACTTTGTGAACATTACGTTCATCTAGGAGAATTGTTGATAGTTGTTACTGACTATTTCTGTCATTACTTTAATTCTGTCTTTGACCAGGCTAAAAAGTTGATGTTTCATAGTTTGCTTAACTGGTTCCCTCTACTATTTTTAATAGGGCTTGTTTGATGTTCTGCGTCGAAATTCACAGCTGGCACATACCATCTTACAAACACTGCTTTCACAGGTCAGTGTCAGGATGTAGATAAATAATAGTTTTGACAAGATAATGCATTGGACAAATTAGTTGGTTAAATTTTTAAAAGATATGTTTCTCTTCAAGAGATGTAGTCCATATAGACCACTGTACATGTGCTGAAATTTTAAAAGAACTTGCCAGGTATCCCTACTCCTTGATCTTTCACCATAAGTACTGCATATTGTTCTTTTTCACATATTATATATTGAACATATATCAATTCCTTTTTCAAAGTAAATACTGATGTCATATGCACTCTCCTTTTGAGATGATGCATTCAAAATCATTATAATGCACCACATTAAAAAATAACTCTCATTACCCTTGTTATAGCTTTAACACTGATCTTAAATGTGAATTTTCTGGTTATCAGCTCTTCTACTGGTGAAAACAGTTTTTCATTTACGTGTACTTTTCCTGCTGATGGACTGAATGGCCTCATTCGGTGACTCTCTAACACTGTTCATTCATTCTCAGCCTTCCTTATTTCCAACTTCTTTTGTCTCTCTGTGAAACCCTTCATCCTTGATGTCACTGATAAATCCCTTGATTGTCCTTTTTAAGGCCTGGGCATTCTTTTGAGAATGTGTGATGCCCAGTACAGTTCTCCAGCTGAGGCATAATCACTGATATATAAATGTTAAGCATCCTTGTTTCTGCAGGCTCTGCCAGAATTTATAGAAGCAAAGGCATAGCAAGCTGCTACACTGCTTTGTCCATTTTCTCTACCACTTTTCAAGGTATAAATCTGAAGCACCCCTTTAATGTTGCTTAATTTCAAGAATTAAATTGGCTTCCTCCTCTTCCTCCTAATATCCCAGTAATATTTGGTTAGTATCTTTCTTAGGGCACATTACTCTGGGGATGTGCAATTAAAAACAAAGTCCATGTTGGGACATAATAGTGTGCGCTGGTGTCAATTATAACTAGACCACTTATAAATGAAAGAAAGCAATGCTGGGAATTGGAGAAGTTTCCAGATCAGGTGCACAATATTAAGGTGCAGCTGGGCTGGATGCAGAGTAGAAATCCTCCTACACTTTCATTAAATACTCCCAGCTCAGATGAAACATGGATGAGATGTGTGTGACAGCTCTCATTATAGATTGTTCCAACATCCAAAAATGCCTATTGTTGCACTAATGGTATTTAATTCTCCATTTCTCACACCAACCACAGGTCTCTCCAGTTACAGTTTCAAATTGTAGGCACTCTAGCACATTTGAAAATGTTCCATATTCAATTGCATACAATGCTGCCTTTGCATTCAACCGTTATCTTGATTACTAAATGATAGGGTAACATGACATCAATCATTACCTAAAAACTAACATGTACTGCTATAACATTTCTGATCGTTCCTCAGCTAAAACGATTTTATGAAGTGGAGGAGGACCTACTACCACCTCTCAAGCTGGAAGGATGTATTACTACTCAGGGAAGCCAGATCTATCTCCAGGAGCCCCTGGTAATCAAATCATTTAGGATTAAACTTAAGAATTTATGTATTTTACTGATGCATTGAGAAATGGCTTTGTTGGACTGTGAAGATTTGCGTGATTTTGTACCCTAAGGTTGAGTAAAATGCTAATCTGATGCATGAGCTAAGTTAACCTCTGTGTAGGATGAGCCATATATATCTGGAAGGTCCCAAGATCTGCTCTCAGTCCAAGTCTGCTGGCCTCAGTTGAAAGTGGTAAGGTTGCTACAGCTGACCTCTGTTTTCCTGAAGTAGAGAAAAGAGGAATTTAACAGGATATTTGCTCCTGATCCAGTGACTCACCACCATTCATCCCCAGTTGTAAAAGGCATGTGGAGATGCCTGTTGAAGGCAACACATGGCTGAGCCCATTGCTAAGTAACCTGGGTTCAATCATTTTCTGCTGGCTGTCAAATCTTACATGTGAAAATTGAACCATTGGTTGCTTGTTTAATGAGACAGCACCTAAGGCATTATATTTATATCCAACCAAGAAACTTGATGACAGGTACAGAAAGAAAAAGAAACAAGTGAGTGTACTCATTTAAGTATGTACTGTAGGAAAGTGTCTTGTACAGTAGTCACGATTTTTCACGTTTGTAGGGTCAGTTGGCAGGACTGTAATTCAAGAGGTATGTGCTTTGTGTTTCGACATTAATTTAGGCTGGCTTCCCTCATGCTTTAATGAGAGAGTATTACATTATCACTCTTGGTTATGTAGCAAATTGAAGCATTTTCTGCTTGTTCCAGCTGGCAGGGCTTTGACAAAGGGTCAGTTAGACTCGAAATGTCAGCTCTTTTCTGTCCTTACAGATGCTGCTAGACCTTCTGAAATTTTCCAGCATTTTCTCTTTTGGTTTCAGATTCCAGCATCTGCAGTAATTTGCTTTTATCCAATGGTGTGTCGAACTGCCAAACTTGAAAGAGCAGGAGAAAGTGAGGACTGCAGATGCTGGATATCAGAGTCAAAAAGTGTGGCCCTGGAAAAGCACAGGCAGCATCTGAGAAGCAGGAGAGTCGACGTTTCCAGTATAAGCTCTTCATCAGGAATGTGGGGCTGGAAAAGCACAGCTGGTCAGGCAGCATCCAAGGAGCATTCCTGATGAAGAGGTTATGCTCGTAATGTCGACTCTCCTGCTCCTCAGGTGCTGCCTGACCCGCTGTGCTTTTCCAGCCCCACATTCCTGATGAAGAGCTTATACTGGAAAGGTCGACTCTCCTGCTCCTCAGATGCTGCCTGACAGACTTGAAAGAGTAGACAGTGCCACTGGGGTGGAGGATTGGGGGTTGGGTATTGTGGGATGGATATAGTGACAGAGAATGTAACAACTAAAGCTAAAAGAAAGGGGTAAAATGGGAGTTAAGTTCATAATTTGAAGGTGTTGAGCTCAACATTAAGTCCAGAAGACTGTAAAGTGCCTAGCCTGGAGATGAGATGTTGTTCTTCCAGTTTGCTCTGGGATTCACTGGAACACTGCAGCATGCTGAGGACGGGCATGCGAGCAAGACACAGTTAAAATGACTGACTACAGGAAGGTTGGGGTCTTGTTTGCGCACAGACTTGACTTGTGCTTTGTAGATGCTGAACAGTCTCTGGAGAGTCAGGGGGTGAGTTACTCGCTGCAGGATTCTTAGCCTCTGACCTACTCTTGTGGCCAAAGTATTTATATACCTAATCGAGTTCAGTTTCTTGTCAATGGTAACCCCGTTGTTGATCTTGCTTAGGTTGAAGTTTAACATCCCATTGAAGTTTGAAAACGAATCGAATGTCCTTTGTTATTTCTTCCTCAAAGAGTACTATTGAAGAGATTAGTTGATTAACATTTAAATGCAGTCCTTGAAACTTTGCTACCAGCAAATGAGCTTTAATGTTTGTCTGAAAAACAGTCGCTGCTTTTCACATTAAGATGACGGCAGAGTATGACTCTCCAACTGGAGCTCCCCTGATCGCCAGTTCCTTTTCTCATTTTTTCCGTCGAGCTGCAGTATTTCTTCTGACTCTGCCCCAATTTTAATTTCTTAAGTTCGGCAGCTGGAGGACATGGAGAATGGAGTCTGAGTCCAGCTTGGCGCGGGAGATGAGTCGCAGGTCAAAGGTGGATCACAGTGATCGTGGGCTGGATCATGGGCCAGAGGCAGAGCACAGTGATCGTGGGCTGGATCATGGGCCAGAGGCAGAGCACAGTGATCGTGGGCTGAGTCCCGGTAGTGAGTAGCAGGCCAGACGCAGAGCACTGTGATCGCGGGCTGAGTCCTGGAAGTGAGTCGCAGGCCAGAGGCGCGGAGCACAGTGATCGTGGGCTGAGTCACGGGCCAAAGGCAGAGCACAGTGATCGTGGGCTGAGTCCCGGTAGTGAGTAGCAGGCCAGACGCAGAGCACTGTGATCGCGGGCTGAGTCCTGGAAGTGAGTAGCAGGCCAGACGCAGAGCACTGTGATCGCGGGCTGAGTCCTGGAAGTGAGTCGCAGGCCAGAGGCACGGAGCACAGTGATCGCGAGCTGAGTCCCGGAAGCAAGTTGTGGTCTAGAGCCTGAAACAGGTGCAGAGCGAGCGTGGGCTGGCCAGGGGAGTGAGTCATGGAGGACAGTGCATAGAGACAACAAGGCCTCATATTCTGAAAACTAGCAGGTATGGAGTGAAAGGAGGACTGAAAACTAACAGGTATGGAGTGAAAGGAGGACTGAAAACTAGCAGGCATGGAGTGAAAGGAGGACTGAAAACTAACAGGTATGGAGTGAAAGGAGGACTATAACTTGAGTACTTTAAAGACACTTTTTATTATCATTCTGGACTTTTTAAACTCTGTATTCTCATGCTAGCCTTTTTTATCTATTGCAATTCAGTAACAACACTGAAAGACCCTGTATTTAAGATGGCGCAAAGAGGCGACATATCAAACTTTTCACTGCACACATTTGAGTGCAGGTGACAATAAAAGTTATTCTATTCTAAATGAAATGAAGAAGGGTCACTAGACCTGAAATGTAACTTTTGTCCATAAATGCTGCCAGGCCTGCTGAGTTTCTCCATCGATTTTTGTATTATAACTTTTCATTAGTTCTCTTTTAAGCATATAATTGGTATTTTCCTGAAAAATGTGACGTGGAGTTTTTAAATTAAATTCAAATGTATTTTTTAAAGATTTGGTTCATTTCCTGTCACCCAGTAGTTAACCAATTCTTATATTTTCCTTTTGGGAAAAGGCGCATCTTCTGTCTTGTATCCAGAATTGCTTGGCCTGGTATAAACAGTCCTTATCACACCGTCGCCGTGACAATGATATTGATGATGATGATGATGATGAAGATAGTTTTCAACATGACTTGGAGGAACAACTGGATTCAATCACACGAAGAATGATTAAGAGTGAACTGGAAGACTTTGAACTGGTAACGTTTACAAGTTTTAGTGCACTGCGTTCACATTTCATTTGGTTCCTCTTCATTACCTTGAATATTTGTAACAGTTATTTGGGCTGAATTTCTTGCTTGAAATGTGCAGTTAGATTATGTAGAATATCATTAACTTCCCATTTCACCCTATTTTAAATCAGTTTCTGTTGAACCTGTGTTTGATCAGATATCTTGATGGACCATCAAATTGTAGCAATTATGAGATGCATTTTATAATCTGGATCAACGTTTTCCAATTGTTCGAAGTCTAGATTTGTGAATGTACAATCTAATTCAGAGTGAAGCAAAACAAAAATGAACCTTGAAGTTAGTTGATTTACACAGGTTTGTTATGCATTGATGTGCCAGTGGATCAATTGAGGGAACCCCTATTATACTTTCTACATACATTTATTCATAAGTTCACAAGATATAGGATCATTTGGCCATTGAGTCTGCTCCGCCATTCAATTATGGCTGATATGCTACTCTAGATGAAGGGCTTTTGCCCGAAATGTCAATTTTCCTGCTCCTCGGATGCTGTCTGACCTGCTGTAGTTTTCCAGCACTACTCTAATCTTGACTCTAATCTCCAGCGCCTGCAATCCTCACTTTCGCCAGATGTGCTCCTCACCCCCATTTTCTTGCCTTCTCTCCATATCCCTTCAACCCATTACCAATTAAAACTCTGTCTAACTCCTCCTTGAATTTACTCACAGTTCCAGCATCCACCGCACTCTGGAGTAATGAATTCCAGAGAATCAAAACTCTTTGGGAGAAGTAGTTCCTCCTCAACTCTATTTTAGATTTGCTGCCCCTTATCCTAAGACTATCACCTAGAATGACCCACAAAAGGAAGCAGCAGCTTCACATCTTTTTATCATCTTGAATACTTCAATTTGATCTCCCTTCATTCTTCTTTATTTAATAAAGCTCCTTTTTCAAACAAAAATTCAGTTTCCAAAGCAAACATTATTTGACCCATTTACATTTATCCATACAGATAAATATTATCTGGTAAATTTCCAGTTCATGCTGTGACTTCTGATGAGCAGCCGATCAATGCTACCTATATATAAATCTGAACAGGAGTAGACAACTCAATCATTAACCCTGACAACTGCCTTTTTAATGCCAATTCTCTCTCATTTTATGTCCCTTACTTCCCAGATGTATATTGCAAAATATATACTTTATGTCATAAATACCTATGAATTATCAACTTCTATTTTAAGCACTTCATTAAAGTTTTGTCTACAAAGTACAGTGCAGTAAGGCTCCAGAATTCACTTCTGGTGCAGTTCAAATTTTAAGGTTGTTCTGGATTCCCAAAGTAGAGAAGAGTTGTTTCCTATGTGCACTGTCGGTTCAACTTAATATTTTAATTATTTTGATCAAACACTGGTTAACCTCGTCACCTCCAGGAAATATTATCTGTATTTATTCAGTCTCCCAATATAACTCAGTCCCTAATTTCCTGTTAAAATATCAAAAAAATCAATACTGCCCTTTCTTCAAGGTCTGAATCTTTCTGTGCCAAGACATCCAAAACTGAACACGTTTTCAATTTGAGATCTTGTCTGTCATTCCAGTAGCAATGCCTCTTCAAAGTCTGTACCTCCCATTAGCCTTTGATTGTTTCAATTCAATGACAGTACAAGCTTGCTTTTGATGCAAGGAATTCTGCAGTGAGGAACTCCACGCCCGACTCCCCAAAGCCTGTCCACCCTCTACAAGGTACAAATCAGGTGTGTGATGGAATACTGACCACTTGTTTGTCCTGACGGCAGTCCTAACAGCACTTGAGAAGTAGAACATTACCCAAGGCAAAGCAGGTACTTGACATCATCCAACACCTTAAACATTCACTCCCTCAATCAATAATGCATAGAAACAGCAGTGTGTACCATCTATAAGTTGCATTGCAACAACCTTCCATGGTTCATTCAACTTCACCTTCCAAACCCATGGTGTCTACCACTTAGAAGGATAAGGGCAGCAGCTATAAAGGAACAACACCAGCTGCAAGTTCCTATTCAAGCCACACATCATCCTGACTTAGAACTATATCTCCTTGCCTTCTCTGTGACAGTGTTAAAGTCCTGAAACTCCTTTCCTTACCACTCTACCACTCTCCTCCTCTTCTTCTTCCCACCCCACCACTATGCTTTGTCACGTTGATGCAGCTGACATTTATGTATATTCATTTCTAATTTCTCTTCTACTTCTTGTTCCTGAGCTTTTTTCATCTGCAACCTTAGATATGCATGATTTTGTTATTAAATCTTGGTCACATGTAGAGATAGGGACTACCATTGTCACTCCATCCAATCTGAGAATGCCTATTCCATTTCATAATCTCCTATTTCCAAACCAATTTTCTAATAATTTTTGGAGAATGCTTCCAGTTCTATATGTTTTAATTTTGCCTGTAATTTCTTGTGCAAAATATCAACAAATGTTTTTTATTTTCCCATTTTTAGGATAAATCAGCAGATTTTTCACTAATGTCCAATGTTGGCATTAAAAATAACATCTATGCTGCCCTGGTATTGGGAGTCTATGAAGTTTTGATGGAGCATAATTTCATAACTAGCAACTACAGGTACTGTACTTAAATACTCTCCTGTATTTCTGAAAAGTATAATATAGTGCTACCATACAGTTAATTAGTTTGAAATATAGAAGCTGTAGACAAAGGTGACAGATGTTTTGCAAATTTTAGAATCCCTTGAATAACCAATTGATGTACATCACCTTTGGTACATCACTCCGGGAGAAAAAACCTGAACTAGTGGAGTGGAGGGAGTGAGTGAGCAATGGCTTACCATTTCTCCCAAAGGTAACACTAAGAATGCAATACTGCCTGAGCAGTGCAATGAAATTTCAACCTAAGTTGATTTGTCAAGTCCTGAAATGGAACTTCAGATGGCACAGAGTTTTGCATCTAGAGAGGAGGGATTGAGAAGTACGGTGAGTTCTATGAAAGGGACTGCTTTATATTGGGCCTAATGATCTTTTTCTGTTCCTAAGATTGTTTTGGGTCCTATGCATGAACATTTGTGTTCGGTTTGCTTTCTGCAAAATAAGGATGAAGGTCTTAAGATTATTTGATAAGTTGAGAAATTTTGTGAAGCATGAATACAAATGTGTCATTTTATAAATTTTGACCAGATTATATAGCAATTAAACGGTAAAAGTACACATTACAGAATTTTTTTGTATGTTTTGTACAATGTACAAGTGTTTAAGTCTGTATTTGCAGAGAAAAAAGTGACAACATTTAAGGAGATTTAGCATAACATGTCCGCTCTAGCCAAAAAGATCTGACTTCCCAGCTCTTAGTTTGTAGTCGGTAGGTTGCAACACTCAGATGCATATCAGAATAATTTTCAAAATGCATTTATGCTTTCTGCCACTACCACCCTTCCAGACAGAGTTCCAGACCCTCACTAGGCTGTGGATAATTTTTTTTTATTTCTCCTTTAATTCTCCCTCAAATAACTTAACATATGGCCCAGTCATTCACCTTTCTGCAATCCACTCATTCTAGGTTCTTCATTATTTTATACACCTAATTTAAATCTCTCTTCTGCTCTCTGTGTTCAAAAAAAAAGTCCCAACATGTTCAATCTTGCCTCATAACTAAGATTATTCATTGCTGGCCTAATCTTTGTAAATCTCCTCTGTTCCCACTTTAGAATAATCACACCCTTCTTGTAATGCACTGCTCAGAATTGTCAGCAATACTCTAGTTGTGGCCTAACTAACGATTTATACTTTTCTAACATAACACACCATGCTTCTATATTCTGTGAAATACTTTGATAGTAGATTGTTCCTTAATCCTACAAATCAGCATGTAGCTTTCTGTTGTTTGGTCTTTTAAATAATTTGTGTATCATCAGAATGTTCTGAAAGTCTCCATTAGTAAATATTATCTATGACATGATACTGAGCTGTTTAGAGTAGAAAGGTACCAGATTTGTTTATTGGTCTGTTTTTAATGAGTCTGCCGCTCAGAATTGGTGGTGATGGGCCCCAACATCTGCAAGCTAAGGATGGGGAAACTGTTTATGGTTTACACAATTCATTGATATCTTATAAGTGAGAGTAAAGTTAAGCTTAGCTATGGTAGTCAGAAAGGGGTTGGGTCAAAGTTGTGAAACTCCTCCACCTAAAAACACTGTTTGATGCATAAAACACAAGGACGGCAGAAGTTCAAGTGGGCAACAAATGCTGGTATTGCCAGAGATGCTTACATGCCACCAATTAATTTTCCAAAAGCCTGCTGATGCCTCAATTTGGCCAGACAATGGCTCAGTGGTTAGCACTGCTGCCTCACAGCACCAGGGACCCAGGTTCAATTCCAGCCTCTGGTGGCTGTCTGTGTGGACTTTGCATGTTCTCTCTGTGTCTGCGTGGATTTCCTCCCGCAGTCCAAAGATGTGCAGGTTAGGTGGATTGGTCATACTAAATTGCCCAGTGTACAGGTTAGGTGGATTAGTCATGGGAAATGCAGGGTTATAGAAATAAGGTAGGGGCACTGAGCCTGGGTGGGAAGCTCATTGGAGAGTTGATGTGGAATTGTTGGGCTGAATGGCCTGCTTCCACATAATAAAAACAAGGACTGCAGATGCTGGAAACCAGAGTCTAGATTAGAGTGGTGCTGGAAAAGCACAGCAGGTCAGGCAGCATTCAAGGAGAAGGAAAATCGACGTTTCGGGCAAAAGCCCTTCCTCAGGAATAGAGGCAGGGTGCCTGCAAAGTGGAGAGATAAATGAGAGCTCTCCACTCTGCAGGCACCCTGCCTCTATTCCTGATGAAGAGCTTTTGTCCAAAACGTTGATTTTTCCTTCTCCTCAGATGCTGCCTGACTTTAGATTAGATTACTTACAGTGTGGAAACAGGCCCTTCGGCCCAACAAGTCCACACCGCCCCGCCGAAGCGCAACCCACCCATACCCCTACATCTACCCCTTACCTAACACTACGGGCAATTTAGCATGGCCAATTCACCTAACCTGCACATCTTTGGACTGTGGGAGGAAACCGGAGCACCCGGAGGAAACCCACGCAGACACGGGGAGAATGTGCAAACTCCACACAGTCAGTCGCCTGAGGCAGGAATTGAACCCAGGTCTCTGGCGCTGTGAGGCAGCAGTGCTAACCACTGTGCCACCGTGACTTGCTGTGCTTTTCTAGCACCACTCTGATCTAGACTTTGCTTCCACATGGTAGATATTCCCTTGGGGAGCAGCACGGTGGCTGAGTGGTTAGCACTGCTGCCTCACAGCGCCAGGGACCCAGGTTCAATTCCTGCCTCTGACGACTGTCTGTGTGGAGCTTGCATATTCTCCAGGTGTTTCCTCCCGGTGCTCCGGTTTCCTCCCACAGTTCAAAGATGTGCAAGTTAGGTGAATTGGCCATGCTAAGTTGCCCATAATGTTAGGTACATTAGTCAGGGATAAATGTAGGCCGGTGGAGTCTGGGTGGGTTGCTCTTCAGAGAGTCAGTGTAGACTTGATTGGCCTTACTGAAGTCCAGATAGATCACATCCACTGCTCTGTCCTCATCAATCGTCTTTGTTACTTCTTCAAAAAACTCAATCATGTTTGTGAGACGTGATTTCCCACGCACAAAGCCATGTTAACTATCCCTAATCGGTCCTTGCCGTTCCAAATACAGGATTCCCTCCAAGAACTTGCCCACCACCGATGTTCAGCTCACTGGTCTATAATTCCTTGGCTTGTCCTTACCGCCCTTAAACAGTGGCACCACATTAGCCAACCTCCAGTCTTCCGGCACCTCACCTGTTACGATCAATGATATAAATATCTCAGCAAGGGGCCCGACAGTCACTTCCCCAGCTTCCCACAGAGTTCTAGGGTACACCTAATCAGGTCCTAGGGATTTATCCACTTTTCTACATTTCAAGACATCCAGCACGTCCTCGTCTGAAATATGGGCATTTTTCAAGATGTCACCATATATTTCCCTACATTCTATATCTTTTGTATCCTTTTCCACAGAAAACACTGATGCAAAATACTCGTTTAGTATCTCCCCCATCTCCTGCAGCTCTACATAAAGGCCACCTTGCTGATCTTACGGGTGCCACAGTGGCTCAGCGGTTAGCACTGCTGCCTCACAGCGCCAGGGACAATTCCCGCCTTGGGTGACTGTGGAGTTTGCACCTTCTCCGCGTGTCTGCATGGGTTTCCCCCGGGTGCTCCGGTTTCCTCCCACAATCCAAAGATGTACAGGTCAGGTGAATTGGCCATGCTAAATTGCCCATTGTGTTAGGTGCATCATTCAGGGGGAATGAGTCTGGGTGGGTTACCCTTCAGATGGTCGGTGTGGACCGAAGGGCATGTCTCCATACTGTAAGAAATCTAATCTTTGAGGGGCCCTATTTTCTACTTCGGGAAAGGATTACAGGAAAATGGAATTGAGATCCTCCTTATTAAAATGTGGCATTATGATTCTGCAGTATGGTAGTTGGTTGATTTCTCTCTGTTTATCTTATACACTAGCTCAGGCAATTCTACAGTTGTACCCTTTAACAATTGATTCATATCTGTTTACACCAACTATACTTTACAGTAAAATTGCAGAGGAGCAAACTTTTAGCATGTCTGACAAGGAAGAATATTTCTTCTTTCTGTGTTGTCTGAGTAAACATTTAAAGCTTTATTGTCTCCCAAACCTCTTGTATAATCCCTTCTTGGGTATTTTAAATTGTTTAACTCGTAAATTATGTTTAATATGGGAAAAGATTGAAATTATTTCCATCCTTTTGTAGCCTGAATCAATTTGAAAACATCATAAGCCTTTTCAACCGTTACCACAAGCTTTCAGATCTATTGAAAGAGAAATCTGGGAAAGGCAAGTCACCCTCATCAAATAAAACTGCCAGGAGTCTTCTCAGCTTCAGTTTTGTCTCCTGCTTACTGACTGCACTTTTCAGGTATTAAAGACTTGCCTGCTGATTTGAACCCTACCATTAGAAGTATCTTGGTGTGCTTCACAAATGTAGCTTTTTAAAATTTATTCATGGCATTTGGTTGTGATTGGCAAGATCAACATTTATTGCACATACTAATTGGTCAGGCAGCAGTTAAGAGCCCACTACGCTGTTGTGGGTCTGGTGTCACATGTAAGTCAAACCAGGTAAGGCAAGCAAAGTTCCTTCCCTAAAAGACATTAAGGAACCAGCTGAGTTTTATTTATGACAGTCGAAGTGGTCGCCTTTAGGAGCTTTTTTATATCCCAAGTTTTTAATTGAATTCAAGTTTTACTATTTGCCGTGGTGGCATTTCCACCCATGTCCTCGGAATAATAGTCTGGCATTCTGGATTATGGTCCAGTGCTATCATCACCGTATCACAGCCTCCCCAAATTTTTTAAGTGAATTGTCTGTTACGTAGTTTAACAGGTAAGACTACCAGAAAATACACAAATTTCATGGTTTTTTTTAGAAGTAGCAAATTATAAGCATTTTTGTTGAGTTCTTCTGTCCCTGTTTCTAGTGCAAGTAAGAAGCATCTCCACTTTTAAAAAATTTGGTACAGCATTAATGGTGTTAGTTGTTGTTGCAATTAAGTGAACTTGCCATTGACTACTAAATTTAGCAGTTATTTTGATGCTGTTACTCGCTTTGTGAAACCTGGATATTTGGAACTGATGCAGTGGTGTCCATAAACGTAGTCTATGTGTGCTTTGAAAAAAATCTCAATTATGTTATTTTTGATTGAAAGGCAAATCTTAATCAATATACTGGTGTAGAAATTCTGACGCTGAAGAATAATTTAGGGGGGAAAAAAGGAAAGTTGGAAATCTGAAAACATTGAAGATGCATATCAGGTTCATTAGCATTTCAGAAGAAGAAAATATAATAGGAGAGCTCAACCTGAAAATGTGTCTTTCTTTTGGATGCTATTCAATCTGTACATGTCCACCATTTTTATTCATATTACTGCAAATGCATCTGTATCATTTTTTTAACTCCCATTTTGTTAAAATCCTACAAGTCACGATTTTGTTGCCTATATTTAGAAAATGTGAAGATGCCTCTGAGTGCAGCTTACTGTATTTGATATGAAAAGGCTTTTATCTCCAAATATTTCACTGCTGTCCCAGCTCCCTGGTTCTTGTGCTAGCAGGACAATTTTCTTTTCAATTGAAATATGTCATTCACTTCTTTAGAAAAATAGTTAATAAAGCTATTGTTTCTCTCAGCAAGTTGCTGAAAGGAAAGGATAATCTGTGTGTACACAGCAACTTGACTCTTTCTCATTGCAATTTATAAATTTGAAGAGCTGTAAGTATTCCAGGTTATTCCAATCAGCTTCCTTTCATGTCCCAAAGGCTGTGGCCTTTGTCGGGATTTACAAGTGCATTAGCCCTCTTGAACTTTGCTTAAATGACCATTTGTATTTTGTGAGCTGAGATAGTAAATCTGCTCATCAATGGAGGGGATTACAGACAGATCCAATATTTGATTGGCATCATGTGTTCAGTTTCCAGCTTTCACTGTTTACTGGTGATCAGAAAGAGGAATCTGGGCTAACTATATTTTCTCGCAGTACTACTCAAAGGTGTGAAGGTCATTTGTAGCATTGCAAGGGTCTGTAAGGATAGTGCTGGAGCATCAGAAATTAATCTGTTTTTGTTTTTCATCTCAAAACTTCTTTCGGTGTTTATGATATCTACCAATCTTTGACAAAAGTCTGCAAAATTGGTACAGGGTTTATTTAATCAGCCCCACAACTATGTTTCATCTTTCAGATAGATAATGGCTGATCTGTGTGTCAACTCCAAGAACCTGTCTTTGCCACAAATCCCTTGATACTTCTATCTTTAAAATCTATGAATGTCGGTCATAAAAGTTTGAATTGACAAAATGTGTTATAATTTTCTAAAAGAAGTGATTACCTATTCCTCACTCCTTTAAGGGATAATGCTCAGAGCCATGAAGAGAGCTTGTCTGTGCTGCGTTCAAGTAATGAATTTATGCGTTATGCAGTAAGTGTGGCCTTGCAGAAAATACAACAACTTGAGGAGACAGGGCAGACAGATGGACCAGATGGCCAAAATGCTGAGAAAATATTCAAGTATCTATGTGAGATCACTCGGTAAGACAACATATTCGTACATTTATAAAAACATATCACATCATAATGTATTAAGTATTTCAAAATATTAGAATTATCTTGTCAAAATTCTTTAATTTCTACCAGTATTAAAGACAGGAAAAGCAATGGATATTACAAGTCTCAAATAAAAACAGAGAATCCAGCAAGCGCACAGCAGTTCAGCTAACATTTGGAAGGGAAAAGAGGTTTTGCTGTGGTAGATTCCATTTGAGGATTGCATCTAAAATGTACTTATTTTTCTCTCCTAAATGCTGCTAGGCATGTTATGTAATTCTTGCACTTTCTGATCTTATTGAGAATTAAATATACTTTTCATTGTCTACTAGGTAATCGATTCTATAAATTCATAGCTGATACAAGCAAATTTAAAAATTTTGTTTGTTGAGCACTAAAGCAACTCGTATCATCGCCAACATCTATTTGTTGTTTTCCAGTGTTCTGCTTTGGAGATACACTTCGATCCCGTCAGCAGTGGAGGAATCTGGAAAGAAAGAGAAAGGAAGGACTATTTCGTTACTGTGTCTGGAGGGATTACTACGCATATTTAACATGGTGCAGCACAGATATCAGAACAAGATCTCACAGTTCTTCAGTGCAGTAGGTTAGTTGGCATGATTTAAGTTGCTTGACATGTGAGGAGAATATCATAGGTTGCACACGGATTACAGCTTTCAAACATTGAGTGAGACTGATTGAATCACCCAAATTAGAATGTCATGAGCCTTCAACATCCAGTCAGGTTCTTTTAATGTTGTATCCCAGTGGAATATGCTTAATATTTCATTTATGAAATGGCTCATTAATGTTAAAATGTCTGAAACATCAGCATTCAGCTTCGATTAATTCAAAAGTGTTGTATTTTTCACTTGGTTCAATTGAAAATGGTCTCTCCTCTGTACTAGAAACTTATACATCTACACTATATTCGATCATATAATCGAAATAACACTTCTGTGCAATACTGTGTTTTATAAAATGTTAAATCAAAACACTGTCAACACAGCAGATAGTCAAGAAAATTCCGTGGCTACATTAAAAAGAAAGAAGATCAGGGAATTGTCTTGATCAGTTTCGTCCCTCAACCAACACTTAACACTATCGAAAATGCTCAACAGATTATTAATCTAATTGCTGTTTTTGGGTTCTTGTTCTCAGAATGGCTATAGTGACAGCATTTCAGAATAATTTGTTAGGTTAATACCTTGTGAAATTTGATTCATACAAGATTCTGCATAAGTGTGAGTTCGTTCTTTTTGTCTAGCTCTCCTGCCTTCTTTTAAAGTTGTAAATACACTGTAGTTGTTTACGGTGATTCCATAGAAGTGCTTGTAAATGTGTAATGTTTTCCTGTTCCTAAATTACCTGTTTGGTGGCCTATTTTTACCAATTTCATTGGGCCATGTGTCCCATTAAATAAACCTATAAAATACTGAGAGGCCTGGATAGAATAGATGTGAAAAAGATGTTTCCACTAGTAGGAAAGACTCAGACCTGACAGCATAGCATCAGGTAAAGGGGCAACTCTTTAGAGCTGGGTTGAGGAGAAATTTCTTCAGCCAGAACACATTGCCGCAGAGGCTGTGGAGGCTAAAACATTGAGTGTCTTTCAGTCAGAGATGGATAGGTTCTTGATAAGTAAGGGGAGAAGGCAGCAGAATGCGATTGAGAACCATATTGGCCATGCTTGAATGGTGGAGCAAGCTTGTTGGGCTGAATTGCTTAATTCTCCTCCTGTGTCTTTTGGTTATGAACTAAAACTTGGTTATGTGAGAAAGGAAACTTCACTTTGAATTCTGGTCAAAAGTGCCAGTTACGGCTGTCGCAAACACTTCCGTACTATTCTCAATTCGGTAATTGTTGAGAATATAATTTCAATAACCCAGAAATAGCACAAATATGAATTTCATTGTCTGTGTATTTGAGCCACTTTAAAAATTAGACCATAAACAAAATTGCTGAAAAAACATCTGCCTCAATTTATTCAATTTTGTTGTTGATTGCTAATCTTTAACAGTCCCATTTGAAATGCCTTTCATGCACATAAAGCTTTGTGATTTCTAATATGTAAGAACATTGGAACAATTGTGTTGGTTTGATATATTTTTCCTTTCCTTCTCTTCTCACACTTAACCCCAAAATTCTTTGACTAGCCACTGATGTGAAAGGAAACACTGATTTTAAGCCACTATCCAGAACAAGTTGATATTTGCCTTTACTTCTTCTTGCAGTATCCTTTCTTCTCTCAGAGAAAAAAGAAAATTGGAGCTCATTTTGTATAAACTAAGGTTGGATAATTAGAAATGGTGTGGGATACGGGCAGGAATTTTAAAAAAAACAGAAGAAGCAAGGATGGGGTCCAACTACCAATTGGTACAAGGCTAAATTGAGTCTCCCTTTAATGAGCAAGAATGCAGTGCAGGGCAGGGGTTCTTCTGTGCTTGAGACTGAAGCATGCTATTGGAGCAATGTGGAGGGAACTGTCCTGCAGTCAACCTACTTGATCGAAGAGAGATGAATAGTTTTACTTTTTATCCAACCTGAACCCTACTTCTCCTGGGAGATTTGGGGGAATCATTGTTACTTTGCAGCTTACCAAAACTAACTGATCTGTGAGTACTTGATGCATCCATAAGATTCTTTGAAGACTGCCTAATATGGAAAGGTGCCTGTGGAAATGCTAACTCTTCAGAAGAGAAAAATGGTGGAAAATATTTTGTGTGTTTTATTTTTAGATGTGGTGAGTGATGGGGAAGGAGAACAGGAGGACATCAATGTTACAGAGAAAGCAGCTTTCCACATCAGACAGTTCCAGGTAAGTTTCTTATGCTTGGTACTGCTTTTAAAACAGAGCTGATGGTCTTTCAATATCATTAACTGAATGCATGCAGCAGTCTACAAGAAATATGTTTTATGTTTCTGATTATGTGCATGTAGTACTCCTCTATTGTTCACATTAAGAGATGTTTGTTCTGATCCATTTGCTGTCAGAGATCCCTTATGACACAACTGAGTGGGGATGAAGAAGATTTTAACAGCAAGGAAGCACAGCTTTTAGTGAGCATACTGTCAACACTCTCTCGGCTATTAGAACCCACATCTGAACAAGTACGTAAACATTAACCTGATAGCTTTTTCTACTTTTTCACCAGTATAATGCAATGAGTAAAAGTCACAAAAAAAGTTCTATTTTTTATTAATTGTTCTATGAGCAACAAGGTAAGAGATGTTACTACAAAGGAATGAATGTTCTCGTTCCAAGAGTCCAGCAGCTGCAGGAAGAATTAACTCCCAACATTCTCATCACCAGCATCAAAAGAATGATCACTCCTGCAAACATGTAATGCTTTTCCATCTCCCACAGCAGCTAGCTTAATATATGCTCTGTAATTTTGTTCTGTTAAGGGCAGGTGGTGATTAAGAACAGTTTGTGCTGCGGTTCCAAGCCTATGAGAGCACCGAGATTGCTCCAAAAACATTTTATTTGAGATATGTAGCAGATGAAGAGGTTTCCCTCTTATCACTCTGGATTTGAACTCTTTGTGCCAGTGATGAATGATCACAGCTTAATCTAGTGAGATAAATTATGTTTTACATATTTTCCAGAAGTTGCAATCATTACATGTTCTGCAGAAAAGGTCCTATGCAGATAAAGAAAATCAAAGAGTTTTGTTTGTGCATGAGAGTATCAGTTAGCTCAGTTAACTGGACAGCTGATTTGTGATGCCAACAGCATGGATTCAATTCCCACTTCAACTGAGATTACTATGACGGACTGTCCTCTCATCCTTTCCCCTTGCCTGAGGCTGGGTGACTCTTAGGTTAAACCATCACCTGTCTAAGAGAGAGCTGTCCTATGGTCAGGTCAGACTTTATGTAGAACCAATAAAGATTGGTAAGCTCTTGAGTCATAATGTTCAACTTGTGTGCAGCCTTTATTATCTATTAAGTAATAAGTAAAACATGTAAAAGCAGCATTTGCTACTCACTTTATTAAAAAATAACCGATTATTTAATACAAACCACCTTACTTCAAACTTGGTGTTCTATGCACATCAGAAGGGGAAAGTGTAATTTGAAACTGAGAGGAAAGAAAAACTGCTTGTCTGTTTGCAAGATGTCTTTATTGTCCTGCATTCTTATAGGTTTCTAGAATTATCACACTGCCCTCAGTTCAGAAGACTGGGAACTGAATCTTGTGCTTTTTTTGGCTAAGTGTCAGTTTTGTTGAGTTTCCTGGAGGGTTTCTTTCTTTGAGGCCTGGAAAGTTCTCTCACTGCAGCTTACCAAACCTACCCCACCCCTATAGCATCCAATTTGAGCTCCATTTTACCACTCACTATAGCTGGCACTATTCACTAATGCTGGGAAATCCCAGGATAGCCTGACAGCCCTGTTTGCAGAGCTATTTTTAAAAAGTCATTGTGTACCCACACAAACACTGTTAGCCTGGAGTTGTCCTGCAGTGCAGAGAAGGGAAAATTGAGGCCCCACTTTGTGGACAGGGAGATGGAGGTCCTAGTGAATATGGTCGTGCAGAGGCAGACAGGTAGAGGATGTCACAACATGTGACCATGGCAGCCTAGTCCAAGGTAGCGACCAAAGTCAGTGCAATCTAGCCACCTAGAACTATATACAGCAATACAGGAAAGAGATTGATGACCTTTTCTATTCTGCCAGCTAAGAGACACCGTCTTCTTTTCAATATCTCACACTCACTCAATCTCTGCTACTCAACTCATCTCCCATTAAGGCTCGTGCTCTATCACTCGCTATTGCCTGCAACATTTTCCCTCCGTCACTGTCACTCACCCCATCTGCCGACATCACTAACTCCACATGCCCTTTGCGCTGCCTCCTCACTTGCTTGGGACACTTTGCACATGCATCAAAAGTAACAGCTGTGCCACTCGCTTTCATCTACCTTGTACCTGTCTCTTTTTATTTCATTCCAGGAGGACAAAAGCCCACAGTAGGACAGAAAGAGTAAAGGCATGCAGTGGGCAGTCGATATTTGGCTCTCCAACACTTTATGATGAAAAACTCTGATTCTGACTATCCCGAGAGCTGACTGACTGTGTCCAAGCCCCTGAACTGGTGTCAGAGGCTTTTCTTGACTTGCTGCATTGGGATCCCCTGATTGAGGATTATTTCCCTGACTTGGCTGAAGCCTGCTGACAAACCTGACAATTTCCTGAATTCCCACAGTGCCTTCCTTCAGTCTCATTTCTCAGTCTATTTTCAACAAGTTATCTCTCATATACCCACAACTGGCTTGACCTTGTAAATCAAAGCAGGGATGCTGTGAGCAATTGGTACTCTCAAAGTAAATGAACACCAAGAGAATAAGTGGACAGCCTGGAAATGCAGTCGACTCAGTTCAAATGCTGGGTGCATGTCCCAGACCACAAAATGTCCTCGCTGCAACATTACAGTGATAATTGTCATTGCAGCACAAGGTGCAGCACTGAAGTGCAAAAGTATGTTGAAAGTGTGCCGTAAGGGTTCTTAGAGACTGATACTTGTGATGTACCAGTGTTCATTGATGTGACTTGCATTTCGCTGATGCCGATGTATCATACTTTGAGATAGAGTCCTGGAATCATGCAGCATGGAAACAGATCCTTTGGTCTAAGTAGTCCATGCCAATCAAGTTTCCCAAACTAAACTAGTCCCACTTGTCCACGTTTGACTCACATCCCTCTAAACATTTCCTATTCATGTACCTGTCAAATCTCTTTGACCTGTTGTAACTGGATCTGCATCAACCACTTCTTCTGGCAATTCATTCCACATTTGAACAACACTCTGTGTGAAAAAGTTGCCGCTTAGGTCCCTTTTAAATCTTTCTCCTCTCACCTTAAAAATATGTCCCCTGCTTTTGAACACCCCCACTCGAGGGAAAGAACCTTTGCTATTCACCTTTTCTATGTCCTTCATGATTTTATAAACGTTTATAAGGTCACTCCTCAATCTTTTACTCTCTAGTGGAAAATCTCTCAGCCTGTCCTTATAACTCAAACACTCCAGTCCCAGCAACATCCTTGTAAATCTTTTCTGAAATCTCTCCAATTTAATAATATCCTCCCTAAAACAGGGTGACCAGAACTAGACAGTACTCCAAAGTGGCCTCACCAACGTCCTCTACAACCTCAACATACTCAGTGGTCTGAGCAATGAAGGCAAGTGTGCTAAGTGCCTTCTTAATCATCCTATCTACTTGTGACGCAACTTTCAAAGAACTATAAACCTGATCCCCTAGATCTCTCTGTTCGACAATACTGCCCGGGGGCCAATCACTGTAAAAGTCCTGCCCTTGTTCGTTTTACCAAAATGCAATTCCTTGCATTTATCCATCTGCCATTCCTCAGACCATTGTTTAATTGATCAAGATCCCTTTGTAATCTCAGATAACCTTCAGTATCGACTATACCACCAATTTTTCTGTCATCTGCAGATTTACTAACCATGCCTCCTAAGTTTTCTCCAAGTCGTTAATATAAATGACAAACAAAAGTGGACCCAGCACTGATCGCTGTGAAACACTGCTGGCCATAGGCCTCCAGTCTGAAAAAACCCTCCACCACCACCTTCTGTCTCCTACCATCAAGCCAATTTTGTATTAAATTGGCAATGTTACTGTCTGGTATCCAACATGGAGAACCTTTGGAGCAAATGGTGAGTTGGAGTTGCTAGGAACCTGACTTCTATATCGAGATCTATCAACATCTAGTTTGCTTGCAGTGGATAGTAGGATAGAAAACTGCACGTTAATAACATGAGATTTGCAGTTAGTAAGATTAGAAAGTTAGCAAGCTCTAAACCTTATTGAAAGGAAGTTCTCTGCTGCCAAGCAGGAATTTTGTCTCAACGTCAAAACTTAATTTAAAATGCAGTGAGTTGCTCCCAATGTTGTGAAAGCCCTCTCTGGACTCATCAAATTCTACCAGGCCTCTCTTCATAGCAGATATTGTTCAGATTCCTGTAAGGTTCAGTCCTGTTGATCACTTTGGTAATGTTTGATATGTTGTTAATTAGCAGAGAGTGTAATGTACTGTAGTTTTGAAACTTTCCCCCTAAGCTGTCTTACTCCTTTGTGTAGAAAATTGCAGTGGTATTGCTCCAATAAAAAAAAAGCTATTCTGCTAAGATACAGTGAAGAAAGTAACTTGGGAAAGCAGACAGGTACTTAAGAAACATAGTCAGCATAATGACACAGTGAACAATTTCGCAAAAGTAGTCACGATAGAGATATTCTTGGAATAGGAGCACTGATTATATCCCTTTCTGTACACTAAATATGTTGCTATGACAATGTCAGTTTTCTTTGGCAGGCTGTTAGTTTTATCATATTGGTATTGAAAAGGTAAAAACATTTTTTTATTTCAATTAAATGCTTTATTTGCAATTCAAAGTATATATTTCCTATCATAATTTGAGGTGAAACATCAAGTGCTGATAATCATCTGTGTATGATTTGATCTACCATTAAGCTGTTTTCTGTTTTGTTCGTAGTTTGGCCAAATGTTAACATGGACTGTAAAGATCTGCAAGGAAAATAATCTAGGTAAGGGCACTTCAGGCACAGACCTAAGATTCACAATATTTTGAGATGAAATTAAAAATGCTAGAAAAGAGAGATGGGCCCATCAGAATTCCAAAGAGAAACATGTAATGTTTCAATTTTGACCTTGCAGCAGATCCCTAAGTGAACTTGTCAAAAATTACCCTAGGTATGTTGTCCATTAAATGTGCATCTTTAAAATTAGATTTACAAAGGCTTTTTCTGGCATTGGCAAAACAAAGGTAAAAGCTATTTATTGATAAGTTCAGAATATTTCAAGTTTGTGACTAATTAAGAGAACAATATGGCTATGTTCTGTTAGTCATTATTAGATGCATATTGGACTTGCAAGTATGTTATCTATAATGATTACAAAAGATACAGTCCCCAAAATTAGCCTCGCATAAGACAAGTTATCAGTTCTATTTCTAAAACTTTCTGCTGCCTTCAGATGTTTTTCTGATCACATCTTTTAGTGGATGTTGGTATAAAACTGTATGAACATGTTCTTGCCTCCACAGAGGATGTACATTTCTGTAAAGGGTTGATGAGTATGATGTTTAGTCTGCATGTGCTGCGCAAAAGTCCAGTGGGTTTGCTGCAAGAGATGTCTCGAGATGTCCACTGTCGCCTAGGGGATATTGATCAGGTAAGACTCCTATGTGAAGAAGCATAGAACATAACAAAAGCATTTGCCCCAATTGGGCTGTTCTTCATTCAGTGCAATAAGTATAATCAGTACTGTTTTGGGCTTGATATGCTGCTGGAGCTTGCTGACTTTATATCATATCTAGTTGTATCTCTTTGAAATTGGTTATTCCATGGCCTTTACTATTAAGAACAGCCTGCTGGAAAGCAGAAAGGAATCTTTCAGATTATAAAACCATTTATAATGCATCCAGTAGTTTGGTTTATATTAAGATTTAATTCTGACATCAAACTGTTAGTCAGTTCTACCAAAAATCTAGCAAATAAATAACCAAGTAATCTGTTGATTCAGAGAATGCAGTTGTATGAGAGCAATCCATGTTTTGCAACCCATCACTCTTAGTCCACAGCTTTTGATTAGATACGTGATTTTTAGTTTTGGGTTTTGCTATCAGTGTTCTGTCTAGCTCCAATATCTGACTTATTAATTGCCTTGTTTGTTTTCATCAGGAACTTAGCAGTGGTACATCTGAGTTTCAGCTAAAAGACCACAGTAAAAGAGGCTGTTAATGAATGGCATCTAAGTATTAACTTCCTCTATTGCACTTCCTCTCAGGCAAATATGTTTTTCCTTAGATAAGGAGGCCAAACAGTGCAATATTCCAGCTACACTCTCACTCAGGCTGTATACAGCAGGAATCTTTATGTCTGTAATTTGCAAGTCTGCCACATCTGATCATAATCGGTGGGAAACAATTAAATAACTAACCAATGGAGAAGGCTTCACAAAAATCCCCTTCACATCACTGCAAATACCAAATGGATTACTCATCTTGGCCTCTTTCTGAGGTCCCCTGTATCACAGATGCCAACCAATCCAGAAAGGCTTGAAAACATTAGGTACTGCAAAACTCCTGAAAATATTCCAACAGCATGGTCAAAAGAATTGAACTCAAGGTAGGCTAGACATCAAGGTAACATTTGACCACGTATGGCACCAAGGAGCCTGGTCAAAACAAAAATCAATGGGGAGCAGTGAGAAAGCTCTCCACTTGTTGAAGACATACCTAGCATAAAAGGAAATAGCTGTGGTTGTTTGAGGTCAATCACCTCAATCTAAGGGCATCACTACAGAAGATCTTCAGGATCAATATTTTCTGATCAGTCTATTCAGAGATGTTATTACACACCTCTGGAGTAGCTAGGGCTTGAACCCAGGCCTCATGGCTAAGAGATGGGGACACTACCACTACACCGCAAGAGCCCAAAGATCTTCAGGATACTATGGCCCAGTGACTCAGTGGTTAGTACTGCTGCCTCACTGTATCAGGGACCCGGGCTCGACTTCAGCCTTGGGCACTGTCTGTGTGGAGTTTGCACATTCTCCCCGTATCTGCATGGGTTTCCTCCGGGTGCTCTGATTTTCTCCCATCTGCAGATTAGGTGAATTGACAATGCTAAATTGCCCATAGTGTTTAGGAATGTGTATGTTAGGTGCATTAGTTGGGGTTAGATGTAGAGTAATGGGCTTGGGGATTGGACCTGGGTGGGTTATTCTTCAGAGGGTTGATGTGGATTTGTTGGGCTAAATGGCCTGTTTCCACACTGTAGGAATTCTATGAATATTCAGCTGCTTCATCAGTGACCATCCTTCCATCATAAGGTCAGAAGTTTGCTGATGTTTGTTCAATACTGTTTGTATGTGTTACTTCATAATGAAGTAGCCTGTGTTCATATGGAATAGGGCCGGGACACAAGCTTGAGCTGTTAAATGATAGATCTGTGCCACATAAGTGGCAGGCAATGACCGTTTCCAACAATATTGAATCGATCCATCTCTTTCTGACATTCAATGATTTTGCCATTGCTGAATCCCCTTTTGTTAGCATCCTGGAGATTAACATTGATCAAAAACTTATCTAGACTGACCAGATAAATATTGTAGCTACAACAGAAGATCAGATGCTGGGAAAGTCTACAGTAAATAACTCCCCTCGCGATTCTTCAAAGACCTGTCCCCCATCTATAGAGCACAAGTCAGGAATGTAATTGAATACTGTCTGCTTCCCAGGATGAATGCAGTTTCAACAATACTCAAGCTCAATACCATCGAGATCAAAGCAGCCTGCATTATTGACATGTAATCCACCACCTTAAACATTTTCTTCTTTCACTACTGATGCACGGTGGCAGCAGTGTGCACTGCAGCAACTTGTCAACACTCCTTCACACCTTCCAAATCCACAACCACTATCACCTAGAAGAACAAGGTAATACAAAGTTACAAATCACACAACACCAGGTTATAGTCCAACAAGTTTCTTTGGAGGCACTAGCTTTCGGAGTGCTGCTTCTTCTTCATTATACTGTGGAGTATAATCCACAATGATATGATGAAGGAGCAGCACTCCAAAAGCTAGTGCTTCCAAATAAACCTGTTGGACTTTAACCTGGTGTTGTGTGATTTTTAACTTTGTACACCCCTTTCCAACACTGGCATCTCCGAGTCAGGGATAATACAGGTAGTCCTGGGATAACGCGCATTCTGGCGGTGCATTTTGGCTATAACATTGCTGAAGAATTAAGGAACGATATTTTGGAGAACGCTTAACGCTTAATTCCAGCAGGAATTGGTATGTGCTCTTCGTTCAGCACATGTGCCGATGTTCTTGCCGTTCGGCGCATGTGCTGATATCAACTAATGACAGCAGCTTTCTGTGTGAGATACTGTACAGAGAGCAGCTTTCTTACATTTTTTAAATGTACTATGTTAAATTTACTTTTTGTTTTGTTAATAAATATGATTTCAACCTTCATTCAGGCTGTGCTATACTTTGCATTTGACTTCTGGTTGATGTTTGAGCAATCGTGAGTGATAAATCTTGCTGGTCTGCCCCTAACCCCGTGTTTCCATTGGCCTCATCATTTCTATTAAGCGAGGTTTTGCTGGAATGCACCTACAGTGGTGTAGGAGAACTATCTGGAGATGTTCTTTTACTGCTATCCGCAGGTTGCTGTCCAAGCTACTCATCACCTTGACTTGATCTATTCCTTTAGGATTGTTGTATCAAACTCCCTCCTACTGGCTCTGTGGGTGTACCAATGCCACATAGGTTGTTGCAGTTCAGGAGTGTGGCTCACTGTTACATGGAAAAAATACAGCGCAGTACAGGCCCTTTGGCCCTCCATGTTGCGCCAATCCAAGCCCACCTAACCTACACTAGCCCACTATCCTCCATATGCCTATCCAATGCCCGTTTAAATGCCCATAAAGAGGGAGAGTCCACCACTGCTACTGGCAGGGCATTCCATGAACTCACGACTCGCTGAGTAAAGAATCTACCCCTAACATCTGTCCTATACCTCCCACCCCTTAATTTAAAGCTATGCCCCCTCGTAATAGCTGACTCCATATGTGGAAAAAGGTACCTTGTCAAGTGCAATTTAGGTTGGGCAACAAATGCAGACCGATAAGCAATGCCCACCTCTCATGAATGAATGCATTTTTCAAACTGCATCAAAGGAATTTCAGCTTTTTGCGAGAAGTGTTTGGGGGGGAAAAAAATTTTAGAACTGAAATTATTAAAGTATTAAAGTTGATTTTTTTCTGAACAACTTGGCTTCTCTTGGAAATCATGTCTCACAAACTTGATTGAGTTTTTTGAAGAAGTAACAGAGAGGATTGATGAGGGCAGAGTGGTAGATGTGATCTGTATGAATTTTAGTAAGGCATTCGACAGGGTTCCCCTCAGGAGACTGATTAGCAAGGTTAGATCTCACGGAATACAGGGAGAACTAGCCATTTGGATACAGAACTGGCTCAAAGATAGGTGGTGGTGGAGGGTTGTTTTTCAGACTTATAAAGGTTTACAAAATTATGAGGGGCATGGCTAGGGTAAATAAGCAAAATCTTTTCCCTGGGATTGGGGGGTCCAGAACTAGAGGGTATAGGTTTAGGGTGAGAGGGGAAAGATATAAAAGAGATCTACAAGGCAACTTTTTCTCACAGAGAGTGGTACGTGTATGGAATGAACTGCCAGAGGAAGTGGTGAAGGCTGGTACAATTGCAACATTTAAGAGGCATTTGGATGGGCATATGAATAGGAAGGGTTTGGAGGATATGGGCCGGGTGCTGGCAGGTGGGACTAGATTGGGTTGGGATACCTAGTCGGCATGGACAGGTTGGACCGAAGGGTCTGTTTCCATGCTGTACATCTCTATGACTTGATCAATGTATGGCTAATGAAAGTGTGATTGTGTCTGCTGATCGTAAGCTATGTCACCTTAAAGCAAGAATGTACTGTGTTTTCAAAAAGCTACAAAAACTGTAGAGAAACTTACTTTCATCAAGAAAATTTGAACATTGGTGTTTGGATCGTAGATTTTCAAATTGTCAACATGAATCCAAGGTTTTATAACCTTCAGGTTTCTATCATTCACTTCAATTTACATGTGTCTGACTTTATTCACATATTGTTTTTACTGTGGTTTTTCTGCTGAATTAGAAGTCAGGTAATGAAAATGTTTATATCATGGAATCCAAAAATAAATAGTAATGCATTCTGCATACACATATACATTTAAAGAAAAATCAAGGTAGAGATAAGATCATTAATGTGTGAACATGGTAAACTTACAGATGACAGCAAAATGGCAGAAATATTCAGTAATTCCTTAACCACAATTTATCATTGTGGGCATGATATTAGAAGAGTTCAAAAAAAAAGAAAATTTTTCAGATAGAATGAGGAGATTATATTAAAACTTGGAGAAGCTATAACTGCTTGGCTTGATGGATTGCATCTATGCATGTTAAGAGAGTTAGAGAAGAGAAAGCAGAATCCCGATTATGTCTATATATAGAACTTTAGTCATAAAGGGAATAATGCAATAGCAATGGTAGACTGTTAATGGTAGTCCTGTTTTTAGAAGGACGTTAGAATTAGTATATACCAGTTAGTGTAACACCAGTGATATGGAAAATAGTGGAATCCTCAATCAAAAATAGAATAGAAAAAATATCCAGCAGCTGAAATATTATGATCAAGAACTATCAACACGATTTCAGAAAAAGATTGTGCCTAACCTTGTTGCATTCTTTGAACTAATAATTGAACAGATAAAGGGTCATGTAGTAGGTATATTTGGGTTTTCAAAAGCAGACAAGCAGCAGAATGGATACCAAGCTGCCTAAAAGACTAGAAAAACAATAGAGCTTAAGAAATTTACTCAGATTTGAAAAAGTGGAAGTGTTATTTCCATAAGATTTTTTGTTCAGGTAACTGTGACTTATTGTTTACACAAATGATTTGGGCTCTGAAATCAGAAGTACAGTTTCAAATTTCAAAATTTGCACACAACAGTAAATTGTGGGTTAGAGTTAATACAGAGGAGGACTGTGACAAAATTAAAAAACGACATTAAAAGACAGCATGAGCTTGTGATTGGAAATTCATTCATAGGTGTGAAGTGGTACACTTTGTTAGGAAGAATAAGAAGGCCACAAGTTGTTTGGCAAAAAAGTGACTGAGTGAATGCCAGAGGAGTAGCGGGATTTGGGCTAGAGTTATACAAAATGGTACAAGTAGTGATTCTGATTAATAAGGCTGCTTTTAAAAAAGAGCAAATGATGCCCAAACCTCTATGTCCAGTGGAATAGAATTGAAAAGCAGAGAACTTGTAAACATAAACAGTAGATTTAACCTGATTTGGAGGACTGAGTACTGGATAGTTTCGGACTTGCTTAATAAATATAAACACTGGCATGGACTAGGTGCTGGAATGATTTGTTCCAGTACTGCACATATTCTGTAACATACCCACTGTGTAATTTTTCCAAGAAGAGGAAATACATTCATGACCCTGAATGTTACCAAACAAATTCCATATTAATTCAGGCTCGTGTGACAAATTTCTATCCATCATGCTATTGCTTGAAAACACCTAGAAACCAGCTGCTTATGGATTGTTTAACCAACTAGGTATGTACTTATTCAATAGTCTTTTTCATTTTCCATAAACAATGTGTTCTGATTTGAATTTAAAAGAGCCAAAGAACTGCAGATGTTTGAAATCAGAAATAAAACCAAACATTGCTAGGGAAACGCAGCAGATGTGGCAGCATCCATAGGGAGAAGGCAGAGTTAATATTGTGGGTCGAGTAACATTTTTCAGAACAGGTTCTGTTAGATTTTAACATGTTTGTGTCTGATTATTGGAATTGAGGAGGAAAAAGTGATGAATCCCATTTCCTCAAGGTCTTATCATATGATCTGAATCATTTATTTCTTGGAGATATTTTAGAAATAAACAAATAGCCTTATCTATAGAAAATGCTATTTTGCAATCTGACCTGTTTCTTCCTCAGAAGTATAAATGGGTGTAGTCTCATGTCTTATCTGTGTATCTCATCTCCTGACAGCAGGTTCTGTCACCCTCCCCCAGAGGTCAATGAATTGAAATGATTTTCTAGATCGAATTTCTAATGAGAATGCTAGTGCATTTTGTGAACATGTTGTACGATTTTATTAGAAATATAAAACAGGAAATCTTCCTGTATCTGTTTATGGTGCTACCACACAATATGCAGAATACTGATCTCACCATATATTCTGCATTATTCACGCTTCACTGGTTCCTGTCCTATACTGGGTACTTTGTTGTTTACAGTGGAATAATCATTTTGCTTTCTTGCTTTCTGAAGGACGTTGAAATAGAGGAGCAATCTCATTTTGCCATGGTGAACTCAAGGACTGCAGCTCCAACTGTGGTGGTAAGCACTTTGTACAAGGCCCTTAGAAAACTGACTCCACTTTTTGATGCAAACATTACTTGCAATTATGTAGAACTGTTTGCATGAACAGTTTAGGGTAATACAAGAGATCAAGAGAAAACTGAATGAAAAGTGAAGAACCGTGAGAGAGAGATGAAGAAGATGATTAAGCAGACTTGTTGTACAGGTCTGCTTAAAGAGATAGCAAAATTAGAGTGGCTTAGAAAAAAATTTCTTGGGGCACAGGATGGACATTGCCTTACGTCCTAGAGAGTTGGTTTGTAGTACTGATATTTTTCAAACAGCTTTGTGAGTATTTTGATTTCTCCCAGTTAGTCGGTTGAGAAGGCTGCCTGACTACAGCAGTGATGTTTCAAGTTACCTTCGAAAACAAAATATACTTGGGATGTTGGTGATGTTAGAATGAATGTATGTATTGTCTATGTTGAGCTTGTAGGAATCAGCTTGAAGTGTTGCAATCATTGTGTATCCACAACAGTATTGGGAGGGAAATTCCATGATGTTGACGACAGATGGCAATACATGTCCAAATCAAGATGCTATCTGACTATGAGGGGAACTTTCATGTTTGATGAGGAACAGCACAGAATCAATATTTTTTTCTCACGTTTGACGTTTAATAAAATCCATATGGTCAAGAAGAAGAAGAAGAAATTACTTTGCTAAATGAGCGTCAGATTTTGTTAATACGCATGTTCTGATGAGTTTTATGATGGTATGATTGATCCATTCTACAAAGAGAATACTTCCTTACAGAATCCAATAGTTGCTACAGTGACATTTTGTTTTCTTTTGTAGCAGCTGATTTTGAGCCAAGCAGAGAAAGTTCTGGAAGAAGTAGACTGGCTGATCACAAAACTGAAGGGCCAGCTGGGCTCTGACAAAGAACTGACAGGTAGGTGAAAGGATGGAAGAATAGATAATTGTATATCAGCAGTGAGTAACTGCACAATGTGTCAGAGAGTCAGTAGGGCAGTACTCAAAGTTGCTCAGGCCAACAAGCCATATAACATCAGGTTTTAGTTTCGTCCCTTTTAATTTATCAGTTGAAGGAACTATTATATCTGGACTCAGATTAGTCCTGAAAGTGAAATACTTGCAATACTTGGAAGAACAATTGCAGTTGTCTCATTGCTCTAACTACTTGTTTTCACTAATAGTTTAGAGGGATGATCATTTACCTGGTTTTCTAACAACTATGACCTCAAAGGGAAATATTCACAACTAAGGAAAAATGTTTTTCTCCAACACTTTGCCTATTTTCTTTTCTCATCTTTGTTCCAGGAGGCATTGACTTATACTACATATACTTCTTTAACTTCATCCACTGTCATCCAGATTATTATTTTCATGTCCCCTTGTGCCCCTCCAATCTAGCCTTGTCCAAACTCCAATCTAAATTGCTGCCCCGACGTTAGCTGATTGAACAGTTAACTCCTCTAGTCTGTCCTCATACCCTTGAGCCTTGCTGCCACACTAGTTTGAATGAAATAAGTCTTTCAGTGTTAATTGACTGTGAAATGGAGGTGACTACAAAACAGATGAGGACTGTCTTTAGTTATCAAGAAGGCTTCAAGGGTGCAACTCAGAACTGTCAGCAACGTGCCGCTCGTTTTAAATATTACATTTGTTCTTCATTCTAGATGACAACTCTCAAATGTCAATGACAAGAGAGCCTGCAGAGAAAGCTATTGTCCTTCAACTGGGCACCCTGTTGACTGCTTTCCATGAGCTGATCCAAACTTCCATTCCAGCTGGAAGCTGTGTGGACATTCTCTTGAAAGAGCTCGCTAAAATGTACAGCATTCTCACCTCGTTGGTGAAATACGTAAGTATGCAGAGCTCTGCTGTTGCTTAATTCTGACCATTCCGGAATAAAATATACTGGAATCACAATTACAGTGTGACAGAACTATTATAAACAATATATTCAACTTTTATGGGTGAATTTCCTTCTGGTTTGTGCTTAATATTGTATGGAATAGTGGCGTTAAAAAGGGGTGAAATTGAAAGTTGAAGTCACCACTGAATGACCCTAACTTAAATTTGCTGCTTTATTTACCAGTCATGGCGGCGGAGGCTGGGAGAACAAAGGAAACAGAAGGATAATTAATATTTAAGAATAAGTTTTTTCTTATTCTTTCATGGGTTGTGTATATCGGCAAGGCCAACATTTGTTGCCCATCCTTAACTGTTCTTGACAAGGTAGTGGTGAGCACCTTTGAAAACAGTAGCAGTCACGGTTTTCTGCAGCAGTTAACTACAATGCAGTTGCTTTCCAGACCATTTCAGAGGGCAATGAGTGGTCAGCTATTTTAATGTAGCTTTGGAGTCACATGTGTGACAGACCAGATAAATATAGCAATTTAGTGAATCAGATGGATTCTTATGACAGTCACTATCACCATTACTGTGTTTAGGTTTACATGTTTTGATTGATTATTTAAATCTATTAATTAATAAAATTTGTCATGGTTCCATAATATTATGCTAGATCTCTGAATGACTAGTAACATTACAGCAACAGGGCTGTTCTTTGAGATAATTGTAATAAACGTGGTGCCTTTATAGGTGCTGAAAATGTGTTGCTGGAAAAGCGCAGCAGGTCAGGCAGCATCCAAGGAGCAGGAGAATCGACGTTTCGGGCATAACCCCTTCTTCAGGAATGAAGAAGGGCTCATGCCTGAAACGTCGATTCTCCTGCTCCTTGGATGCTGCCTGACCTGCTGCACTTTTCCAGCAACACATTTTCAGCTCTGATCTCCAGCATCTGCAGTCCTCACTTTCTGCCTTTTTAGGTGAACAGTTAACAATTCTTATACCAAAGCAATTAGAATGAATTCGACCAACAAAAGCATAACCTTGTGACATTGTTCAATCCCAGTTTCAGGATCCAAACTGATTATACTGCTGGTTAGCACCCAGTGCTAAATCAGGAAACAATCAGTTTCCTTTTTTTGAATGTTTCTTAGGCAATTGGTATGAAGGAGGATAAAATGCTAAGATGGTTTCTTCCTCCTTCACGTATCAATTTATCAATCTAATGGGGATTATGTGAATTGTGAAAAGGACCAGGCAGAGCACCCTTGCTTTTATAGTAATACTTCAATAGTTTTCTTTTAAGTGTTGGGCGGCACAGTGGCACAGTGGTTAGCACTGCTGCCTCACAGTGCCAGAGACCTGGGTTCAATTCCCGCCTCAGACCCGCCTCAGGCACGTTCTCCCTGTGTCTGCGTGGGTTTCCTCCGGGTGCTCCGGTTTCCTCCCACAGTCCAAAGATGTGCAGGTCAGGTGAATTGGCCATGCTAAATTTCCCATAATGTTAGGTAAGGGGTAAATGTGGGGGTATGGGTGGGTTGCGCTTCGGCGGGTCTGTGTGGACTTGTTGGGCCGAAGGGCCTGTTTCCACGCTGTTATCTAATCTGTAATGTAAAGTATCGGGAGATCCTGTCTGCTAGGAGGAACCAAACATCCTGACTAAATGAGAAAATGCTCCTTTCTTCCCACATATAAGATTCCCTAATATCTCATATGTTTTGTATTCCTGCCCAGTATATCCAAGGTTACACAGGTCATGTGGCACATCTTCCTGCAAGATTTGAGAAACTGGTAGGTATTAAACTCTTGATATAAGGTGTATGTTTCAGATTAAGATTTCTGAATAAGATCATTGCTTTGAAATGAGTGGAGGCCATTCAACTGCTCTAGCATGTTCAATCATTATGTTAGCTCCTGATTGACCTGTAATCCAACTCTATTTGCCTGCTTTTACTCTATATCCCCTGACACCATCACCAATCAAAAATGTATAGCAAACTTGATTTTAGGGGCATCTAATAACAGCACTCTCAATAAACTGGCAAAACGTTTATACCTGAAATACTAGAAATTTAGCTTACTGTCACCGATTTCAACTACGTCTGAGTAGTCAGCTGAGAGTGCGAGTGAGAAGACTTTCTGCTGGTAAGTTTTATTCAAAGCATAGTTGCTTATTATTCAAGTGATTTATGCTAAAAATAAAGTATAATTGGTGTGTATGCCCGTGTATAATGTTTCTATTATTTAGTGTGTGTTTTTACATTGAATGTGTGGATATTTTATTGACTATCTTGATCAACTGGAATATTTTATTAATTGACATGCTAATGTCCCATAGGTGCCGGTTAAAAAAACGTTTACTATTTATTGACCTCTTTATTAAACATTTCAATTGGTGTTTTTAGTTTATAGTTTTTATCGGGGTTGCAAGAATTCTAGATCCCTCTTAACACCCCTTCGTTTGAAACATTCTTCCTGATTTCATTTCTGATTGGCCTAGCTATCACCTCAAGATTCTGCTCACTTGTTCTGAATTCTTTAAACAGAACAAATAGTTTCTCTGTATCTACCTTTGACTACCTTAGGAGGAAGCCTTGACTACCTTGGGAGGAAGCCAAGAGCATCATCTACTTGGTACTTCTGGCTGAATATGTTTACCTTATCTTGTGTATTGTGCTGATGTGCTATGTTCCATCTTTATTGCGGCCAGGCACATTTTACGAAGCTCTATCCTCCTCCAGTGAATTGTTTAATATCTTCCATGATTCATGACATAATGGGATATGACTTCAGAGCTCCGAACTGTTGCACGTGGGATCACTTAACTCTGTCCGTTGCACACTGTTTGGCGAGCAAGTAGTCCTGCTACTTAATCAGGTTGGCACACTATTTTTAGGCATACTTGATGCTGCTCTTGGCATGTCCTCCTCCAATCTTTATTGAACCAGGGTTGATCCCCAACATGATGGTAATAGCAGAGTGGGGGACATGCAAGACCATGAGGTTACAGATTGTGTGGTTGAATGCATTTCTGCTGCTAGGGGCCCACGGCGCCTCATTGATGCCCATTTTAAGTTGCTAGATCTACTTGAAATTGGTAGTATAAATGCAAGCCTAAATCCCTTTTGTTTCTCTCCAGTTCCTAGTCTCTCCTCATCCTGAAAACATATGCATTTCACTTCTGCAGGTTCAAAGTAGATGCTGCATATTGAGTTTCATCTGGTAGTTCTCCCCACAATACGTAGCCTATGATTCTAACTCACCATTTCTTTCTACATAATTTACCATGCCTCCTATTTGTATGCTTGGATATACACCTCCCTTCCATCATCCAAGTCACTAATATCTATGATGAAAAGTTGAAAATTCAATACATATCTCAAGGCTATGTTCCGAGAACATTCCTTTTATTCCTAATCACTATCTCCTAGCTCCCAACAAATTACCATTTCATGTGCAGGATTATTTCAAAGTACATGGTTTCTCATTTTTTTATGATCGTGTGTGTCAAATAAATGCCTTCTAATCGTACGTAATGCAGAACATACATAAGCACTTCAGGTCTAAAGAAGTCATATTGAACTTGAACAAAAACTCTGCTTCTTCCTCCACAGATGGTATCAGACTGCCTGAGTTTTTCCAGTACTATTAATCCATAATCACTCCTTTATTTACCTTATCTATGTCAAAGTTCAACTAGATTATTCAGATTTGATTTTTCTGTTACAAATCCACACATTACACTCTTGGAACAATTCAGATTTGTTCACCCACTGAATCATTTTTTTCCTGATAGTAAACTCCAATAATTTGTCCACATGTTAAAGCACTAGATCTGTTGGCTCTTTCTCATTTCCTAAGTAAAGGTGTGATATTTGCAGTTTCCAATTCATGAGCACAAATCCTGAACTTGAAAGATCTTTGGACTGTTCTGACCAAAACATCTGAAATTCCTTCACTTCCCCATGTCTTTTCATATCCAAATATTTTTAAATTAAATCCACCACGTTCTCACGTATTATTTTTATATTTCCCTATAGTAGTTGTATTTTGTTCTTTCTTTACTAGGGAACCAAGTTAAAAGGTATTAATTTACAAGCCTGTCATTTTTTTTTTACAAGCTTTGCCTGTACCTGTGTTTATCAGATCCACACTTCCCTTTAAACCACTACTTCTCACATTGCTATCTCTTGCAGATATTTTGTTCATATTTCCTCTTTGTATTTCCTATGACTTTCCTCATATTCCAAGCCATCTGATTCCCAGATGATTTATTGGGCAAAGGACATCAGTGTGGTCGCTGTCAGTTTCAATTGCTGGTAGCTTCAGATAGTGCAGTCTTTTCACAAGTAGCAGTACCAGAAGGGGGCAGCAAATCAATGTTTTAATAGTTTTCCAGGCTCACTGGGGGAATGGTTTAAAACAATACGCTTTGCATCAATTCTTGTTCATTCATGAAAATAGTGATTTGATTTTCATGGACACAGCAGCATTTCAGTATCTCATCCAAGTCATAGAGTCATACAGCACTGAAATAGACACTTGGGTCCAATTTATCCATGCCGACAAAGTTTCCCAAACTGAACTAATCCCACTTGCCTGCATTTGGCCCACGTCCCTCTAAGCCTTTCCTATTCATATACTTGTCCAAATGTCTTTTCATTGTTGTAACTGTATCTGCATCTACCACTTTGTCTGACTGTTCATTCCACAAACGAACTATCCTCTGTGTGAAAAAGTTCCCCTCAGGTCCCTCTCTAATCTTTCTCCTCTCATCTTAAGACTATGCTATCTAGTTTTGAACTCCCCTACCCTTGGGGAAAGATACTTCCTTTTCACTATCTATGCCCCTTGTGATTTTATAAACTTCTGTAAGGTCACCCCTCAACCTCTTATGATCCAGTGAAAAATAGTCCCAGTCTATCCAGCCTCTTCTTAGAACTCAAACCCTCCAGTCGCGGCAACATCCTTGTAAATGTTTTCTTAACCTTTTCCAGTTTAATAATATCCTTCCTTTAGCAAGGCAAACAGATCTGTACACAGTACTCCAGAAGTTGCCTTACCAACATCTTATACAACTTTAACATGATATCCCAACTCCTATACTCAGTGGCCTGAGCAATGAAGACAAGCGTGCTAAACACCTTCCTAACTACACTGTCCATTCTTTTTATCTGTTCTTGAGCTGTGCCTGTTGGCTATCAAACCTTGGAGGAAATAATAGTCTTTACCTAATTACATCCTTACTTAAAGTGTAGGCACACGATTATCATGTACCAATTATTGGATCAGCAAATACCACTCAGATTTCTAGCTGATTCATCTTCACCGCTACTGAGGCCAATTAGAATCCTTTTATTTAATCTTTTATTGTCCATTAACTCAGCATAAACCACACCTTAAATTTGACACTTTCCTGTTACACACCAGTTCTATTTATCCAGAGTCACTGGATGGAGTCAGCTTTCTATTTTCACTAATGTATCCCTCTCACTCCAGCTCTTCACCATTTCTCAGCCAGAAGAAATATTGGACAGTTTGACCCTAGCCTTCCACTAGTGATAAATTAGGAAGCGATTAAGGATGTCCTAGGATTTTGACCCTTGTGGGGAAACAGTTATTGGAGTTTTGCATTCTTTGTTACCTGTCTTTTAGAACATAGAAGAGTAAAGCACAGCACTGGGCATCAGCCTCATTCCTGATGAAAAGATTTTCCCTGAAATGACGATTCTCCTGCTCCTCAGATGCTGCCTGACCTGCTGTGCTTTTCCAGCAGCACACTCTCAACATTAGCCCTCTATGTTGTGCCGACCTTTTATCCTACTCTAAGATCAAACTAACCTACATACTCTACATTTTACTATCATCCATGTGCCTATCCAAGAGCCACTTACATGCCGCCAATGTGTTTGACTCTACTACCACTGCTGGCAGTGCATTCCACGCACCCACCACTCTGTGTAAAGAACTTACCTCTGTCATGTCCCCTAAACCTTCCTCCAGTCACATTAAAACTATGCCCCCTCGTGATAGCCATTTCCATCCTGGGAAAAAGTCTCTGGCTATCAATTATCTATTGCATCTCATCATCTTGTACACTTGTATCAAGTCACCTCTCATCCTTCTTCACTCCAATGAAGAAAGGACAGTGCAGGTACTACTGGGTTTTTGTCCAGTGGGAAATTGCAGCTACAATCTGCTAGCCTGCCATCTAAGACATTCTGCATTCAAGAGAGTGCATTAATATAGCACCTTTAATGGAGGAAAAAGTCTGCAAGCACTTTGAGGGCATAATCAAAAGAAAAATTGATGTAGATTGATCTTTAGGCTGTTAAGAAGGGTAATGAGGATTGCTGTAAAAATTATGTGGAACCACCCGACAATTCATACATCATGTTCTGCTGATGGATGACCTGCTTTCAGGTTCTGCCAGTGCCACTAGACCATAGGTTTAAGCAACAAAGCATCATGTGTTGCTCAGCTCCTGATCTCAGTGTAGTGATATGAGAGCAACCATGTCCCACGCAACAGAAATTTCTGTGGTATAGAGCTTGGCACCTCCTGTATCATCAGAACATTGCAGCAGGTGAGAGCAAATCTACATCCTTCCGTCACATGTTATGTGTTGAAGTTTTCATACTGTACCTTTGTGGTACTTGATGTATAGTACCTTATATAATCATTTTAGAATTGAAATATTTAATCTCTTACATTTAGGTTAAACTTTCAGGATCACACCTGACCTCACAGTGCTATGCTTTCATAACCTATGTTCAGGTATGTACCAATTTATTTTTACTATTCATTTATGTTTTTTGTTATGGTTCTCCTGCACATTTTAAGATGCAATTTGATATTTGTTGCAGGAGCCAAGTCTTGGTTTTTCGACATCATTATTATTGTATATTCAGTAATGTTGCAGATGGTTATATCACATAAATCAGGCAGCTTTTTTTGTGTTAGCCATCTACAGAAATAACAACAAATATATTTTGCCAGTCTCAACACTACATGATTCTGTGGGCACTAATTGCCTTCCAATACCTCACCCAAATCAGTAGATTTTTGAGGGTTTGAGGGAGGAGAATGACATCATCACCAAATAAATCGTGCTGTCACCTGATGCATATACATGTACGTGCAAGTAAGACTCAGACTAGTAAATGGAAGCATGAATTCAGGCTGGTGTTTCTGCAATCTAAGACAAGCTGTGATGCTCGATATCTTGATTAACTTGGGATGGGACTAGGATTTAATTTGAAATCCACTCAACATTTTGTTGGCACACCATGCAATTTACTCTGGGCTCATATAGCCCATTTAATGTAAATAAATTATTTAGTTGCATAAACATGTGATCAAATTGTGGGCTCTTTTAGCCTTCTTTAAAAGTTATTATTGAAAATGATCTGTAATTTAATTGTGAATTTGTTGTTTCAAGTATACCCCCAAAAACTTTCAAACTGCTAAGATTTACAAACATCTAAACAAGGAACGGGGTAGACTAATTAGCCCCTTCTTCCTATTCTGCCATTCAATATGATCATGGCTGATGTGATAGTGACCTCAAGTATGCATTTTACCAACCCATAATAAACTTTCACCCACTCGCTTCAGAAGGATCTATCCACCTCTGCCTTAAAAAAAGATCCTTCGACTCTGGTTTCACCCCATTTTCAGGAAGGGAGTTTCAATGACTCATGACTCCCGAGACAAAGCTTTTCACTCCTTATCTGTTTCAAGTGGGTCACACTTGATTTTTCATCGGTTACTGCTAGTTCTTGATTTGTTCAAAACAGGATACATCCTCTCCTCAAGTACTCTTTCAAGACTCAGAATCCTGTAAGTTTTAATCAAGTCACCTCTTTATTGTCTGCACTCCAGCACATATAAGCCTAACCTGTTCCAACCGTTCCTCATAAGATAACCTGCTCATTCTTGATCTTAGTCTGGCAACCTTGTCTGAACTGCTTTCAACACACCTTTCCTTAAAGAATGTGCTTAGTACTCAAGACGTAGTCCTCCAGTGCTCTGTATAGCTGAAGCATAACCTCACTTTTTAATATTCAATTACTCTTGTGATGATAGCATTTTGTTAGGTTTCCTAATTACTTGCTGTACCTGGATACATACAAGGACACCCAGGTCTCTCTGGATCCTAGACCTCTGCAACCTCTAGTTAGATAATATACTTCTTTTTGATTCTTCCTGTCAAAATAGGCAATTTCACATTTTCCCACATTATTCTCCATTTGCCTGCTCACTTAAAAGTACTGTATCCACATTCGCCTGTAGATTCCTTATGCCCTCTTCACAACCTTCTTTCCTAGCTATCTTTGTGTCGCAGCAAATTTGGTAACCACTCCTTTGGTCCCTTCATCCAAGTCATTTGAATAAATTATAAACAGTAAAGTTTTCTGCACCAATCTTGTTTTATCTTGTCAATCTGAAAATAATCCATTCATGCCTTCTGTCTGTTTCTTGTTAACCAGTCAATCTCTATCCATGCCAATATGCTAACCTGGACATTATGAGCTCTTATTTTCTGCAATAATCTTTGATGTGGCACTTTATCAAAATCTTCAGGAAATCCAAGTACAGTACATGCACTGATTTAATTTTATCCACAACATGTTACTTCAACTCCAACAGATTGGTTAAACTTGGATTTCCCTTTGACAAAACAGTGTTGACCCTGCCTGATTACCTTGAAGTTTTCCAAGTACCCTGCTACCTCAACTTCTAATAATTTAGCATTAGTTTATAGCTTTTGTAACTTTGGGAGTATTTTGTTAGTTTTGGGGCTGGGCAGGGGAAGCGACAAGTTGTCAGCCATTCTAAATCTGAGCTTTCTGAACAGAATATTCAGAGTGAGACGGCGAACTTTGGAGGAGGACCAGAAAAGAAAAAAGACAAGAAGAAGGAGATGGCAGCCATCACTGCAGCAACGGTACATGAACTCATTGAACATGAAACATAGTCTAGCTTTGTCAAAATGAAGGTAAAATCACCTTAGTGCTGCCAAACCATAGAGCTGCTTTCTCATTAGAGAACAGGGTGGTTTCAGCTGAAGGTCACCATGACTCAAAGAGCAAAAGTCCCTCATGGTAACCTCAGCCTGTGTTGGAATTGAGCTTATGCTTTGCATCACTCTGCACTGTAATAGGCCATCCTGCCAACTGACCCTCAATCTCTGTACTGTGGCACTGGCACTTCTTCTAAGGAGCACATGACAGTGCTTCCACAGAATAATTCCGTTCTGGCTTGAGGGATTTTTCCATTTACAAAATATGATTGTAATAATCTCACTGTAAAATAAACTTGCGACTTATAAGCATTCAAAGGATGTGGTGTAATCGTCATCGTGCAACATTGAGTTGCTGCACGCGGTCATTTTAGCTGAAAACCATAAGATCATAAGACATGGGAGTGGAAGTAAGGCCATTCGACCCATTGAGTCCACTCTGCCATTTAATCATGATTAATGGGCATTTGAACTCCATTTACCCGCACTCTCCCCGTAGCCCTTAATTCCTTAAACAGTTTACAACAGTTTACATTTCTACTGTTCCATATACAGGCCCGAGTGCTTCGTGAAACCAAGCCAATACCCAACCTGATATTCTCCATTGAGCAGTATGAGAAATTTCTGATTCACCTAACCAAGAAATCAAAGGTAAGTGGCTGCTCTCCTATATCTGGAAGGGGAAATAGCATCAATTTGAGTAGTTTTTTACTTTCTTTTAGTCAGAATGAAAGGAAACTGAAGACACCAAAGGAAACAAAATTAGTTTATCTCCTTTCCAATCCTATCAATGATGCCTGTATTGTGAGTTACAAGTAAGAAAAAGAGCCAAGAAGCTATCTCCCTTTCTCTTTCAATTTTGGGTGTTTAAGACCATAATCCTCTCTTTGATTCGATTCTCTACTGTGTGGAATCAGGCCCTTCGGCCCAACAAGTCCACACCGATCCTCCAAAGAGTAACCCACTCAGACTCATTTCCCTCTGACTAAATGCACCTAACACTATGGGCAATTTAGCATGGCTAGTTCACCTGACCTGCACATCTTTGGACTGTGGGAGGAAACCAGAGCACCCGGAGGAAACCCATACAGACACGGGGAGAATGTGCAAACTCTACACAGACATTCGCCCAAGGCTGGAATCGAATCTGGGACCCTGGCACTATGAGGCAGCAGTGCTAACCACTGAGCCACCATGCCGCCCTTTAATATAGGCAATCAGCTATTCATGAGAAATTTTCAGATAAAATTTGTTAAGCCATGAATTAGATATTACGTTAATTAATTAGAGAAGAAATATATACTACCCATGGCAATTGAGGATGGTTCCCTGATTCCAGAGGATAAATTGGCACACTCATTAAAGTTGTGAATGCGACATTCTGCTCTCTAAATGATATGTTAAAGAACTCTTCCCTGGATCTTCACCTCTCAATCACTTCTGTTTCATTTCCCATCTGAAGACCACTTTCTGATAATGACAGCCCCCAATTCTGTTACGTTTGTTCACATACTCTACTCCTAGGCAATGATAGTTTACACTGTCTGTCACCTATTTGAATTTTCCTGGTCAGTGGACGGGGACAACTGCTCACAGTGTCAGGATAAAAATTTCTCCTTGTCTGCTTTCATATAAAGGTTAGTCTCCATTCATTTTGGGAACAAAACTTTATTTTCCTAAACGTTGCATTTATAAGAGGGTACATTAACCACTATATAGTTCTTTGATGTCACCTAATGAAACATCATGTCCTTGGTTTTGTCACCTTCCTTTTGTCTTGTTTAATAGAAATTGTTTATTTGTGAAAGCCAACTAACTGCTGTAACATCCATTACAAGATCTCATGCTACACAGCAAATAACTTTTAAATGGACTCCAATTTCCAAATACAGATCAATTCTTAACACATCATTTGCCTTTACCCTTCAATCCTTTGTTCCTCCAGAAACACAAAAAAAATTGTCTTACCTTGATCGCATTTGCTCATTTCTGTAATCATTCCAGGTAACTTATTCTACAGCTCGGTTTATCTTGTAAATGAAGATGTAAAGTTTCTTATCTTTTTATCTTGGAAACAATTTTTATGTTTTAAAGAAATGTAACTTCCTGGACATCTCATCAATTATATGTCTGAAATGTGTTGCTTTCTTCTATAACCTTTCACAGGCAGTAATATCCTTTCTTTTAACTCACCAAACCTGTGAACTGTGCATCAGATAACGGTCATTAAATTATGGAAAATTTGGGAAAAATCCTGATATTTACATCCAAGTCAGAATAGCTTTTTCTGCTACTCATTGAATACTTTCAGTTTTCCAAAATATTGAGAAACTTACAAATCTAGATTTTCCACTTGATACCTAGTGCAACATGTCCCAGGTAAATATATTTTACAATTCAAATACAGCTTAATTAGTTAAGCCGGTTATTTGTTTTCAAATGAGATGCTACTGAAGGCCATTTCATCCCTCCCAGCCATTCATTCCCAGAAAGCAGAATTTGTTTTTGCCTGTTTCCCCACCCTCGGTGGCTAGCCAGTTACTTATGTGACTACATGGCTTTACTGTCCTTCCTAGTTTATTCTGCATATTGGTTATCCTGAGATAAGAATTTATAATAATATCTTCTAATATGGTTTTTAATTACTTTGAATCTGTGCTTCTCTGTATCTGGTTCTGCAATTTAATTTGTGTTCACCTTTTACTTCAGTTATTTTTATAAATCTGCAATAGATGGTGTTCTGCGCGTTGTCAATCTAGCAAGGCTTATTTCCTCATAGGTGAATTTGATGCAGTACATGAAGCTCAGTACATCAAGGGATTTTCGAATTAATGCAGCCACTTTGGATGCAGCACTCCAGGAACAGGAAGCAGAGGAAATTCAGGATGAAGCAAATGAGCAGGTAAAGTTGGAAAAGTACTTTCATTTATGTTGTGAGGTTTTATTACTTCAGCAATACTCATCCATATTTTATTGAAGGTAGTAGTCTCAAGTGGAGGTGCAGTGGGTAATATCTCTCTCTTGACCAGAAGGTCAGGGTTCGCATCGTTATTGTAGGGTTGATGGCCAGGGACTATCTGTTCAAAGAACCATCAAACAGCTTGATCGGCAACCTGCAAATCTTTCCAACATGCCAATGGTAGGCAATAAGAGCTAATTCCTAGTTAGCTGTGTGATGGAAATAAAGTTGCAGTCTCTACCATCAGTATCCATATCTCTGGACTACATGTCACCACATCGTGTTTTGTTTGTGGATTGCCCTCAATTGCTGTAATTAGCAACGCTGAGGGAGGTACAAACCTGCACCTGCAATTCTCACATTGCGTTAATTTTGATGTGAATACATCTTTGTCCACTATTCACCCCATGTAGAAGGAAGTACAAGAACTGTGGTCTTTTCTTTTATGGGAGTTGAGAGAATTATAATGGTACTGTTTTTTTGGGGGGGGGTTGGGGAGCAAACTTTATAAAGCTCTGGTTCGGCCCCATTTGGAGTACTGTGTCCAGTTTTGGTCCCACACCTCAGGAAGGACATACTGGCACTGGAACGTGTCCAGCAGAGATTCACACAGATGATCCCTGGAATGGTTGGTCTAACATATGAGGAACGGCTGAGGATCCTGGGATTGTATTCATTGGAGTTTAGAAGATTAAGGGGAGACTTAATAGAGACGTACAAGATAATACATGGCTTGGAAAGGGTGGACGCTAGGAAATTGTTTCCGTTAGGTGAGGAGACTAGGACCTGTGGACACAGTCTTAAAATTAGAGGGGGTCAATTCAGAACAGAAATGCGGAGACATTTCTTCAGCCAGAGAGTGGTGGGCCTGTGGAATTCATTGCCGCAGAGTGCAGTGAAGGGCGGGACGCTAAATGTCTTCATGGCGGAGATTGATAGATTCTTATTGTCTCGAGGAATTAAGGGTTACGGGGAGAATGCGGGTAAGTGGAGTTGAAATGCCCATCAACCATGATTGAATAGCGGAGTGGACTCGATGGGCCAAATGGCCTTACTTCCACTCCTATGTCTTATGGTCAAAGAAAGGGTAAATGAATCCCATCTGGGACATCAGTTAATAGAGGCCAAGCACATGATGGAATCGGCTGATTTCGGGCACGGAAACCCTCCATGCTATGATATTTATTCCTATTAAATAACTTTCATATTTAATGACATCAAGAGCACAGGCCTATTTTAAACATAAGGAACAATTTTACTTCCAACAGCCTCTCACTAACATGTTGACTAGCCAACATGCAAATAAAGTTAATGTTGTCTATCCTAATCGATATAAAGTTTAATTGAATTGAGGGTTAGATGTGGATGTCTATGGTTGGATATTAAATGTGTCCTAAAAGGAAATTCTGTAAACATGCTTTAAGTATCACACCATCTATTGTAGTCAGAGTGATTCTTAACCTTTTTAGTACAAGAAAGTGCAGATGGTTCCATCGAAAGTGATTAAACCATAAAGAGGATTTTGTATTACTATCAGGAATTCCACTCAGTCGGAGTGAAAAGGAATCTGAACTCTACGCTTAGAGTAAAGCAAGTCAACTCCCTTCTGATTGGCGAAAGGTAATAAGGAGTGTCTGCAATGCGTGTGGAGCACACAATTATAGCGAAAGCTGTGCTAAGTAGCATTCTCATCCTAAGAGACTTTAAATACACCCAGTTATTACTTCTACCCAATGGTGTTAATCCCTGACCCATGAATAATCACAAGGAAATGATCATGTTGATTTGCCAAGTGGTTGTCCACATCTCATACTGCTGGAATTACAGTAATTACAGCACAGGAAAGAGATAAGTAGTCTTGCAACATTACTGAAATTCTGTGTTAAATGAAGCAAATATATTTAAATAAAAGGTTTGTATGTTGTACAATTAATACACCAGAACTTTTTTTACTCACATTCTCTAGTCAAGTGTTGGTATGGATGAAAACCAAGAAAACAGAGAACCAAAGAAGAAAAAAAGAAAAAGATGAAATTGTAACAGCAAAGGCAAGTCCACGTCCAATAAATGTACACATCCATCTGAATTTACACACATTGCAGGATCTTATCTATTCAAAATGTAATCCTCCTTCTCCAGGCCTTCGGTGCAGCTTATATAAATTACTTTCCATCCTGATTTTATGGGACTTTCTTGATGTTCCCATGAAGTTCCATCAATTTGTACAACTTGCGCACAAAGGAGATAAAACATTCATGAACAAGACTTGATAATTGGGTAGTTGTTGCTTCCCTTATGTTGTCTCGATATGTTGCTTCTCTGTTTTATGTTTGTTTCCTTTTGTCAAGAGATCCATTTGTTTTTTCAATAATTTGATAAATATCCAGTGCTTCTCCTGAAGGAACAATAAATAGAAATTATGAAAAGCTTGTGAAAACTGAAAAATGCATAATTATTAAAATAGTGACAATTTTAATTCTTACTTTCCCAACTGATAGGTATTGTGTTTCATTAATGAGCATGTTCAGACCAAGTATACTGGAATTTATCCAGATCAGGAAAACTAGTTTCCAAGATCATTCATGTGGTAGGACTCTGAATGTGACCTTCCTTGGTTTTACAAAAAAAAAATGTTATTTTGAACAACTTTTTGCATTGGCTGGAGTGTTAGGGTTATGGTGTTAACAGCTACAGGACAGATCCTTTATATGCACCCACAAGATCTGCTAAAGGCACTGTTACCTGCTGAGAGGGGTACAGCTTCTCAAGTATTACTAACATCTTAGACTGTCAACAAGCATTTTGACAACTGACCCAACTCAGTCACTCCACATACTTCCAAAAGGGCACAGGATAGCTATATGGAATGATGACCCTAATTGACACATCCTTTAGTTTGCTTCAGATCTTACCATAGTCATGGTTCATTCAAGATCATTATTAATAAAAAGTGTTGAAAAGCACATTGTTAGTTGCAGTAGCAGCACCAATTAAAAAAAGACTTGTTTGTTAACATTATGTTCAGCATTCAGTTTTTCAGTTAGAAATTTGAAGTCACTGTCTGTTAATGTATTGATGACAAGGATTTTAAGACATTATCAGCACCCATTGCTGATTCACCATAATGCTGTCCTTTGTATCAACCTAATCAATGTTAAAAAGCTGTTCAACTTGGATGGGCAAGACAGAAGGGACATCATTGCTGTGATCCTGTCTGTCGTCGTCCTATCCCAGATGCCAACTGTGGCCCTCCAGTTCTAGGTAGTTTGATAGATAATCACATATTAGGGATAGCTATCATCTTGGGTGGGGGTATTAAGATTGAATTTGGTTGTAGTCCATATCAAATTCACTGCTTGAGAACCTGACAAACGCCATCCTGTGAGAGGCAGTCACAGTGTTAAATGGGCCATTTGCCAGCATGCAGAACTTTTTATAAGATTCATTTTTGTTTTGCAGATGGTGCCAGAAAACACAGATGTATATTTTGTAAGCTTCAGAAGATAATGACTAAAGTGGTACCACATTAATCTTTTAAAGCAAAGAGTAAAAGCTGATAATTAATTAACATCTGGTACTGTGCCGTTCATGCAAGCCTCTCTGTCAATTCTTTTGTACACTGTAGACCAGAGGAACTGCAAGCCTCCGACAGACAAACCAATTTGTTCATTTGTCTGGCACATGGAAGTGTGACATTTTCAACCTAAGGGGCTGTAAGTATTGAGAGCAGAGTGTTGATGAGTTAGTCAAAGCTCACATCACGTCAAATGATTACACAAGAGAAGAAATTTTAGCAACTCAAAAGAAGCCTACCAGACCTAAGAATGCTTGTCTTTTTTTTCCCAGAGAATAACTAATTTCTTCTCAACTATTTACACAATGTAAATACTCTTTCCTGGTAACTAATGCACAACAGTTCAGCTTTAGCTGACAGCAGTCCTCTTGTTTCACCCCTCCTTTGTTATTTCCTCATTTGAAAATATATGTTTTGTTAAATGTTTTTTAGATTAGACTCCCGAGTGTGGAAACATGCCCGTTGGCCCAACCAGTCCACATCGACCCTCTGAGGAGTAACCCACCCAGACCCATTTCCCTCAATGATGCACCTAACACTATGGGCAATTTAGCATGGCCAATTCACCTGACTTGCACACCTTTGGACCGTGGGAGGAAACCGGAGCACCCAGAGGAAACCTGTGCAGATATGGGGAGAATGTGCAAACTCCACACAGAGTCGCCTGTGGCGGGAATCGAGCCTGGGACCCTGATGCTGGGAGGCAGTAATGCTAACCATGGAGCTATCGTGCCACCCCAATTCATGTTCTGGGAAAAAAGTCAGCTAGATTACTTCAAAATGGTTTAGTTCTGAAGATCACTAACATTGAACACCTATGGTTGATGTTTAGAAGTGTCATTTCACAACTGCTGTGTATTGTTTGGTAGATTTGGACCTCAGTATTGAGGTGAACAAAGAACCAAAAATGTTTCATTGTTAGGCTAGTTTATCTACTGACAAATTAGGCACCAAGAAATATACAGTACTGGACAGTTGCTGAAGTGTAACTGGAAAAGTGAGAAAGTACTCCAATCTGACAATACACTTTTAAAAAAGGTTTTCTAACAGAAATTAGAATATTAAATTTAATGGTTATTCAGGAGGAGGTATCGCCATGACACAAGCTGACCTGTGATGGTCCCATTTATTAATCATGGCCTCTCTGCTTTGCTTTTAAGGATCATGGGTTATTGCAGATTCTGCGCAGTTAAAATGTAAAATTTAAGCAAATTTGTAAATTTATCTGCATGGGCAGTATTTATGATTGAGAAATTCTTGCCTTGCCCAATAGCAATAAAATAATTGTATAGGATATTGCAAACATTAATTTTTTTTATGCTTTCCTGTGAATTTCTATTGTTTTTCCTCAAGTTTCCAGCATTAACTCTTCATTTCATTTCAATTCAGTTTTTCAGGTTGGAGCTCAAAGTTCACAATTTATCATACAGCTAACAACTTTACCTTCTGGGATACCATATCGTCTTTGCAGCCCAGAAATATTTGATGGAGTTTGACAATCCATCGTCACCTCCTTTCTCAAGCATTGGTCAACATCCACTGCACTAAAGAATGCTACAGACTGTGGGAGATCCTGCATCTCTAGTTTGTAGGCAAACATGCAGCTTGAAATGGGGAAAAAAAGGTTAATTGTTAGCACAGGTCATCTTCCAAATTTTCATACAGTATGATTGAAGTCCATCATTCAGATCAAAAACAAACAAACAGTCTTTCCACTGATCACTACAATAAGGTTCTCTGAATATTTTTCAAATTGTTGTTCTGAAAATGCTGACGTCTGAGGTGCAGCTTCATGAACATTGGCAACTTGCATATTTGTCAAGTGTCAATTCTTCATACTTCAATATAGACTACATGGTAGGAAGCAATTGACAGTAGGAGGCTTAATGCTTGTGTCCTCATTTGTTCTTTTTTAAGCAGGTGATCATGGTGTAACAGATAGAAGCAGGAAATGTGACATAGTTCCCAAACCCATATTCTCCCTATTATAGAGTAAATTATACAATGCACAGGAATAAAACTTAATTTGAGACTTCGAGTTGTTTCTCAATTCCACACTGGGCAGTGTTTGACAAAAATACCCGTTTAATTTTGCTTGATGAATAGCTGCCTGAATTCAAAGTTAGCAATCTGAGAAAAAAAAAGAAAGTTAGATCTAGAAGGAAAAGCAAGTCTCTTACCGCGTTAGCAGATTAGTAATCTGCAGTGCCAGTGCAGCTCGATATCGGTCTTCACTATTCACTAAGTATCGGACCTCATCATGAATGCTGATACAAAATCTACCATCAATATTGAACTCCTCAAACAGCCATCTCATGGACACCAACATGAGGTGGAGGTAATCCACAGCCGAACTCTGCACCACCCAGTTCACACGACTGGTCATGAACTGTAGAGGGAAAGGAATGATGGAACATTAAGGTGGGCGCAGTTGGTTTCATATGCTGGTAGGGCATATGGTTAAAACTTTTAAAATGGATTTTTTTCTTCTCATCCTCTACACACTATGGATCTCTGTTGAACAGCTGTTAGGTCTGAATAACTCTCAGGTCAGCAACCACTGTTCTTTGCAAAAAGAACAATTAATTACTTACATTTTGAATAGACACACAGAAATGTACGACTCCAAAACAACAAAGTAGATCACCGAATAGACAGTCTAAAATACTCAAATTTTCATTGAATCAGATAGAAGGGAAAAGTCACAGATTTTACATTTTCTAATTTAAACTATTTTTGCTTTGCATTCGTGAAATTTTGCATCATTCAATAGTCATAAATTGAGAGTTTGACTTAGCAATAAATGCACAATGACATATAACCCCAAGATTGCATAGATATGGAATAAAAACAGAAAATATTTGAAATGCAGGTTATACATTATCTGTAGAGAGAGGCTATCAGACAAAAAGTCAAACACTGGAAACATTAAAGCTTTTCCTCTCCATAGATGCTGCCTGATCTGCATTTTCTGTTTTTATTTCGGAATTCCAGTTGTACATGAATATATAGAAGCCCTACAGTGTGGAAACAGGCCCTTTGGCCCATCAAGTCCACACCCAGACCCATTCCCCTATTTTACTACTCGACATTTACCCCTTAACAATGCACCTAATGTACACACCCGTGAATACTACGGGCAATTTAGTATGGTCAATTCACCTAACTTGCACATCTTTTGATTGTGGAAGGAATCCAAAAGTACCCAGAGGAAACCCACGCAGACGAAGGGAGAATGTGCAAACTCCACACAGACAGAGAGTCGCCTGAGCCTGGAATTGAGCATGGGTCCCTGGCGCTGTGAGGCAGCAGTGCTAACCACTGAGACACCATGTCACCCACGGTATATAGTTGAGGTTGTTGCATTTCAATAACTCCCATATCAGCCAGTTTAATGCAGTCCCTACAAAAATGCCATTTGGACTTTATTATCTTTTTGATTTTGCTACAATAAACATTCTTGAAATGCAAATGAGAAATCATATTAGAAGAGTCAGTAGTACCTCATGTCCTACAGCACCTGGTTCCAGAGCTCTGCTAATACAGCAGCCCAACACCGGGGTTCGGGGGGATTGGAATGTGGCAATACTTTCCAGTTTGTTGAACATTTCTGACTCTGTGCCCCCACTCCAGACCCTCTGCTTCACAACTCTCCACTTGGCACCATTAGACCTATACAGTCCAAGCGAAAGGAAATTCTTCACTAGAGTTGAATGATTCCAATTGAATGTAGTGCAGTAATGAGTATAAACAGAGAAATAAAAAAAAGTTATATTTACACCATGCTTTCTTCACAGCCTCCAGATGAACCTGGTCCAATTTTATTTTAGTGGATATTTCTTCCACCTTAAAAAGGAATTCGTTTGTTATGATGCAACCCCAATTTCTCACTGCATAACTTCTCACATGAGCTAGACCAACTTTCTAATTAAAGCATCATTGTAGCGGAGCCTAATAACATCTCCTTCAAGGCTAGTCTCCAATCGCTGGAGACCAACAGGAGGTAACAATCAGCAGTAAGAATTCTTGCGAACCTCCCTGCTATCTCTCAGCTCCAAGGCACAAGGTAAAGTAGCACAGACCAGAAATTGACAACTACTTTGTCACCCTGTGCTCCCACGAGGAGGTTAAGCAGTTCATCAACTTCACCAACATTCCACCCTGACCTTAAAAGAGACTCATGAGGGGCTTTTGCCCGAAATGTCGATTTTCCTGCTCCTTGGATGCTGCCTAACCTGCTGTGCTTTTCCAGCACCACTCTAATCTAGACCCCCTTGGTATTTACCCTGCGATTCCTCTAAAGTCAGTGTGTCTTCACTGGTTTGTGGGGTAGATAGAACAATTTTTCATGTTCTTGCAAACTTGTCTCCCAAGGTCACTTCCCACCGAAGCACCTGAGATTCACTGCCACGGAACAAGCAAACCTCCATCCCAACATTCTGTGATGCTGCCTGTTGATCAGGTTCTGCTGTGCTCAGCCACTTTAACCTTCAATATTTACAGATATTGCCTGGAGGCAAAAGCCAACTTCTACTGACAAAGAGTTGTTCAACTTCTTTAGATACACTTGAAGTAACTTAATTTCCTCACGTTGCCTGGTTTTATAGGTCAATACTTTTGTTCATGTTAATTAGAGAAGCATAACCCCTGCCATGAATAAGTATCCAACACAAACTGATTATGTTCACATGGGTATGGAAGTATCTAGGGTATTAACTTATTTGTCTGGAGCCCACTCAAATCCATAACACAGAGATAGGAGATTCCTCTAATTGGTGCACCATTGCTTTCACTCACTATTACTAGCACTGCTTTTATGTTTAATATTAATTTCAAACACTTTAGTGCCTTCTAACATCATTCTACTGACGGAGAACAATAAGGGTATTGAATCCCATGAAGATCAGAAACCGTCTAGTCAACAGTCTGCTGGAGTCCTTAGAGGAAAATGAGGTGGACTAGACAGTAAATGGAAACCATGGACTGTCTGCATCCCTCCTAATGCATAGATAATAAAGAGGTGTTTACATGTACATCTTGTTTAGCTTGCTACGTACTGTTTACCAATTTCCAGAATCACACTGACCTTTTTGCTGCCTCTCTTTGGATTCTCCGAACATCTGAAGTAGACACAGTTCCATTTTCTGCTCTTGCCACAGAGATCCCAAGCTCCTTCACAAGCCACTTCCCATCTTCTGAAAGCACACACCTATTTTGAAGCAAAGCACCACATGAAACTCACTTCAAGTCAGTTGCTTCAGTTTCTACTCTTAAATATTAGTATAATGAAAAGTTCTAGTAATCCATTGGGCGTTAAGGGCTGGTTCCTCACATGCAGTTATCAGTTTATTAAACAGGAGGAAAATTGCAATATACTTTTATTTGCTTCCACGAAGCTTGTGCCTAGCCTATGTTTATCCTTAATCAATGTGCCACATGATTTTTAAATCAATGTTTTAAAAAAAACACACTTTATCTGGGCATTATTATTTACTTGTTTGTGAAGAATACAAATAAACTCCTGCATTTTCTAAATCCCAACACCGATGAGATTTCAAAAATGTTTAATTAGCTGCAAAGTACTTGGTGATTGTGAATGGGTGCTATATAAATGCTAATTGTTTTTGCTTAGAAAATCAGTTTTTCACACTCTCCTTTTCACTGGAAATGCATCTAATCATCTCCTGAAACCATTTATTCTGTCCATTGCACTGCACAGCCTTCCTCATTCAGTGCACATACTTTTGAAGTATGGACAAGCTACTGACATTCATGATTTAAACCCTCAGGGCCACGTGGATGAGGTGCAGGCAGAATATTAAACACTTAAGGAAATACAATTTAGGAAAACAGTATTCCTGAAAAGTAATTAGTTTAGTTCAATGCGGATTCACTTCTTATTTATTTAACTGTTCACTTACTAAGAGTTTTTTTAAAATCGTTAGTCTCATTTAATGTGACACCCAGGCAGACCACAAAAACCTGATATGGCAATCAGGATCTTAAATGAAAGAAAAATGTGTGTGGTTGCACCATGGAATCTCTCACAAAATTACCATGAATGGGAGAAGCAATTAGAAAAGAGCTGGTCTGAGAAATGCAAAACATCAAGTCCACACAACGGCAGTCCAGAGAGTGTGCCTGGTGCTGCCATAAATGTTTTAGTCTCATCCCTCCCGGCACCATCTAAGGCTGAAAAAGCTTTACTGTAACCAGGTTATTTGTCACAAAGGATGAGTCAGAGTGCAAAGGATAGGAAGAGAGAGGGTGCGAGCGAGCTCACCTCCGGATGCCCTTAGTCACTGCGTACATCTGCCGTGCTTTCTCTTCAGCTTCCTGAGGCGTGAGACGGTGATTAAACTGCATGAGGAGCCTCTCTGCGAATGGCTGCCCAGCACCATATATCCGTCCGTAATTGAAAACCTTGGCATGTTCCCGACTGATTCCCACAGTGACAGCTGTCTTGCTGTGTAGATCTGTACCATTGCTCTTTTTCCCCTGAAGCGTCATCCAGCCAAACGCAGTGCAGCCTGACAGGAGAGAGATGCACAAGACATGAGTTATAGCCAAAAGGTAAAACAAAAAAATCATCAATCTGAATGGTTTACTAACTACATCAGACTTAAGAGATAGAGAGACAAATAACTGTGTCCCCCCCCCACTGAAGAACAATCTCCCATCATATCCTGGCACAGCAGAAGGAAACTTACAAAATGCTTTCCATTGACACCGCTGCATCAACCAATTACATGAACATACTGTGGAACTCGAGGCAGTACTGAGAAGATTATTTACTCAGCGAACTGCAAAGCAAACCAAGTCTATATATGCCACAAGTGGAGGCTGTTCAAACAGTGCAATAGAGTACTGTGCATGTACCTACACCAAGTGAACTACAGAAGTTCAAGGCAGCAGCTCACCAGCACATTCTGGAGGGCAACGGAGGATGGGTAACAAATGCTGACCTTTCCAGTCATGCTCATATCTCACAAAATAATTTAATAATCAGTATTTCCAGATTTCTACAAAATACCATGAACAGAATCAATGGCTGAAACTGCAACATCTGATAAAACAATGATTTCTACTGCAGAATGCAACTAGCAGGCATGATTGACTCTCCATTCTAGTCAGCAATAGTGTTGTCACAATATGTAGACTACATAGATCGACTATTGTTCTTGTTAAACCCTAGGGAGCTTCCAGAAGTTAATTCAGATTTGATTACACTGGCCCTGATATGTATTATTGCCAAGGTTCAACTTCCCACTTTATTCTGTCAATTTCAAAAGGCTGTTCAACTCATGCAGAACAAAAGACAGCTGAATGAAAGGTGGTTAATAGACACTGTATTCCTCAAAGACTAAACAAACTGCTATTTATTAAGACATCACAGTAATCAATAATTACTCTATTATAGGTACTGTGGCATAGCTCTGTTCCTGAACACTTGACAAGGAGATCTGCCAGCTTGCCATTTCAGCTGTAAACAAACAAGGATAAAACAAACACAGGGATATAGCGAAACAATATTTTTAAACAGAATTCTGTCGGTTATGCTGTAAATTAGTAAAGATCAGTAAAGAATGTCACTAAGTAATTACAAATGCTGAAGTAAAGTTAGAAGGCTTCTTTTTAAAATCACATAAGGAAGTTCACAATGCAAAGAAGTGCATTTTGTTTCTTTTTATTGTGTAGTGTTGAATCAGGGTGCTTATATATTACACACCACTGAAATAAATCACCTTACTATTTGTATTTGGTCCTGTACAACCAAGTATGTGGTTAATTTTTCTTTTGTCAAGTTTTGCCTGATTACTCTCGTTAAGCATTTTTGGTATTTTTCCTACATTAAATTAATTAAATAAATACAACTTTGATTGGTTGCCCATGGAGTAAGTGATTGAAGCAGCATATATGTGAAGACACTAAATATCCAGCTCTAATGACAAGGGAATAATTGTTACAATCCTGTTATTGTACAGCTCAACAGCGAACTCAACAAGATACAATAAGCTACCCAGAAATGCTCGGGAAACGAAGGGCATAGGGAAGGAGGAACTGAAGGAGAAACTAGTAAAAGCTAATAAAAGCACCAAAGCCCGATAATCTACATCCCACAGTATTAAAAAGGTGGTAACCTTGGATATACTGGATGCATTGGTTGTCATTTTCCACAATTCTATAGATTCTAGAACAATGCTGACATATTGAAGGGTGGCAAATGTAAGCCTACTATTCAAAAAAAAGGTAGGAAACAGGATATTGCTGACGAGTTAGCGAACATCAGTATTAGGACAAATACTGAATTCTATTGTAACAAAAATCAGAAAATTAAATACTTAGAAAATACCAACAGAATGACACAAAATGAACATGGATTTATGAAAACAAAATTACGTTTGACAAAACTACTGGAGTTTTCAAGAATAGAAGAGGGAAAACCAGGGCATGCGATGTAGTTGGATTTCTGAGAAAGCTTTCGATGAAATTCCACATTAGTGTGCAAAATAAAAGCACATGGGATTGGGGAGAATATAATGACATGGATTGAGAATTGGTTAGCATACAAGAAACAGAGTAGGAATGATGAGTGAAAGGCAGCAACAAGTGAGATACCGCATGGAACAATGCTTGGGCTATTCACTATGTATATCAACAATTTAGATGAGGGAATATATTATTTTTATGTTTGCTGATGACAAAAAGCTGAATGGGGCTTTGACTGGTGAGGGGATGTAAATAGCCTTCAAGATAATTTAGGCACGTTAAGTGAGAAATGCACAATTGATGCAATATAACTTGGACAAGAACAATGTCAGAGTATTATTGAACAGTCATATTTGAGAAATTTTGATGTACAAAATCCTTGTACACAAGCCACTGAAAGTAAGTGAGTTGCAGTTGGACAGGGCTTTGGTCAGAGCACACCTAAAATACCGTGCACAGATTTGGTCTCCTTGTCTGAGAAAGGTAGACTTTCCATGGAGGAAGTGCAATGAAGGTTCTCTAGATGGATTCCTGGGTTAGCAGATTTATCATTAATATAACTCCATGAAGGCCAGTATCTCCTCACCAAGTCACCATTTATTTACACGTACACGGTACATGACATTGACCCAGCTAGCACAGAGCTGGCTCCTAAGGTGATCAGAACCCCTGTCACTTCTGTTTATATCTATCCATCAGCCTGGACTCCCTATTTGGACCAGGTTAACAGCCCAGAGAAGTCATATTCTAGGAGATCCATCTGGCTGACATTGTTCCAATTGCTACAATTATATGAGGAGAGATTGTGTCAAACCTGTCTGTATTCACTGGTGTTTAGAAGAATGAGAGGGGATCATATTGAAATATAAAATTCTGACAAGACTGGATGCATGTTTCCCATGGCCAATGGATCCAGAGTGAGGGATTATGAGCTCAGAATATATGGTAGGTCATTTCAGAATGTGCAGAAATTTCTTCAATCAGATGATGGTGAACCTGCAGAATTTTCTACCATAATAAATAGACAAAGTCTTTTCCCTGGGGTGAGGGAGTCCAGAACTAGACGGCATAAGTTTATGGTGAGAGGGGAAAGATATAGAAGAGACCTAAGGGGCAACTTTTTCACACAGAGGATAGCACATTTATGGAATGAGCTACCAGAGGAAGGGGTAGAGGCTGTTACAGCATTTGAAAGGCATCTGGATGGGTATCTGAATAGGAAGGGTTTGGAGAGATATGGGGCAAGTGCTGGCAAGTGGGACTAGACTGGGTTGGGATATCTGATCGGCATGGATGAGTTGGACGGAAGGGTCTGTTTCCATGCTGTACATCTCTATGACTCGAAGTCAATTAATATATTTAAGAAATAAAGAAATGTCTAGCAGCTAAAGGTGTCAAGGATTACAGGTACAAAGCGAGGGTAGGCGTTGAGATACAGGATCAACCATGATCATATCAATAGCGGTATGGGCTCAATGGATTGAACTATCTATTCCAGCTCCTATATTCTTTTTTCTATACTGGAGAAACCACAGGGTTTTAAAAAGAGAGAGAGAGAATAGGATTGATGGAATGGTTTAGGGAAAGACTTCCAGAGAATCCTGAAGGATGGTGATACTAGTGATGGAACAAAAGGAGCAAAAGTGCATGGAAGACCAGAGACCCATCATCTACTTTGTATCAAGCACTATTGTTTCATCTGATACCACCTGTATAAAATGGAAAAATGTAAATTATTAATTATGACTTCTGAGATAGGCTGAAAAGCCATTTGTTTGTGAAGTTTATGCAAAGTGAAAGACAATTGGGATTGCTCTTTTGATATGTAAATTGTATAAGTTAGATCAATCCCTGAAACTTATGATTAGCCCACATTAAGATTTGTGTTTCCATGAGTCTGCAAATGCCCACCTTTCCACTTTACCAGCTTACCATGTATTCTCGCAAAATGGGCTTCTCCAAGAATGGCAGCAATCCACAGCTCTTGTGAGTCAACATCTGCTCCGACCAGGTGGTACCCTGGTGGTACCTGAACCATTGCCTTTAGTTCACTACCCACACGATCGGTCTGAGAGAGAGAAATGATCACAATCCATTTATATTCTTTGTTCGGTTAACAAGAAAACAGTAGCTCCCACAATGACAACTCCATAACCAAACACGTTGCCCTGGGTAATAATGTGTTGTGTGGACTAGGAAATTACATCCTGAACGTATGAGGTTAGCTGATGGGGTGCTATAAGGAGAAAAGGAGAAAAATTAAAATCAACTGATGATCTTATGTGGATATAAAACGTTCTGGCAATGATGCCAATACATTCCTATCCATTCCCCCGCCCTATACCACACACCCCACAAGCGCACACTTCCAATAACATCTACATATTTAGGTTTTTCTGATTTTTACACTGAAATCAACCTTTGTTAATTTGACCCATCCTTAAATGTGAGCTCATTCAAATCTCTGCTGTCCCTAAGTCAGCCAACTCATCCATCATCCTATGTTCACCAACTTGCACTGGTGATTGAACATTTCAGAATTGAATGTGACCAAAGTTCTTTTCAAATCCCTGCATGGCCTCTCCCCTCTCTATCTCTCTGACCTCTTCCAAATCCAAAGAGACTCTGTGCTTCTTCAACTCTGGAATCTTCTGCATCCCCTATTTTAACTGTCCCACCAATGGTGGCTAAGTTTTCAACCGTTTTGATCCTAAACTCTTTACTACCTCTTCCATAAACATCTCTGGCCTGCTCTCCCTCTCTCCTCTTTGACGATGTTCCTTAAAGCCTCTCTCTTTTACAGATTTATGGAATTCCATCAGCTTTCCCTGAACTACTTGTCTTTGTACCTACTTATATTTAATTTTGTTGGAGAATTGCTCCTGTTATGTTGCTTGCGCCATTTACAAGGTTAAATGCGCAGGATAAATGCAAGCTGCACATGGTGGCATGGAACAAAAAAAAATTTAAAAATCAGATGTCAGCTTTGCATGTGACCAATCTGGCATTCCTACTGATGTGAACAGAAATGACAACTGGCTGAGGTGTAAAGGGGGCTGTCGATTGCATTTGTCAGTTTTACATTTTTGCACAATGTTACCATTTTCCCATGTCTATAGTGTCCTGGTCCACTTGAAAACTGACCTTTTGGCATGGGAAATTGTGTCTCACGAACAGTTTGCGTTTTCTGAGCAAAATTTGATGCTTATACATTAATTCTGAGGTTGACTCAGCATTAAGAGCTTGTATAATGCCCAGTTGCAGGGACACATCTGACCCTGGTCAGGACCAGCACCAAACATTAACATCCTGCTGAACAATATAGGAACTGTGGCCTTCTTTACAGCATCTTATAATATTCAGTATGCATTAATTCTTCAGGATTTTTGGTTGGGCTGTTAATACCAATTAAAAAGAAATAAAGATTTTAATAGCACTTCTCACAATTACCAGATATCACAAAGTGCTTTACAGTTCAGGAAGTACTTCTGAACTGTTATTGCCTTTTGTATAGGAACTATGGTAGCCAATCATACAATCGTACTCTACAGAAACAGGCCCATCAGCCCAGCATGTCTATACTGACCAGCAAACACCAAACGTACACTAATCCCATTTACTTGCCCTTGGTCTATTGCCTACTATGCCTTGGTAATCTAAGTGTTATATTGGATACTTGTTAATTGTTGAGTGTACCTTCACTCCACCACCCTAATGGTCTGGCAAGACAATGATGACTTCTAATAATTTATACTATGTAAGATGGTTTGAGAGGTGATAACATATCTTTATGAAATCTTTAGCAAATCTTTATGAAATAAAACTATTCTAAAAAGGTGTTTTTTTTATTTCTACCACCCACTGGGAGAAAGAAAAATCCTCAGATCTCCTCTAAACCACTTATTCCTCACTTTAAACTTGTGCTCTCTGGTTTTGGATAGATTTGCCAAGGGGAAAGGATTATCACGATCTACTTGGTCTACGCCTCTCAGATCCCCCTCAGCCCTCTGTGCTCCAAGGAAAATAAACCCCACCTATCCATTCTCCCTTCATAACAGACTTTTCATCAGAGGCAACATCCTGGTGAATCTCATCTGCACTTCCTCCAGTACAATCACATTCTTCCAATAGTGTGGTGACCACAGCTGCACACAGCATTGTAGCTAAATCAACCTTTTATAACGTCCCAACAAGACCTCCTTGCTGCTGTATTCTACACCCCAGCTAATGAAAGCAAGAATCCCACATGCCTTCTTCACCACCTGTTTACCTGTGCTGACACCTCGAGGGATAAGGACGTGTACACAAAGATCCCTTTGTTCCTCAGTTATTCCCATGGACCTATTATTCATTGTGTATATTCTTCCCTTATTAGACCTCCCAAAATGCATTGCCTCACACTTATCGGGATTACATTCCATTTACCATTGCTCTGCCCAATTTATCAACTAATCAATATCAGACTGTATCCTGAGACCCATCCTCCACATTAACACCACCACCAAATCTGCAATTTACTAATTATACCTTCTACATTCACATTCAAGAGGTTAATGTACATAACAAAGGGCAAGGATCCCAGCACCAATTCCCATGGTACATGACTAGTCAGACACTACCAGCTACAAAAACAACTCTCCACCATCCCCCTTTGCCTCCTTATTAAAAGTCAATTTTGGATCCAGTTTGCCAACTTGCTTTGGATCCCATGGGCTCTTACTTCATGGATCAGCCTTCCACATGGAACATTGTCAAAGGTCTTACTGAAGTCTATGTAAGCAGCAATACCCTCAATATATTTAGTCACATTTTTTTTAAAAACTCAATTAAAAATTAGTCAGACAGGATCTCTAACAAATCCATGCTGACTATCCCTAATCAATTTCTGCCTTTCCAAGTGTTGATTAATCTTGTCCCTCAGAATGTTTCTCCACTGATTTCCCTACTGCTGACATCAGACTGCGAAAGTGAGGACTGCAGATGCTGGAGTTTAGAGTCGAGATTGTGGTGTTGGAAAAGCACAGCAGATCAGGCAGCATCCGAGGAGCAGGAAAATTGACGTTTTGGGCAAAAGCCCTTAATTGAAGGGTTTTTGCCCGAAACGTCAATTTGCCTGCTTTTCGGATGCTGCTGAACCTGGTATGCTTTTCCAGCACCACACTCTCAACATCAGACTACAATTACCTGGCATAGCCCTGCTTCCCTTCTTGAACAAAGGAACCACATCAGTCAACCTCCGGTCATCTAGCACTTCACGTGCGGCCAGCCAAAAATTAAATATCTCTACTAGAGCCCCAGCAATCTCTTCCCTTGCCACCCATAGCAGTCTGAGATATATCTCATCAGGCCCAGGTGATTTATGCACCTTTACGCCCACTAAAACATCTAATACCTCCTCTTTAACATGTTTTAGAACCTCATCCTCCCAAATGAAATTCCTGACAATAACGTCCTTTTCCTTTGTGAATACGGATGAGAAACATTCATTTAACCCCTCACCCATGTCCTCTGGCTGCATATACAAATACCCTTTTGATCTCTAAGTGACACCACTCATTCCACAGTCATACTCTTACTGTAAATAGGAATGTCTTGGGGGATTTTCCTTAATCTTATCTGTCAAAGATAATTTGTGACCCTTCTGGGTCCTCCTAATTTATTTTAAGCACCCCCTACACACCCTACCTTTGAAGGTCCTCTCCTGTTTATAATACACTGCCCCTAACACATTTCCTTCTTTTTCTTTCTCAAACTCTCACTGTCTCTTGACATCCAGGGTTCTCCCTGGATTTGCTGCCCTTGCTCTTCACTCTCGGGGAACACGCTGGCTCAGAATTCTCACTGTACCACTTTTAATCAACTTCCAATTTGCAAATGTTTCATGCACAACGAACTCCTGCAAACAGTAAACCGATAATGTCAACATAAACTATTTTAAATAGTTTTTTTGTGATGATGAGTGAAGGATAAATATTGGCCAGGACACCAGGGATAGCTTTCCTAGTCTTCAAAGCAGAAGTATGAGATCTTTAAGAGTACTTTTCAGAATGAAGATCAGTAACTAGTGATGTTCCACAGGGATCAGTGCTAGGGCCTTTCTTGTTTGTAATATATGTAAATGATCTGGAGGAAATGCAGGTGATCTGATTAGTAAGTTTGCAGGTGCCACCAAAATTGGCAGAGTTGCAGATAGTGAGGAGTGTCAAAGAATGGAGCGGGATATAGATAAATTGCAGATTTGGGCAGGGCAATGGCAGATGGAGTTTAATCTGGACAAAGGGAAGGTGATGCATTTTGAAAAATCAAATTCAGTTGCAAATTACAGAATAAATGCAGAACCCTTCGCAGCATTGATATACTGAGGGATCTGGGCATACAGGTCCACATATCCCTGAAAGTGGCAACGCAGATGGATAAGGTGGTCAAGAAGACATACAGTAGGCTTGCCTTCATCAACCAGGGAATCAAATACAAAAGTTGGCAAGTTATATTACAGCTCTACAAAACTTTAGTTAAGCCACCTTTAGAATATTGCACGCAGTTCTGGTTGCGACACTACCAGAAGGATGTGGATGTTTTGGAGAGGGTGCAGGGAAGGTTTACCAGCATGTTGCCTGGTCTGGAAGGTTGGATAAACTCATTGTTTTCACTGAAAAGATAGCAGCTGAAGGGTGACATGATAGAGGTCTACAAAAATATGACAGGCAGAGACAGAGTGAATAGTCAGAGGCTTTCTCCCTCAGAGTGGAAAGGTCATTTACAAGAGGCACAGGTTCATGGTGAGGGGAGAAGTGTGGGGAAAAGTTTTCACACAGAAGGTGGTGGGTGTTTGGAATGTACTACCAGTGAAGGTGATGAAAGTAGGCATGTTAGCAACATTTAAGTAGTATCTTGATAGACAGATGAACAGGAGGCTAGAGGGATAGACACTGCGCATGGGTCTAAACAAAAATGAGGAACTGGAGCTGGCTTGGTGGGCCGATGGACCTGTCCCTGTGCTGTATAATTGTATATTATTGTGTTCACACAAGGAGGGAGATGGGACCACCTCAGCAAGTGCAACATCCTCTCAGTACTGTTATTTGAGTATCAGCCTTGATTGTTGCACTCAGATTCTGGAGTGGTACTTGTACCTGGAACCTTGTCTCTCTTGTAGTGAGCGTACTACCAACTGAGCCAAATCCGACATGTTAAGAAGTACAGTCACGCATTCCTCTAGCACAGTTCGACACAAAGTAACGTTCCTACTGCACCGACTTCTCAAACCACTGCAGATGACATCTGTAAGGAATGAAAGGCTGTGGTTATAGAAACTGTCTGCTGTCCTAATATTCTCTGTCAGCGTCACTTACCCGTGCATTGCTGGCAGTTAGCCAGGTCGGTTCAACCGCCCGTCTGGTCACTGTGCCAGCTGTAATGACTTGTGGCAAAATAGCTCCATAATCATTTTCTTCATCATATGAAGGATGCCTGCAATTGTGGAAGTGAAACATTTAGCAGGACATAGCTAATAATCTAATACTGTTTAATATCAAACTTCGGCTGACAAATGCAAAGTAACATTTGCATCACACAACTGTCAAGTAATGATCATCTCCAACAAGACAGGATCCAACCGTTACCTATTCATATACGATGGCATTATCATTGAATTGTCCCATTATCAATATCTTGGGAGTTACCATTGTCCAGAAAGTGAACTGGACTAGCCATTTAAATACAATGGCCAGGAATCCAGCAGCAACTAACCCACTTTCTGTCTCCCCAAATCCTGCCCACCATTCACAAGGTACATCAGGGTTATGATGAAAGACTACCCAGTTGCCTGGATGAGTGCAGCTCTAATAAAACAAGAAGTCTGACAACATACAGGACAAGCATCCTGCCTGTATGACATCACATCCACAAATATACACTCTGCCCACCAACAATTCATTAATGACTTGGATGAGGGAGTCGAAGGGTGGGTCAGTAAATTCGCAGATGATACGAAGATAGGTGGAGTTGTGGACAGTGAGGAGGGCATTTGTCGTTTGCAAAGGGACTTAGATATGATGCAGAGCTGGGCTGAGGAGTGGCAGATGGAATTCAACCCTGCCAAGTGTGAGGTTGTCCATTTTGGAAGAGCAAATAAGAATGCGGAATACAGGGTTAATGGTAGGGTTCTTAGTCAGGTGGAGGAACAGAGGGATCTTGGGGTCTATGTACATAGATCTTTGAAAGTTGCCACTCAGGTGGATAGAGTTTGTAAGAAGGCCTATGGTGTATTATCGTTCATTAGCAGGGGGATTGAATTCAAGAGTCGTGAAGTGATGTTGCAGCTGTACAGGACTTTGGTTAGGCCACAGTTGGAGTACTGTGTGCAGTTCTGGTCGCCTCACTTTAGGAAAGATGTGGAAGCTTTGGAGAGGGTGCAGAGAAGATTTACCAGGATGTTGCCTGGAATGGAGTGTAGGTCGTACGAGGATAGGTTGAGAGTTCTCCGCCTTTTCTCGTTGGAACGGTGAAGGATGAGGGGTGACTTGATAGAGGTTTATAAGATGATCAGAGGAATAGATAGAGTAGACAGTCAGAAACTTTTCCCCCAGGTACAACAGAGTGTTACAAGGGGACATAAATTTAAGGTGAAGGGTGGAAGGTATAGGGGAGATGTCAGGGGTGGGTTCTTTACCCAGAGAGTGGTGGGGGCATAGAATGCGCTGCCCGTGGGAGTGGTAGAGTCAGAATCATTGGCGACCTTTAAGCGGCATTTGGATAGGTACACGGATGGGTGCTTAATCTAGGATAGAAGTTCGGCACAACATCGTGGGCCGAAGGGCCTGTTCTGTGCTGTATTGTTCTATGTTCTATGTTCTAACAATGCACAGTAACAGCAGTGTGTACCATCTACAGGATGCACTGCAGAAACTCACCAAGTTTGTTTTGACAGCATTTTCCAAACTTCCACTGCCATCTAGAAGGACAGAGGCAGCAGATACATTGAAACAACACTACCTGCAAGTACCCTTCCAAGGAACTCCTTTCCTAACAGCATTGTGGGGAGTGCCAACGCCAAAAGATTACAGCTGTTCAAAAAGGCAGCTCACCACCAATCTCTGAACTAGGGATAAGCAAAAGTGCTGACCCAGCCAGTGACTCCCACATCCATTCAGTGACTACTAAAAAATAGCCCTAAGAAGTTACTAATAAAGCAGAGCATCAACTTTGTCCATGAGGGTCCATTTCCCAGTATATTCAGTCCAAGTAAATTTTCCAGATAATTTATTTTCATTCGCTATGGGCAGCAACCTTAGCTTAGCACCATCCATCCATCCATCAATCCCTGCTTTGAAGATACCAGAATGACAACATCAGGTGGAGACAAATCTGAGTTAACTGTGAGTGACTTTCCCAGTAAAGAGCTGGTCCACATTCAATCTCTAAGTTCACAAATAAAGAACAGGCATTTGAATAGAGCCCAGTTAAGTCATCAGACTCCTGCAAGAGGCAATATCAGGTAGAAGGGTGAACTAAACAACAAATGGAAATACCCACAGACTTGCAAACACACCTTGTGACTGTTCGAGGTAGCTCACTTTTCCTCAGCATCAGAACAATCTGAGAACTGCAGAAGGAAGCAAATTGGTGTTATTTTATTACACAGCTCAATGACCTCCTGCAGTCAACATACTCAGACTGATGATACTACTGTTGATATCAACTGCAATCAGGTTTAGAAGCCACACATATCATAGAATTACTGTCACGTTAAAGAACATGATGTCTAAGGTTGTGGGCCAAGCAGGTTCGTACGGATTTTGAAAACAGGTCATCCTCTGTGAGGGTGGGCATTAACAATGCCATTGTCTTTTTGAATACTGTTAGCAATTGCAGTGAAATGAAGAATCCCTACCCAGTAGTGTGTTTTCTCATCCATGCATTATGGCAATGTTGCTGTATTACTACCTTGCCAGTAGGGGGGAATAATTGTTGACAAAAGGAAGGGACTGTTCCTTCTGACAATCTCGGCTGAGGCAAGACGCTATTCTCTGATGCTCAGTCATGTCCATTCAATAACATCTGATATTTATATAGCACCGCTAACACAATAAAACATCCAAAGGCATTTTACATGCAGCATATAGAACAAAGCACTGAACCACATAAGGAGATGCTAGGCCAGATGACCAATACTGGATTTTAACGAGTACCTTAAAAAAGAAAAAGGTGGAAGAGTCAGGGAGGTGGAGGAAAGAAAGTCCAGACTTTAGGACACACCAATAGCGGAGTGACAAAAAAAAATAAAAACAAACAAAAAAAAAAATCGGAATGTTCCATTGCCCGGAGGAGTCCAGATATCTTGGATACCTAATTCACAGGAAAGAAAATGTCCCAAATTCAAGACCAACTATTCCTATTGACTGCCTAAAATGGAATAATCTGGAAGGATATTATGGATCATAATACAGACAGCATTGTGTTGCACCAGATCTGATTTGCTTGATATTGACATAGAGTGTAGTGTTCTACTCCCAGGCCATGACAACACTCAGTTTACTGAGTACAAACAGTTCAGAGACCATTTGCAAGAAACTGCGTGTGATCAGAATTATTCACTCAGTTTTTCCTGGAATGAGGGGTTATCTTATGAGGAAAAGGTTGAGGCTGGATCCATTGGAGTTAGTTGAATGAGAGGTAATCTTATTGGAACATATAAAATCCCGAGGGGATATGGCAGGGTGGATGCTGACAGAATGATTCCTCTTATGGGGAATCATTGGACTAGAGGACAGAGATTAAAATTAAAGTCTCCAACTTAAGACGTGAATGAGAAGTTTTTTCCCCTCTCAAGAGGGTCATTTGACTGTGGAATGCTGTTCTCAGGCAATGGTGGAGACAGGGTCATTGAATTTATTTAAGAGTTAGAATAATTCTTTGTTGGCAGAAGAGTCAAGGGGTAATGAGGTAGACAGGGGGAATATAAAAAAAAAGAGTTGAGGCCACAGTTAGATCAGACATGATCTTATCAAATGGCACAATGGGCTCCAAGGGCCAAAAGGTTCTGGCTCCTAGTTCAAATGAGTCAATGTAAGTTCAGGAGGCACAGTGGCTCAGTCTTTAGTACTGCTGCCTCACAATGCCAGGGACACAGGTTCGATTCCAGCTTTAGGTGACTGTCTGTGTGGAGTTTGAACATTCTCCCAGTGTCTGCATGGACTTCCTCCAGGTGCTCCAGTTTCCTCCCACAATCCAAAGATGTGCAGGTTACTGAGTTGGCTATGCTAAATTGCCCATAGTGTGCAGGGATGTATGGGTTAGATACATTCGTCAGGGTAAATGTAGAGTAATAGGGTAGGGGAATGGGTCTGGCTGGGTTATTCTTTGGATGGTCGGTGCAGACTTGTTTGGCCAAATGGCCTGTTTCCACACTGTAGGGATTTTATGAAATGAGAGAGGGAATCACCCATCACCCATCACCTGATTCTTTTTTGAGCGTTCCTCCAGAATGAAATCATCTTATTGATTTCCAGTGCTCTGGTTGCACTTGTTGCATTGGTGCCAGCCTGCAATGTACCATCTTCCATCTTAGAGAGGAAATCCTTCGCAAAGGGGCTCCCAACATTGTTCTGATTCCCGTCCTGATATAGACAGAGGAAGAAAGCAGGTTCAATTATATTACCCCACCTATTTCAATGCCAATACGGGGAAACTGTTAACTAAAGATCAGAGTCACACGTTTGATTTCCAGAAATTATGGAAAACCATTGCGACAACACTGTTAACATCCCAATCCACATGCCCAGTTCAACGGTGGTATCATTGTATAGTGGTTATGTTACTGGACTAGTAATCCAGAGCCCCGGCTAATGACTCGGAGACAAGAGTTCAAATCCCATCAGGGCATCCCATTTTGTTAAAATTCAATTAAATAAGTCTAGGAGTAATGGTTAGTATTGATGATGGCGAATTTGAAACTGCTGGATTGTCAGAAAAACTCACCTGGATGATTAGTGTCCTACAGGAAAGAAAACCTGTTGCCCTCACCAGGTCTCGGCTTTACATGATTCCAGACACTCCATCAATGTGGTTAACTCCTAAACACCCCCTGAAACGGCCACACAAGCCAATCAATTGTATTTTAGCTGGTGGCACATCATCATATTTCCCCGAAGGCAATGAAGTAAACTCAATAAATACAAAGCTTGGCACAGCATCTCAAGTGGGGTTGCGTAAGCGCATATAAACTTTGCCCTGACTGTTGTCGCAACAATACCATGCCAATTTGTATACTTCTGGTTCCCAAAAATTTCACTTCTCATTTCCCTTGTCCAACATTCCTAATTGGTGAATATCTGAGCTGCTAATCTCCTCCTCATCTTGATCACTCCATCCACCACTGCTCCTTTGCAATCTGCCAGAAACTTGACTGAGTTTTTTGAGGATGCAACCAAAAAGATTGATGAGAGCAGATCGGTAGACATTGTCTCCATGGACTTTAGTAAAGCCTTTGACAGGTTCCGCATGGTAGACTAATTCATAAAGTTAGATCACATGGGATTCAGGATACAATTGGATACAAAACTGGCTTGACATTAGGAGACAGTGGTGGTGGTGGAGGGCTGTTTTTCGGAGTGGAGGCCTGTGACCAGTGGTGTTCCACAGCGATCAGTACTGGGTACACCCTTCCTTGTCATTTACATGAACTATTGAATGAGGATTTAAGAGGCATGATTAGTAGGTTTGCAGGTGACACCTAAATTGGTGGCATAGTTGACAGTGAAGAAGGTTACCCAAGATTACAAATGGATCTTGATCAATTGAGCCAATGGGCTGAGGGTTGGCAAATGGAGTTTAATTTGGACAAATGTAAGGTATTGCATTTTGATAAAACAAACAAGGGCAGGACTTGTAACAGTAGGGCCCTGGGTAGCATTGTCGAACAAAGAGACCCGAGGGTTCGGGTACACAGTTCTTTGCAAGTTGCATCACAGTTAGACACAGTGGTTAAGAAGATGTTTAGCACGCTTGCCTTCATTGTTCGGACCACTGATTATAGGAACTGGGACATCATATCGAGGTTGTACAGGGCATTGGTAAGACCTCTTCTGGAGTACTACATGCAGTTCTGGTTGTCTTGCCAAAGGAAGGGTATTATTAAACCGGAGAGGATCCAGAAAAGATTTACCAGGGTATTGCTGGGACTGGAGATTTGAATTATACTAATAAGCTGGGCCATTTTTCACAAGTGTGTAGGGGATTGAGGAGTGACCTTACTGAGGTTTATAAAATCATAAGGGGCATAGATAAAGGTAAGTAGCAAAAGGTCTTTTCCCTATGATGGGTGAGTTCAAAACCAGGAAGCATATTTTAAGGTGAGATGAGAAAGATTTAAAGGGGACCTAATGTGCAACTTTTTCATACAGAGGGTGGTTTCTATGTGGAATGAACTGCTAGTAAAAGTGGTGGATGCAGGAACAGTTGCACCATTTAAAAGACATTTGGTACATGAATAGGAAAGGTTTAGAGGGATATGGGCCAAACGCAGGCAAGCGTGACTAGTTTATTTTGGGAAACTTGGTCAGCATAGACTAGTTGGACCGAAATGGTCTGTTTCCGTGCTGTATGACTCTATCACTAATCAGGTACTCTAATACCTTATGGTCTGGCCTCACACTACGCACTAGTACAACTCATCCCCAAGTAACTTGTTCTTTTGATTCAGGTCTCTTGGGTGTCTTCTTTCCTTTTCCCAATTAGTGGCTTTGAGTTCAGCCACCCAAGAGCTTTGTTCTGGAATTCCCTTCTAGAACCTCTCTTCCTCTGCCTGTCTTCCTTAAAATCCCCTCTCTCATTAAACTTTTGACACTATGTCTTGCATTTTGGCCCAAACTCCATCATTTGATTAGACCCCTGTGAATCACATTGTGTGTTTCCCCTTAGTTATTAACACCATCCAAATGCAGTTGCTAATATCCACTAATGAGTTGTGTGAGGTATTAAAGGAGGCTTGTCCATGTGGTATGGGAAGCTGCCAAGAGCCATTACCATCAGGAAGTGACAATATTTCTGTTGAATAAAGGGAACTATGGAGCTATGAGGGAGGAGCTGGCCAAAGTTCAATGATGCAATACCTTAGCAGGGATGACAGTGGAGGAACAATGGCAGATATTTCTGTGTATAATGCAGAAGATGCAGGATCAGTTCATTCCAAAAGGAAGAAAGATCCTAGAAGGAGGCATGGGTGACCATGGCTGACGAGGGAAGTTAAGAAACATATAAAGTTAAAAGAGAAAAAGTATAACATAGCAAAGATAAGTGGGAAAACGGTGGACTGGGAAGCTTTTAAAGAACAACAGAGGATTACTAAGAAGGAAATACGCAGAGAAAAAATGAGGTACGAAGGTAAACTGGCCAATAATATAAAGGAGGATAGTAAAAGCTTTTTTTTAGGTATGTGAAAGGCAAAAAAATGGTTAAGACTAAAATTGGGCCCTTGAAGACAGAAACAGGGGAATATATTACGGGGAGCAAAGAAATGGCAGAAGAATTGAATTGGTACTTCAGACCTGTGTTCACTGGGGAAGACACAAGCAATCTCCCTGAAGTAACAGTGGCTGAAAGACCTGAACTGAAGGGAATTTATATTTGCCAGGAATTGGTGTTGGAGAGACTGTTAGGTCTGAAGGTTGATAAGTCCCCAGGGCCTGATGGTCTACATCCCAGGGTACTGAAGGAGGCGGCTCGAGAAATCGCGGATGCGTTGGTGATTATTTTCCAGGGTTCGATAGATTCGGGATCAGTTCCTGCGGATTGGAGGGTGGCTAATGTTGTACCACTTTTTAAGAAAGGTGGGAGAGAGAAAGCAGGAAATTATAGACCAGTTAGTCTGACCTCAGTGGTGGGACAGATGCTGGAATTTATTATAAAGGATGAAATTACGACAGTAGTAGTAGTAACAGGAGAGGTCAGAGTCAGCATGGATTTATGAAGGGGAAATCATGCTTGACTAATCTTCTGGAATTTTTTGAGGATGTAACTCTGAAGATGAACGAGGGAGATCCAATAGATGTAGTGTACCTGGACTTTCAGAAAGCTTTTGATAAAGTCCCACATAGGAGGTCAGTGAGCAAAATTAGGGCACATGGTACTGGGGGCAAAGTACTAATTTGGAGTGAAAGTTAATTGGCTGACAGGAAACAAACAGTAGTGATAAACGGCTCCATTTCGGAATGGCAGGCAGTGACCAGTGGGGTACCGGAGCTTTTTACAATATATATTAATGATATAGAAGATAGTATTAGTAATAACATTAGCAAATTTGCTGATGATACTAAGCTGGGTGGCAGGCTGAAATGTGAGGAGGATGTTAGGAGATTACAGGGTAACCTGGACAGGTTAGGTGAGTGGTCAGATGCATGGCAGATGCAGTTTAATGTGGATAAATGTACGGTTATCCACTTTGGTGGCAAGAACAGGAAGGCAGATTACTACCTAAATGGAATCAATTTAGGTAAAGGGGCAGTACAAAGAGATCTGTGTGTTCTTGTACACCAGTCAATGAAGGTAAGCATGCAGGTACAGCAGGTAGTGAAGAAGGCTAATAGCATGCTGGCCTTCGTAACAAGAGGGATTGAGTATAGAAGCAAAGAGGTTCTTCTGCAGCTGTACAGGGCCCTGGTGAGACCACACCTGGAGTATTGTGTGCAGTTCTGGTCTCCAAATTTGAGGAAAGACATTCTGGCTATTGAGGGAATGCAGCGTAGGTTCATGAGGTCAATTCCAGGACTGGCAGGACTATTTTACGCTGATAGACTGGAGCGACTGGGCTTGTATACCCTTGAGTTTAGAAGACTGAAAGGGGATCGGATTGAGACATAAGATTAATAAAGGATTGGACACTCTGGAGGCAGGAAACATGTTTCCACTGATGGGTGAGTGCCGAACCAGAGGACACAGCTTAGAAATACGGGGTAGACCATTTAGGACAGAGATGAGGAGAAACTTCTTCACCCAGAGAGTGGTGGCTGTGTGGAATGCTCTGCCCCAGAGGGCAGTGGAGGCCCAGCCTCTGGATTCATTTAAGAAAGAGTTGGATAGAGCTCTCAAGGATAGTGGAATCAAGGGTTATGGAGATAAGGCAGGAACAGGATATTGATCAAGGATGAGCAGCCATGATCATATTGAATGGTGGTGCAGGCTCGGAGGGTAGAATGGCCTACTCCTGCACCTATTGTCTATTGAGATGAGGAGAGAAAAGCTGGGTTAGTGTCATCAGGTTGACCCATAGCCAAACAGCATCAAAACATTTTTTTAAAAAATCACACAAAGTAAAACTATCAGATCAGGAAGGAAAAATAACAAACCTTGTGTGGAAGTCTGAAAAACCAGCATCCAGGCACATTGACCTCATTATACGGACCGTTTCCATGGTGATACGAGCAACAGCTGTCCTCAAGAAATTCTGACGGCTGTATCTCCCAGTTTTGATCCAAAAGGAAAGTAATAACATTCTAAATAACTAGGAATTAAATCAACTGATTCTGTGGAATAAGTCAGTAACCATGACAATTTACAACGCAGGGCAACAGTCTGAATACCACCTGATCATTTGGACACAGTATTTTTTTCTGCAGGGGTTAAAAGCAAGCAGTGTTAGGAACCTGTTGAGGGTGTCATGATGTCTTAGCATTAACAAAGTTACGATTTTTAAAACCCATAACACAGGGAAGGGCAAGTGGTATTATTGCTGGATTATTACCACTACTCTGGAGACACAAGTTATATTGTGGAGACTGGGGTTCGAATCCTGTCACGACAGATGGTGAAATTTGAATTCAATAAAAATTTGGAATTTAGAATCTAATTATGACCGTGAATCCATTACAGATTGTTGAAAAAATTCATCTGACTCACTCATGTCCTTTAGGGATGGAAACTATTATCCTTATCTCGTCTGGACTACATGTGGCTCCAGACCACAGCAATGTGGTTGACTCAAAACTTAGGGATGGGTAATAAGTGCTGGCCCAGCCAGCAACACCCACATCCCTTGAATGAATAAAACAAAACGTCATGATAGGTAAACAAGTGAACAGGTACAGTGGAGTCTGTCTGATCCTGCAGTCCACATTTGGCAAGCAGAAGCACACTAAGAAAGATTTACATCTACTCAGGCAGGCAGTTGGAATCTTTTGTATCAATCAGGTGAGGTAATAGCAGATGATGGAGTAATTTATTCATTCTAAACACATCACAGAAGAAGCAGAAGCAGAGAAAAGTTCAATACTTTTAAAGAGGAGCAGGCATTCACCTGTGCAGAATTCTTCATACCGCCATTACCATAATCAGTTTCATGTTCAGTCTCCAAGTGACTCAGCTCCTCCACCTGGTGGCAATGAAGAAAGTTATCACAAAAAAATCCTACGAATTCTGCTACTCACATTCCTATACAAAACCAATTTGCTGTTTGACCTCCTCCCTTTGCCTGTGGAATACTCACTCTTGTTGGAGTACGATCCTACTAACATTGATCCTCCTTTTGCTACCTTGTTCCAAGCTGCTATTTCTCAGGCATGGATGGATGAGTAAAACATGACAGGGTTTTTACATTTGAGAGCATCATCTCTGGGACAGGTTTGATCGACAGCCCTGATCGATGGCGGCTCGTGGTCTAACAATACTTTTATTTTAAAATTCTCGCTCCTGTTTTCAATTTCCTAAATAGCTTCCGTCCTCCTTATCTCTGTATTCACCTCCAGCCCTACAATTCACAATTCTCATCTTCCTAACTACTGTGCGTTCCTGATTTTAATTGGTCAACATTGTTCATTCTGCTTTTAGATGCCTGGGAATTCTTGCCCCAAACCTCTCCATCTCTTTTATGAGGCTTGTTAAATCCCAGCCCTTGGACCAAGCTTTTGGTGTCCTATCTTAATAGCTACCTTGATGGTTCCATGTTTTAAGCACCTTGGTTTATTTACAACTGCTGTATAAATGTAAGCTGTTGTTACTTCAGTACTTATTAAAAGTATCATCAATGCCAATTTAAGGTCCACACATGCACTTTCCATCATTGATCATCAGGAGTTGAAACCCAAATTGATTTTTTTAAAGCAGTTGCAACACAAATTTCTAAAATATTAACACAGTTTTGCAATTCACAGATGCTGCCTGAAACAGTGAATATTTCCAGCATTTTCTGTTGTTTCAGATTTCAGATGGAGGATGTCAAACAGCAAATTATCAGGCACGTCCATCATATGATCTTTAAACTTTAGATTACTATAACTTGTGTTGTTCACCCCCCCCCCCCACTCCTTTTCAATTTGTAATAGACAAGTTAAACGAGATGGACAGTTAAAGCTTTTGTTTAAACAAATTAATCGTTAGTCTGTGACAAGTTGTTACTCAAGATTCCTCAGAAAGATAAAGTGATAAAGTTATTAACAAGACAGTACAGATAGAAAAAAAGAGTGAAACTTGTACTCATGAAAGTCTGGGAGCAATGTTCTAGTGAATCAAATTCTACAGCAATAGACTAATGAAGGTAGGAAGGGTTTGGGAGGGCGATACATAGGTTTATAAAGCAAAAGGATATGGTGGCATGACAGGGCAACTATTTTGATAGTGGTACTCAAAAAAGGGACAGAGTGTACAAGCATACAAACAACATCAATAAATGAGTTCAGAGGGAGAGAAAAATGGTGCAAAGACAAATTTAATAGCTCATACATAATTGCGCGTAGTTTGCAGAACAAAACTGAATTAACAGCACAAATTAAGGTTAATGGGTACGATCTCATAGCCATTATGGAGACATTGTTATAAAGGAGATCAAAGCTGGGAACTAAATTTTCTTTTGGAAGAACAGATAGCAAGGGAAGTTAGCTTTAATGAGGTAGCTTTGTTAGTACAAGATGAATAAATAAAATAGCATGAAATGATTTAGGGTTGGATGTTATAGAAACCATTTCGGTGGAAAGATATATTGGCATTGAAAGCAGTTCAGATAAGACTTACTAGGCAGTTAGACTTTTGTAGTTGCATGATCACATGACTGTAGCATTTTTTTTTAGCGTTTTATCACAAAGGGCTCTATTACCATTACTCCTGTGTCATGGTACCAGCATCAGAAGTATTTTGCTTTTGTAATTTCTGATTTGTTCTATGCTGAGTGCAGTAACACAAACTGATTATGAAATACTTATTGTTGTCTGAATCAAGATTGATTATAACATGGAATTCCGCTCAAACCTGACCTGTTTCAACCAGAACATATGTGCAGTCTTGATTTTGCGTATGAAATGTGGAACATTTCACAATGAAGGTTCCAAATAGTTTCAAGGTCTTTGATCTACCTTATTAACTTTCACAGGAGACTACAGATGAATAGGAGTATGCCATTCAATTTCAATCAATCAGACTTTACCAGCTGTACACCTCAAATTTACCTCAACTTCATATCCAATGATACATATACCTTGGAATGGCACTCACTAAATATCACAACAATGTAGGTCAGGCCAGATGGTCATTTCTTGTCTGACATTTCTGTATGTTCATATGGTATGCAATAGAAAGGGCGATTTAATTCTAAAACGAAAGCAACTTTACCCAACTCTCACCATTTCCCACATCGTATTCTCTGTCAGCATGCAATCATTGCTGACTGACACCTCTGATTGATCGGTTTGTCCTTGTGATTTCTTTTTGCAATGTTCCTGGTGCACCATCTCAATGGTTCTGCCAAAGAAATAGCAAAAGCCAAAATAGAAAGAATACCCTCTGTACATCGCCACTGTTGGATGTTTGTAATACAACAATGTTGGAAACACACAGCACATCCATGAGCAGTCATAAGAACATAACTGACATTGACATTCTGGTTAGGACTCTTCGTCACGGAGGTGCTGATGGTGTGATGGGGTGGTGTTGAAAGACGTAAAGTTGATGTATGAATATGATACCCCACAGCAAAATCCTGCATTTACATAGCATCTTTATTGTAATAAGCCACCCCAAAGTTCTATGTGGGGCTGTTAACAAACAAAACCTTAACTGCCATATAAGGAGCTGTTAGAACCGTTAGCTCTTATTCAACTGTTTGGCCATCATTTAAGGAGATATTTAAAGAAGCAGGAAAAAAAAAAGAGTTAGATAATTGGAGAGTTTTAGGGGAGGAATTCCAGAGTTCATGCCTAGGCAGTTGAAGGCACAGCCATTAAATAATGAAACAAATAAACCAAGGGATACATGCAAGACAAGAATGAAAAGGGGCACAGCATTTGAGTAGATTCGATTTATTATTTTCATGTGTACAGTGTATAGTGAAAAGTTTTATTTTGTGTACAGTACAGCAGACTGTGACATACAAGGACAAATAGATCGTAGGGTGTTTAGACAGACCAAGGCATACAAGGTTATGGCTGCATGGAGGGAGGGGGGGGTGGTGGTGGGGGGGCAGTATTTTTACAGACTTAGAATTGAGGTTTATAAGTGCAGAACGTTGTAAGTAAACTTGAGAATAAGATCGGCTGTAGAGAGCTTATGAAGTGTCACCCAATATCGGCACCATCATGAATCCTGTTTACAGAAGGTTAAGAGAGATGGGAGGGGAGAGGTCATTGTTCAACTGAGAACACGTGAATCTGAGCCTTAGTGCAGGCTGTAGTTATAGGCAGCAGAACTTTGGACAAATGTAAGTTTTATGAAGGATGGAAATTGTGAAGTCGGCCACACGGAATACTCAAGCTCAGAGGTAACAAAGGCATACCTGAGATGAGATGCATCTGATGGACTTTTTAAGACTGTAATTAGGATAAACTGTTCAGTGTCTTCACATATCCCTCTTCGTAGGGATCATTATGAGCAGAGATTGGAGTTATTACAATGCTCATCATGAATAAGTGCCCTAACTATCTCAAGGCCATTTTAATCAGTTAGTTCAGGAGATTGGAAATGGATTATTTTACTCAGTTTAACCCAATATCATACTGGCTTGAACTGCCAATCAATCAGGAAACTGGTTTCAGTATAACCAGGAAATAAAAGTCATTTCACTTGCATTGGCATACTACAATCAGAAAGAAAATTGCTTACAGACTTTGATGGATAAAATTTCCTTACCTATATGGGCAAGAAGGTGAATCTATGTCACTGGGGTTAGTTAGTAGATTATCCTTTCTTCCTGGGACCAGATAGCCCCACCCATGGCTCTCTGAATAGTGCAGTGGAAATCCATCCCAGGTCAAACGCATCAGCTTTGGAGTGACCCTCATCTGGAGACTGATGAGACTGGGCCCTGGCAGCCAATGTGGATCATTCCACTTCAGGCACAGTTTCCGATACCATCTACAGGAGCACAGCAAGGAAATGGATTCAATAGTTCACAAGTCTCTATCAGTAGTTTCCTATGCAACCTCACGTCTGGATTCCTTAGCTAACTGGGCTGCTAGGCTCAATTCTGACTAAATTCAATCTTCAACCTAATTTTCAAAGCTCGCTGAAGCTGGGTTACAAGGTTATGGGGCGTAATAATGGTGTGTTGCTTTCCTCAAATGGTCATTCTTTGTGTGCAAGTCTTGAGAAATTAGTATCATTGGACGTTATAGCTAAGTAGCACCTTGTCTAACACACACACACACACACACAAACACACACACACACACACACACACACACACACACACAATAACCCAGGGACATGTATACTAATGACAGTAGCTCAACTAGCACAGAATTAAATTCAACTTTCAATCTTCCAGGTGGTCACTGAGTCATTAGCAAAGCCATTGAACAGAAACTTGTTTTCAAATGTACTAACTCTGGATGGCCTGGTAAATGCTGTCTTCTCTTTGGGAGAAGACTGACTGTCTGATGCAGATCATTCAGAAGGGCTCTACTTTTGGCAGCCTTCATCTCCTCCTCTTTTTCTTCAGAGGGAGGCCCCAGATCTGTAAGAAGATTAAAAACATCAGACAAAGTCTGATTTTAATACCTAAACTACCAGTGAGGAATAGGTGTTCACATATGCTTCATTAGGAAGATCAAACTTGCATTTATACCGTATTTCACTGGGGACTTACATTGTTTACTCACAGCTGGAAAGAAATGTGATGGCAAATTTGGGCACTGCAAAATCCCATTGAGATCAATGAGGTCGCAATCAAACAAACAACCTTTTTGAAGATTTGTTTGAAGAATACACATCGGAGGAAATCCCTTCTTCTCCTTCAAATAGTCACCTGAGGGGCCAGATCTATCCTTTGGCGTCACATCTGAAAGACTGTGATACGATGGTGTGCTAAGGTCACTGGAATGGAACTTAAACCCATGGCTCTCTAACACATGGGGATTGGGTAACAAAGGTCTAACCCAACACAAATCAAATAGCAACCCATAACAGACTCTTTTTACCATATCTAGTCAGTGAATGACACAAGTGGAGGTGTACAACAATGAATAGAAAGGTAGAGAGCTGAGGGATGAACAAATCTTCACTAACATCAACTGAAAACACAAATGACTCTAGTTAAAGTGCTGCTTTACTCAAATGAATTATTCCACGATTCAATAATGACAATCAGTACCTAAGCAATGCCTTTTAACAAGATGAGGCATTCCAAGGAGCTTCACAGGAGGATAGTAGGACAAAAATTGAATTTGAAATTAAATTGGAGATATTAGGACTAGTGACTAAAAACCTGATGCCTAATTTATGTTGGCACTTAGGTCATGCTGCAACAAAGAAGGTGACATGGAATTGGACTCCAAACTTGGGTTTTAAAAGTCTTTAGATCACAGGAGAACAGGAATATTATGATTACAATGCGTTAGTGTAGTTTAATGACCCTGGGAAAGAGCAAGAGGAGATGGTGTGAAGCGTCTTCATTTCAACGTCAGAGTTTGCAGGGAAATTGTGTATAGAGCAGTGCACTGGGATCCTACACATAACAAGAACATTTCCTCACTTTGTTTAAGTGCTTCACTTTGAAAAGACAAGGTTTCAGATGGCCATTTAGGAAAAAAATGCCTGGGTAAAATATCTTAAAGATTCATGCAGTGTTGTTACGAGTATGGCACTGGTGTTCATTTATAATATCATAGGATAAAAAGTTTAACTTTTGCACTGAAATGTTGAGAAATCTGATTGGACATCCTCATTCTGTTTGAGTCTTTTCAAGTAGAGAAGCAGACAAGAACCTCCAAACACAGTTACTATCTAAATCCTCATCAAGATGGGCTGTACACTGAAAATGTTGGCTCTCGAGCCTCTAATTTAGTAACTTTAATAATTGGGTTCAGGTAGCAGACAAGAACCAATCATATACAAGCGCAAACAGTGACTTAAAAAAAAATAATCTGACCTTCCTCAAACTCTGACATTATGCTGGAATTTGCAACTTCACTGGTGCTGACCAGCTCTTTTTTCTTTTTCTTAGTGTTCTTCTTCTGTTTAAATTCTTGGGTACCCCATTCTAGGTCCCACAACCAGGGGTCATCTTTGTATCTGAAAATCAGGAAGACATAGTACAGGTACATAATGACTACCAGACTTGCCTTACCCATCAACCATATAAACACAGCAACAGGAAAGGGTCACTTTGCTCTGTTCCTTCAAGGAATCCCACTCTGAACAATATGCTGTCTCTGGCCCCAGAGTGAAATGTCCATCTTTGATTTCTCGTGAAACCACAGTCACTAGTGATCCTGACACTTGGAAGCAATGAGCTAGGAGCTGGTAAATATAAAGGAAATGCAGACAAGTCAAAATGGTGATATTTAATGTTCTTAGAGGGTTGCAGGTTAAGCTTGATTCTACATCTCAAAGCAGGCTTTGAAGTGCAATGACTGCTGCTGGTTACATTGATTGAGGGAGGAACAAATGGCCAGTAGATGGGGTGAGCTCACTTCCAGATTTCTTATTAAATGGTACCGAGGGACCTCTATGTCCACCTGCACAGGTAGGAAGAGACTCAGCTGAACAGCTCATCCCAAATCTGACACTTCCAATAATACAACCCTCCCTCGCTGATGGACCAAACTATCAGTCTAAACTAAACGTTCAGCGCTACATTAAGTCTCACTACCTAGCAAATTCTAAAATTAAACTTACACACCTTTCATTGTACAGGAGTTGACAGGCATCATTGGCCAGGTTCATGAGGGACTGCTTCATCTCCCGTTGCAGCTCTTCATACGTACCCTGTGCCTCATCCAGGTATCTCTTCCAGTTGTGGTTGACAGGAAGGTAGCACTGTCCCATTTCTAGCATGCCAGAAAGGGTCACTGGGTGTGGGCACCTAACCAGGAAGGAGAAGGCACAGTTAGCGCTCTGGGTGGCACAGAGTGAGTTCCCTACCCAGGAAGTAACCAATGACCTTCACTGGAGCTCTAGCTATTGACATCTGTAGCTCATGTTTTTATTTATCTGTTAACTGGCTTGCCAAGGAAATATCCGAGAACAGGAATAAGTGCATGAACTACGAATGCAGGGAGACACTGGCCTAGTGGTATTATCGCTAGACTATTAATTCAGAAAGGAGAAAGTGAGGACTGCAGATGCTGGAGATCAGAGCTGAAAATGTGTTGCTGGAAAAGCGCAGCAGGTCAGGCAGCATCAAGGAACAGGAGAATCGACGTTTCGGGCATAAGCCCTTCTTCAGGATTCCTGAAGAAGGGCTTATGCCTGAAACGCCGATTCTCCTGTTCCTTGGATGCTGCCTGACCTGCTGCGCTTTTCCAGCAACACATTTTCAGCTATTAATTCAGAAACTCAGCTAATGTTCTGGGTACCCAGGTTTGAATCCTGCCACGGCAGATTGTGGAATTTGAATTCAACGAAGCAACAAGAAAAAAAAAATCTGGAATTAAGAATCCACTTATGATTATGAAACCATTGCCAATTGTCAGAAAAACCCACCTGGCTTGCTAATATCCTTCATGAAGAAAATCTGACATCCTCACCTGGTCTGGCCTACATGTGACTCCAGGCTCACAGCAATACAGTTGACCTTTAACTGTTCTCGGAAATGACCTGGTAAACCCTCAACCATCAGAGATGGGCACTAACTGCTGGTCCGCTGTTACACTCATGTCCCACGTGTAAATGAAAAATAACTCTTCAGTGCATAGTAAGGGAATAGCAACTATCTTGTCTATATTATCAAATCATCTGAATGGCAAGCTGTGTTAGAGAGGGACAGCTTCTCTAATAGATAGTAACATTCGAGGTAGACAGGGCCCTCTTTCCATATTCATTCGGCAGCAGCCCATGCATCCATGATAATTTATCTTCAACATTCTCAAGGGTACAGTACTATAACCTCAATTTGACCACCCCCTCCCAATCAAAGGTGATCTGCAACAGCAGGCACTCATTATTTATTCAGCAATAGGAGAAGGGAATCATCACCATGCACTTGCAAGCAATTATAAAGGAGGTTCGAGCAGTGAGTCCCTGGATGGTGGTGTTTGGGAGCAGGACTGCTCGCCAAAATTTCCCCTTCCAAAGTTCGGAGGGACAGTGCAATGAAATGCATCTCTCAAAATCCTATGGAAATCAGTTGGGGCTGACTGGGAATTAAATCCAGGATGTAAGTGTGCATGTGCGTCTTTGTCCCCTGTTAGGCAATGCTTTTACTATTCTTTGTAACAACACTTTTTTAACCGGTGTTGCATGGAGATGTAGGGTGATACTATTGTCTTTTGTTCTGTAGCTGGCTTATTCTATTTCAGCGATCAAAGAGAGAAACAAGAACAATAACAGGCAGTCACTCACAAAAGGTGACTCACCTTTCTAGAAACAGAGGAAGCTCCTCACAAAACACCTCGTAAGTAGCTTTAACATCATTGGCACAGTATCGCATCAGCTCCTGCCATCAGTGAATAGGACAAAATTACACTGGAACCTCAAATACAAAATTAGATTTTAAAAGCAAAGCAATTCCAGTAAAAGATAAATTGGTTGCCTATGTTCTTGTTCCTCAACACTTCATATAAGAACTCACTGTTCTAGACAGCCTGTTTTAGCAGAGAACGTGGGACACTTAAGCTAGGGATTCAAACATAGATTAAGACATATAATAATTTTATGACATCGCAGACAAAGCACTTCAATTGATTATGATGGAATACAGCGACTTTTATTACAGAGGCAAATGTGACAAAGATGCACATAACAAGAATCAACAATTAACAAAAAAAACAATTATTGCCTAAATAACTGAAGAAGGAACATTGGCCAAAATGCTGGTAGAAGCCTCTGTTCTTAATGCTAAAGATTATTAAATATCGATCTGAATAGGTAAACAACACCTAAGTTTGCATTTGGAGGGCAGCAGCTCAGACAGTGCAGCACTCCTTCAGCACTGAAATGAAGTGCCACCCTACATTATATCTAGGAATGGGAGTGCCAATTCACAAGCTTTGGACTCAGAAGAGAATGTCATTTGCTGAGCCAAGTTAACAAAGCATTAGTTACAATGCTTTGTTATTGATTATAGTTTCCCAAGCTTAAAAATGTGTTGCTGGAAAAGCGCAGCAGGTCAGGCAGCATCAAAGGAACAGGAGAATCGACGTTTCGGGCATAAGCCCTTCTTCAGCCCTTGATTCCTGAAGACGGACTTATGCCCGAAACTTCGATTCTCCTTCTCCTTTGATGCTGCCTGACCTGCTGCGCTTTTCCAGCGACAAATTTTTAAGCTCTGATCTCCAGTCCTCACTTTCTCCTATAGTTTCCCCAAGGCAGATTTTGATCTGAAAAGCTTTGTTTAAAATAAAACAGAATCTTGGAAAGCACCACCAATTGAGAATCTATTTTCTGCCATGGGGATTTTAGGTTTATGATTAAAAGTAATCAATTTCTCAATGCAGTGGCAGTGGTAATGTCACAGGACTAGGAAACTACAGGGCTGAGAGTGTGTTGCTGGAAAAGCACAGTAGGTCAGGCAGTATCCGTGGAGCAGGAAAATCTGCGTTTTAGGTGGGACCCTTCATCAGGAATGAGGGTGAGGCCCATTCCTGATGAAGGGCTCTAGCCCGAAAAGTTGATTTGCCTGCTCTTCAGATGCTGCCTGACCTGCTGCTTTTCCAGCAACACACTCTCAACTCTGATCTCCAGCATCTGCAAACCACACCGTCTCCTAGGAAGCTACAGGCTCAGGTTATGGTGAAGCTACATTACAGAACGACATGTGAGCCAAACAGCGTAAGCAACACGCGATAAGGCTAACTCCACTGCCAATGAATTATACTTAAGTTCTGCAACATCAAGCAGTGAAAGGTGATGGAAAATTTAACAATTAACAGGAGGAATGGCACCACAAATATCTCCAATGGTGGAACAGCCCAGGACACTCATTGCAAAAGACTAGGCTGACAGCAGTTGTTTCCATCTTGAGCCAGACATGAAAGGTGGATGATCCATCTCTACCTTCTCCTGAGGTCCCCAGCATCACAGATGTCAGTCTTCAGTAAATATGATTCACTCCATGTGACAGTAAGAAATGGCTGGAGGCACTGAATAGTGTAGAGACTTTGGGCCCCGATTAAATTCTGGCAATAGCATCGAAGATCCGTGTTCCAGAATTGATAGCATCCTGACTAAGTCGTTCCACCACAGCTACAACACTGATGTGGAAACTTGGCTAGCTATACCCTGTCCAAAGAAAATGGTCAAATCAATTACAGCTCTATCAGTCTGCTCTCAATCATCAGCGAAGTAAGAGAGGTCAAGGATTGTGCTAGCAAGCAGCACCAGCACATGCTCAGAAATAACCTGCTTTCTGATGATCAGTTTGGGTTTTGGTAGAATCACCAAGCTTCTGACCTCATTATTGCTTGATCCATTCGTAAACAAAAGAGTTGAACTCCAGAGTTGACACATAAGTGACTACTTTTGACATGAAGGTAGCATTTTGGTAGAGTACAGCATCAAGGAGCACCTATATAAGTGGGATTTGGCGGACAACTCTCATATCTAGCACAAAGGATGATGGTTGTAATTGGTGGAGCTTAAACATCTCTGTCAGAGGACATCCCTACACAAGTTCCTTAGGGTATATCCTCAGCACAAGCCATCTTTATCTCCTTTATCAATGGCTTTCCCTGCATCATATGGGAGAACATTTGGTGACTATAGGTATCTTAATGGTCATCAGGTAGCATCACAGAATCCCAATTGACAGCATGATGTGAGCTTGTAGGCCATTCTGAAACTGTGACCTGCTGTTGTTTTCAAAGAAATCGCTTGTGGAATGCAAGACAATACCTTTCCTTTGTCAGTCCAATGGAGAGATACAGCAGTCAGGATTGAGTGGATTGCCAGAGTGAAATTACCTCAATAAACAAGTTTTATATTTAAGTCTTTTATCACCATTTTAAATATGGCAACAAAAGCAAAGCTAGTGAAGACTGACATAGAAAAGATGGTTTCTAACAATGTAGGCATACGTCAATAAATGTCAGAAGATTTTGGTTCAAGCATCCACTCCTTCCACCAGTGACGCTCAGTAGCAGTAGTGTGTACTATCTACAAGATGCACAACTGACATTCACCAAAGGTCCTCAGATAGCACCTTCCAATTCCACAACTACTTCCATCTAGAAGGACAAGGGCAGCAGATTTTTGGAAGCACCACCACCTTTGAGCTCCCCTCCAAGCTGGATCAAAATCCTGGAATTCCCTCCCTAATGGCATTGTGGGTCATCCCACAGCAGGTGGACTGCAGTAGTTCAAGAAGACAGCTCAACATCACCTTCTCAAGGGCAATTAGGGACAGGTGATAAATGCCAGCCAGCAACGCCCACATGAATAGATTTTTTAAAATGTTGAATTTACAAAGCACTTTTAATGCAGTAAAAAGCCCGCAGAGATTTCACAGGTGCATTATCGGACAGTAGTAATACCTGAAAATTTGATGAGAGAGGTAGATCTTACGGAGTCTTAAAGCAAAAAAGGGAGACAGAGAGGAATTCCAGAGTTTAATAAAGGCCTTGGCAGAGGGCAAGGCAACAAATTGTTCAAATTAAAATTAGGGATGCTCAGGGTGTCACAAGTGGAATTGCCTTCATTTTGTTTTGAACTACAGGAGTCACTGACAAGGCAAATATTTGCGCCCAACTCTATTTGCCCTTAAACTGCATGGTTTGCTCAGCCATTACAGAGGGCAGTGATTAGTCAACCACAGCGTTCTATGTTTGAAGTCATATGTAGGATAGACCAGGTATGGATGCCTGATTGCCTTCCCTTAAGGACTTTGGATGGCTGAAGGAGATTACAGCAATAGGAACAATTGAGGCCATGAAGGGTTCGGAAAACAAGAATGATATTTTTTAATTAATGGCATTCATAAATTAATTTATAATTTCAAAATTGTAATAGTTTGGATCATTTGTTAAGATACATGTTCTGCTACAGAGAAAGACAGTAATCAATAGACTATTGTTAAACCTGGAAGTTCTCCCGAATATCTTTCATTGTGCCTTTGACGAAAAGCTCACGAGCCTCCTTCTCAAGAGGTTTGCCTCCCACATAGAGTGCATGGACATCAGGGAGGTTATTGATGCTGCTGATGTTCACCCAGTCCCAGGCTCCAACCTGCAACAACAGTGGTACAATGTTGAGCAAACTTCAACCCAATCCTTGATTATTAAATGCACCAAACTTTGTGGCAAGTAATAACAGGGGCTGAATACACACAGGATTAATGGATGTCAATGAATCAGGACGTCCAAGGCGCATTTATATATTTCGTTTTGGTTGTTCATGCATTGCGAGCATGACTGAGATGGTATAGATTCCATATCAATATTCATTTACGTCCTTCTCTCCAACTTGTGAGCAAAAATACTATGCAGTTATAAAGATCCTGAAGTTGTCTCACCTCATGAAGGCCACTTAACAAAAATCATAAAGAAATTGCCATGATAAAGTGCTGTTTATGGACCTTCAGACCAAAGTATTGCCTTGATATTCCTCCTGAGGATCCTCTTAAGGGCTGCAGAAATGGAGCTTGCAATGATCTCATGATGTGTTCTCTACCCAGCTCCCACGGATTTCTGTTAAATTACTGCCTAATCTGAACGTACCATCCACATAAATCCTGGGATGTTCAATGCCACAGAGCACAGCACATAGTCCAAGTTCATTCTAAACGCCATCCCGTGAGGAGGGGATAAGGGAGTGGAGGTATCAAAGGGCATCACGAGTGGCTCCTGTTACTTTCACCAAGAGGCTGTGGCAACAGTAGTTTGAAACAGGTATATACCTGCCCTCGGGAAGTGGTTAGCTCAGCTGGCTGGATGTTTAGTTTGCAATGCAGCATGGGTTCAGTTCCTGCAATAGCTGAGGTTACAATGAAGAGCACTTCTTCTCAATATCTTCTCTCACCTAAGGCATGGTGACTGTCAGATTAAACCACCACCAGTTATCTCTCTCTCTCTAATGAGAGTAGCTCCATAATTCAGTATGGGGTCGTCAACTTTATTTTTACATTTACATTTGGATAAAGAGAGAATAGTACAAAGTAAATACATCTAAAAAAGAATGTACCTGTATAAAGTGCAGAAACATACCTAATTACCCCTCAATAAAGATACAAAGTTGAAAAAAACAGGACATTCTACAGAAGGGAGCTGTGTCACCTGGAAGATACAGGAGGATCTAAATATTCTTGGACATTAAAGCTGTCTGCCCAATGTTCAGTTTTTGATATAGCACTAGGCATCAGAGTTAGAGAGTCACAGAGGTGTACAGCACAGAAACAGACCCTCCTGTCTAACTTGTCTATGCTGACCAGATGCCCTAAAGCAATCTTGTCCCATTTGCCAGCATGTGAAGCATATCCCTCTAAACCCTTCCATGTACACAGCCAGATGCCTTTTAAATGTTGTAATTGTACCAGCCTCCACCACCTCCTCTGGTAGTTCATTCCTTACACACCACCCTCTGTGGTGAAAAAGCTGCCCCTTTAGTCTCTTTTAAATATTTCTCCTCTCACTCTAAACCTCTGCCCTCTAGTTTTGGACTCCCCCACCCCAGGGAAAAGACCTTGTCTATTTATCCTATCCATGCCCCTCATGATTTTACAAATCTTTATAAGGACACCCAATGGCCTCCGACACTTCAGGGAAAACAGTCCCAGCCTATTCAGCCTCTCCCTATAGCTCAAATCCTCCAACCGTGGCAACATCCTGGTAAAACTTTTCTGAACCCTTTCAAGTTTAACATTATTTCCTTTATCTATTGTACCCAACTTTTGATTATTTTTGCCTTCAATTTTAAAGTCAAACAATATACAGTTATTTTGTAGTGCTCACCCCTACATTTCTCGATTTGTTGGTTGTCCGTTTGATGTGCTGCTTTACTTCTTCCAGACCCCTCCTCTTCCCCTTTTTACTCGCCATCCAAAGGCTGCGCTGGAAGCCGGTCAGACCAGAAATAGCCATGTGCAAGCTCATCGTGTCCAGAAAGCGAAGCCCTGTTCCCTGCAGACACAGCCATTACAGTTCACATTTTGAGGGCAATCAAATCAGGATTACAGTCACACAAAGAGCAGGAAGTGACCAGGAAGCAATGGAGGGAGCTAGTGAAAAAAAAAACAAAACACAATATAAAAGAAAAGTGCTTGAGTGTGAGGAGATTCTCTCAGTTTAATGGTTAGGGGCCATAAATGCTAGATAGTCACTAATAAAACCAATGGAGAATTCCAAAGAAACAGGTTTTTTTTTCCGCAGGGATTAGTTTCAGAGAGCAACTTGTTACCAAAGGTAGTTCAAATCAACATTGATCTATTTAGGAGGAAATTGGATAAATGTATGCATGAGAAAGGAGCTGACAGGCTGGATGAAGAGCAGTAGGGGGGAAGTTGATGTGGAGCCTGAATGCTGGGCCAATGGCCAGTTTCTGAACTGTAAATATTCCACATTTTTTGATACTCCTATTTCAACTGAAAGATCAAATATTAAATTTTTACTAAACCTACATCTAATGGATTCCATAATTGCAAAACAGTGTCACATGTCTAAATCAAGAGGTGCTCAAAACAAATTCCAATTTACACTTTTTTGATGACAAAGTTGCTGATACAAACTTCTTAAGGTGTAACAAACTTTGTTTTAACAGGCACCTAATGGCACTCTCAATACACCAGCAACAATATGTATACCCGAATACTGAATGCTTACTGTATCATCGTAATGTCTGAGTATTCAGTTGAGGGTGCAAGTGAGAAGGCTCTCTGCGAATAAGTTATTATTAAAGTGATTTATGTTGTAAATAAACCATGAGGGGTATAGATAGGGTTAATGGTCAGCATTTCTTCTTTCCTGAGGATAGAGGATTTCAAGACAAGGGGGGACATTTTTAAGGTGAAAGGAGAGAGATTTAAAAAAAAACATGAGGGGCATTTTTTTTATATACGGGATGGTTCGCGCATGGAATTAACTTCCTGAGCAAGTGGTGTAAGTGGGCACGATTACAATGTTTAAAAAGACATAATATAAGTACAGTACATGAATAGGAAAGGTTTGGAGGGACACAGGGCAGGAGCAGGCAGATGGGACAAATTTAATTTGGGTTTTGTTTGGCATAGGATTGAAACGTCTGTTTCATGCTGTACGTCTCTATGACTCTATAACAGTGGTGTGTTTACCCCCTACATTATGTTTCAATTACCTCAGACATGCTTTTACTTTGATTATGTGGACCTCTTTATCAACTAGAATTTGATCAATCAGTACATTCTTGGTCCCACAAGTACTGGTTAATAAAAAGTTTGCTGTACTTCTACTCTCTAGCAAGTGGCAATCAATGTATTTAAGTTTCTCAGTCAATAGAAAATGAAACCTGTTTCTTCCAACCATACATTTCCAAGACTGTGGTAAGTTTTTCAATTTAATTGTAAGCAACCATACAAAAATCAAACTGTTATAGAAAAAAGGATGGAGGTGATAGTTTTAACATACAACTAAGATATATTCATGTGCTCTGATTCAATTATAACCCACCCTCCATGTCATCCAACACTCCTCTCTTGACTGTCCCTGTGTAATGCCACGGGAGGCGAACGTGGGTACTGCAGATGCTGGGGATTCAAGTCAAGATTAAAGTAGTGCTGGAAAAGCACCGCAGGTCAGGCAGCATCAGAGGAGCAGGAAAAAAAAAAAATCGACATTTTGGGAAAAAGCCCTTCATCAGGATTGACTCCTGATGAAGGGCTTTGGCCCGAAACGTTGACTTTCCTGCTCCTCTGATGCTGCCTGACCTGCAGTGCTTTTCCAGCACTATTTTAATCTTGACTCTCATACCACAGGAGATCAACCAGTAACAGGGACATAATCTTTCATTCCATACTTCCTTTCCATTTTGGGCATTTTTAAAAAATAATTTTCCTACCAACTTTCCCCACCCACTTTCTAACAACATGAATTCTTTTCAAAGTAATGAATCATGATGTTTCAGATGAATGGCCATTTCAGATGCTTCCAAACTGATTGAATGTATCCACAGTTTTGTATTTAAGATTTCAGACACCTGCATTTTGCCTGTGTCTTACAATTCTGTGGAAGCTCGTACATGTGATTGTTTTTTAAATGTATTTAGACAAGATATTTAACTGTAAGGGGCATCACAGCTTATCCTGATGCCTGCCTCACCTGACACACAGAAATATAGGCTTCTTGGGGCATAGTGGCAGTGAGCCTACCTCTGGGCCAGGAGGCCTAGGTTTAAATCTCACCTATTCCAGAGACATGCAATAACAGAACCACAGTATTATTACGTTACAGACCCCTGCTTGTGTATTCTAGCCCTCTCAAAATGAATGCTAACATTGCATTTTGTATAACTGCCAACTGAACCGGCATATTAACCTTAAGAGAATCCTGAACTCAGACTCCCATGTCCCTTGAGCTTCAGATTTGTGAAGTTTTCCGTTCAGAAAATAATGCACACCTCTATTCTAACAAAATGCATAATCTTACACTTTCCGATATTGTATTCCATCTGTCACTTCTTTGCCCACTCTCCTAACTTGCCCAAATCCTTCTGCAGCCTCCCTGCCCCTCCATCTATCTTTGTGACATGTGTAAACTTAAAAAAAAAAGAGTCTTCCGTTCCTTTGTCCAGATTGTATCACCAAGTCCCCGTAAAATTGCAGGGAAGCATCCCTATTTCTGAACTCAAATCCTCTCGTAACAAAGGATAACCTCTCATTTGTCTTCCTTATAGCTTGATGCACCTACCTGTCTATTTTCATTGACTGGTATACACAGACCCCAGATCCCTTTGTATGTCCACATTTGCCAATATAGCTCCATTTCAATCAGACTCTGCCATTTTGTTTATTTTCACACCAAAAAACTTCACCTTTATTCATAATATATTGCATGAGCCATTTGTTTATCTACACACTCAACTTGTCTTGATCACACTAAAACCTCCTTGCATCCCCCTCACAACTCCACCTAGTTTTGAGCTGTCAGCAAACGTGAAAATATTACATTTGGTTGCCTGATCCAAATCGTTACATGCATATCATGAACAGCCAGGACCCAAGTATTGGTCCTTGCTGTACACGGCTAGACACCATCTGCCACTCAGAGTACAGCCTACTTATTCCAACCTTCTGTTCATGATCTATCAACCAATTCTCGCTCCACATTAGTGTATTACCACCAATCCCATGTTCACGTGATCCACGTTGTAATCAGGATCAGCAAGACAGGATGATGGTTTTAACCTTCTTTGGGCTAGGGCAGGTGAGATCAATAAAATATCGAGGTCCACAGCCTGACAGCTTAGGAGCATCCAACGTCAAACCTGGGATCTTATTTATTCGGGCATCCTATTTCGCCCATTTAAGATACGTTTCAGTAGCAAGAATCCTGCCAGTATCTTTTACAATTAACATTTCACTCTGAGGACGCCAATAACACTAGAAATTTAGCAAACAAGATTTATTAACGGGCTGACCCACCTTCATAAAGTACTGTTCCTTGACCCTTGCTCTGTCATAGCTGACATTGTGGCCAATGACCAATCTCTCTGGCCATTCACCTTTTGGTGGACGCGTGGAGTTTGCAGTTGTCTCCAGGGGAACTAGGTCGGTCAGGGTCAGTTGACTGGACCATGTGTAACGCTTCTCAATGAGGCGCTTACTGCACCAGGAGTACCTGAGGAAAGGTAAGACTAATGCAGAATCCAATCTGAACACAAGACCACTTTGTACAGGAGACATTATAACTGAGGCTTTACTTTCTCCTCCACTAAGGAGGCGTGCTGTAATTCAAAACCATACACAATCCATAACATCCACTTTCTTCAATTACAAGAAATATACAGGAGATGTACATGAGAGCTGGTACACTCGATTCCCTGCCAACATGTGCACCCAATCAAAATGGGAACAGGTAAGGGAAACCAGTGTCCACAATTCTACAGCGCTTAAAGTGGTTTGTTGCACACCCCTGCATCAGCCTTCAAGGATCCCTCAGGGTTCTTGAGCAAGTATGTACCGGCACTATAGGGGGTGCAAAGTAGGTTCATTAGTTGATTCTGGAATTGAGAGAATTGGCTTATGAAGACAGATTGAGTATAGTCCCAGTCTACTCATTGAAATTTAGAAGAATGAAGGGGGAATCTTATAGAAACATATAAAATTATGTAGGGAATAGATAACATCCCTGAATCTATGTTGTTTCCACTAACAGGCAAAACTAGAACCAGGGGGCATAGCCTCAAAATAAGGGGAAGCAGATTGAGGACTGAGTTGAGGAGAAACTTCTTCACCCAAAGGATTGTGAATCTGTGGAATTCTCTGCCCCGTGAAGCAGTTGAGGCGACCTCATTGAATGTTTTTAAGGCAAAAGATATTTGAACAGTAAAGGAGTCAAGGGTTATGGCGAGCAGGTGGATAAGTGAAGCTGAGTCCACGAAAGGATCAGCCATGATGTTATTGAATGGTAGAGCAGGCTCAAGGGACCTGCGCCTATTTCTTACATTCTTATGGTAGCCATTCAAAGCAAGGTAAGGGTCCGTCAGCTTTGTCTGGTGTGGTGTGGGTGACCCCTCAACTAAACGCAGGAAGAATGGGTACAGCAGATGAGGTGGAAGGAACCAATATGCTAGAAGAATAACGGCTCAGAAGGTGGACAGCAGAAAGCTGTATAAAACAGCCAAGACATTGTGAAAACGCTTCGGTGGTAAGTAGCCAGTCACCCAGGAGAGAGTCTGGAACCTCACACAGTTTAAGTTGCACTGTTAATTATATAAAGCTATAGCTTAATGACAGCATTATCCTCTGGCAAGGATAAGAGGGGGACAATGAGTGTCAGCAATTGACTACTGCAGACTTCTGAATATGATAACCCATCCAGTTTCAGATACTGGTCAATGTCTAGCAGGAACCATGCATGACACTCTTTCCTGAAAAGGGTCCCAAAGAAGAGGGTGAGACTGTGGACGGACAATTAATTTACTAATTCTTACATTTCATCAAGCTTAATTGATAAGAATTAAAATAGTCTTTATTGATTGTAAGAATGCCATGTGAAATAACTTGGGGAAGTTTCAGACTAACTCCAGATAGCCACTGCTTCACTTTGCAAAGAAAGTACACACCAAGATCACAATGAAACTGCAAATGGTCATGAGATGAAGCAGGTCCAAGTCTGGTGGTTAAGGGAGCTTCATTTTGTCTCTAACTAGTGATGTTATCCTGGTATTTATATGTAGAAATATATTTATACTAGGGAGCATAAACATTGATAAGAGAATGCAATTTTAAGTTCTTACCAAGCAGTTGGAGATACGGCTACAGCCAATGTTGGACACTGGCTCTCTGAAGTGCATACTTCCACATCAAACACCAGTGCCTTCTCATCAGGAAAGTCCACAGGCTTTGTTTGTCCATCCAGATCATACTTTGTCCAACCAACTGCCCAGGTCCACTCTGTAGGCATTTCAGGGAGGTCACACTGCACAAGATCATTGGCAGCCTCCAAGTAGGGGAGGTTTTGCTTCTGAGCAAGGGTACGAAAATGTTCGTCAATGTTGCTGCCATACAGCTTAGGCAGCTGCAGTTCCACATCGGGCAGGACGGAGATTTCCTGGTTCCAGAGGTCATGAGACTTGAGGTGTTCAATGCTCTTCTGGACCGCCTCCTCAGAGTACTCAACCTGGATATCTCCAAAGATCTGCTGATGGAGACCACTGGACAGCATCTGAATATTTAATGGATTCATACGGGTCTGTGTTTTCTCGTGACTGGAACATTCTTTTGGGGTGTTGTGTGCAGCACAGGTGTTGGCCCATCTTGATGGTGAAACCCTCCATTTTGGGAGTAAAATTGCCAGAGACGTCCTCTTCAATACAAGATGGTTCATTCTATCCGTCTTGTATCATTCCTACTGTGCAAGAATTTGGAAGATTTTCACTCTTTACACATTCCATTTTCAAAGGAAGAGAAGAAAAAAAGCAAAATAAAACCAGAAAATGATTTAAAAATTGCTCTCGTTACTACCCTGACAGTTTTATTACCCCACCTTAAGAAGGGCCATATTTGAAACACTGACTTCTCCACCCCTTATGCTCCCTGGCTTGCTGTGTTCGTCCATCCACCGGTTTGTCTACGTTGGATTCCAGCATCTGCTGCTTTTTTTGTCTCTAACTGACTTATTGCCACACCCACTCAGTTACTGTTAAATGGAGCAGCAACAGATTGTGAGTTTGCTCACCAAACTGGCAGGTTTGTTTTCAGATGTTTTATCATCGTGCTAGGTAACATCATTAGTGAACGTCCAGTGAAGCGCTGATGTTCTATCTCGCTTTCTATTTGTGTGTCTTGTCTCTTAAGGTGGGTGATATCATTTCCAGTTTTTTTTCCTCATAGGTTGGTAAGTGGGGTCCAAATCATTGCGTTTATTGATGGAGTTCTGATTTGAATACCAGGTCTCTAGGAATTCCCATAAGAGTCTCTGTTTATCCTGTCCTAGGATGGATGTGTTGTCCCAGTCAAAGTGGTGTCCTTCTTCTTCTGTACGTAAGGACACTAGTGATTCTTAAGCAACGACCACAAACAAGTAGACACAACACACCCAGAAACTCTAGCCACATTACAAAGACATCTTGGAGATGACTACCAGACTACTCTAGCATCATGGTAGTCCACAAACCTACCAACACACTGAAACAGCTACCGATGAACCTAAAGAACCTTATACTAACAACCAATACAATGAATGTTGTTATTTACAAAATACCATACAAGGACTGTAACAAACACTATATTGGACAGACAGAAAACTAGCCACAAGGATACACGATCACCAAATAGCCGCCAAAAGACACGACCCGCTACCATTATTATCCTTACATACAGACAAAGAAGGACACCACTTCTACTGGGACAACACATACATATTAGGTCAGGCCAAAGAGAGTCATGCAGGGAATTCCTGAAGAGCTGGCATTCAACCTGGAACTCCATCAATAAACACATCAATATGGACCCCATTTACCAAACTCTGAGAAAAGGAACCAGAAACGATATCACCCACATTAAGAGACCAAGACACGCAAACCAAAAGTGGGACAGAACACCAGCACTTCACTGGAGGATCACGGATGGTGTTATCTAGCATGGTGATGAAATGTCTGAAAACAAACATTCCAGCTCAGCGAGCAAACATACGTGAACCTCAACCTGAGCCACAAAGCTTCTCAAAAATCATGAAACAGCAACAGTACAATTAAAAATATTTATGAAACAAGAGTCTATACCTAAGCTTTACATCTTCTGTGAATTCATTCACAGAAATACAAGAATGTGACAAAATTTAAACTATTTTCAAAATGACAATTTATGCTGCAGGAGGAAAGGGTGCTGATTTGTTGGCAAATTGTCTCTGGATTGGAGAGACATTGCCATGAGAAAAACAACAAGCAAATATAGACTCCATGCTTTTGCACAGAACAGGTCCCTATGTCAGTTGCTTCTTGTAAGCGTAAATGAGCCTTTGAAGACTCATTGGTTATTTTAAGTTTGATTGTTTACATATTAGCACACTCAACGCTGTTTAACATGTGTTGCCCAAATGTAAAGTTATATTTACATGGGGGAGACACGGTGACTCAGGGGGCAGCATGGTGGCTCAGTGGTTAGCTCTGCTGCCTCACAGCACCAGGGACCCCACTTTAATTCCCACCTCAGGCGACTGTCTGTGTGGAGTTTGCACATTCTCCCAGTGTCTGCGTGGGTTTCCTCCAGGTGCTCCGGTTTCCTCCCACAATCCAAAGATGTGCAGGTCAGGTGAACTGGCCATGCTAAATTGCCAATAATGTTAGATGCATTAGTCAGGAATAAATATAGGGAAGGGGAATGGGTGTGGGTAGGTTACTCTTCAGAGGGTCAGTGTGGACTTATTGGGCAGAAGGGCCTGTTTCCATACTGTAGGGAATCTAACTTAATCTAATAGTAGAATCATGAATTAATCAACATCCTTTTCACTTGCAGTGTAAACTTTTTGAAATTTGGCATTCTTGCATTTGTCCTGGCAAGTACAAGATGAGAAACTTTGGAAACCTGTCTCTTTTTTTCCCAGCAATGTTCAAATTAAAAAATATCAATGATAAATTAATAATAGCACTGTGCTGATCTGACAGCTCACTTAAAGACCACAGTGCAAACTCCACTCCTCTGCTGTTAATCCTTGTAATAATCAGGGCAGGGACAAACACTATGCCATTCTCCACCTAGGAATTCCCATCAGACACTGGTGGAACACAAACATTGAACAGATTCCTCAGCAGAAGTAGGGTAGGGTGATTCAACTTTAGATGCCTTCAAGCTGTCACTAATCTGGTCCTCTGCAAGCCCTCATAACTGCGAATGATGTATGATAGAAGGAGACAGGGACAAAAAGAAATATGTTAACAGGCTGATCCAGCAAAGAAAGCCCTAATCATGTTTCATGAGGTTGCCTGGTGTGATGACAGATTTAATAAACAGGAACATTCAATCGGTTTTAATCAAACTCTGCCCAGTCTCACATATCTCAGATTCAGTTAAAACTCTCAACATACTTAACATGACCAACAACATTTTTGGACTAAACAAGGCCCTATTTTGAAGTGCCCTAAAAAGTTTCCAAAATGTAAAACTAAACACCAAACATAGCTGTTGACTAAAAGAAAAGCCTCATTCCCCGTGTATGACTCATGGGCAGTTGGTGGACGTGTTTCGTAACGAGGCTTGAAAAGCGTTTAGTTAGCACCAGGAGAACCCAGGATTTGATCCCTCACTTGCTCCTCTTTAATCCTGCTTCCCTTTCCCGAGATCCTGTATCCACTGCCAAACCCCGTCACTCCTAGCCCACTCTGTCCATACTTATCCCACAACTCATGTTAGCATTTTGGCAGAGATGTTACACGTGGGTGAAGTCTGGCTGAGTCTGCCTCTTCTGAGTTAGCTGGAACCCCGAACTTTAGCTACATCCCCGCGGGAGCAAAACGTACACATCTGAATCCTGGACAACTGCAACTTGCAGCTGTGAAGTTCCACTGCTTTCGCCAGTCCCTGAAATACAAGTTGGGAATTAATTATTTTTTTAAAATGCATTCAGTTCACTATAAACCGAGTTATTTTTAGCACAGTGTTACTAATGTACAGACCAAATTGTGATCCTCACTTGGTTTAAACTATATATAACTCAGCAGAATAAAATCTTGCTTCATGTGTTTCCAATCAGGCCCTGACCCCGATTCCTGACTCTTTTGAGTGTGTTCATGTGAAACTCAGTCAATGATACCTGTCTATAACTAAACTGCAGCCATGTAAACACATGCACAATCAAAACACACTGACCAGCCTGAGTGCAGAGGAGAAAAGGCAGAGATGGCCTCGGATGTAGCATTAAGAGCCTCTCACTACACCGCCATCTACGGGACTGTGAAGCATACAATTCAAACTTGGTTAAAAATCACACAACACCAGGTTATAGTCCAACAGGTTTAATTGGAAGCACACCAGCTTTCGGAGCGACGCTCCTTAATCAGGTGATAGTGGAGGGCTCAATCGTAACGCAGAATTTATAGCAAAAATTTGCAGTGTGATGTAACTGAAATTATACATTGAAAAATTGATTGTATGTTAAGCCTTTCATCTGTTAGAATACAGTGATAGTTTCACTTCTTTCATGTGTAAATCATCAATTCAAATTTGTGTAGGGTTATGGAGATAGCATCAACTCTGCTTGTGCAAAGAATATAGTCACCCCTGGAATTTTCTAAATAATGTTCATGTCTCTTGCGCAAAATTACATTTTAATCTTGTTCTATTCATTCCGAGTTAATTGTGAATCCTTTTTACGATGTTAAAACCAGATTGTAAATGTGAAACAAAAACAGATTATGATTTGGAGATGGATTTACATATGAAAGAACTGAAACCAACATGGTCATTCTAAAAGATGAGAGACTTAACGAACAATCCAGGTCTTTTTCAATATATAATTTCAGTTGCATCAAACTGTAAACTTTTGCTAGAAATTCTGTGTCTTACAATATTATACTCCACAACCACCTGGTGAAGGAGCAGCACTCTGAAAGCTAGTACTTCCAAATAAACCTGTTGGACGGTGTTTTGGCCTAGTGTTTTGTGATTTTTAACTTAAAAATAGATTAATATTTCAGATATAGAATGAACTTGATGAATCGCTAAACTGTTAACTGAGTTTTGGAGCAAATTGCTGCAGATACTGGAATCTGTACTGAAAACCCAAAAAAATTGATGGAAATCAAAAAAATGCTGGCAAATTTAAAAGGGACCTAAGGGGCAACTTTTTCACAGAGAGGGTGGTGCATGTATGTAATGAGCTGCCACGGGAAGGGGTGGAGCCTGGTACAAATACAACATTTAAAATGCATCTGGATGGATATATGAATAGGAAGCAATTAATCTATGTGACTAGATTAATTTTGGATACCTGGTCAGCACGGACAAGTTGGACTGAAGGGTCTGTTTCCGTGCTGCACATCTCTATGGCTCTATCAGTGGGTCAGGCCGCATCCATGGAGAGAGAACAAGCTAATGTTTTGGGTCTAGATTATTAGGGTCATCTAGGGACTTGAAACATTAGCTTGCTTTCTCTCCATAAATGCTGCCTGACCTGCTGTGACCTCCAGCATAGTTTTGTTTTCAGTGTTAACTGAGTTTGTCTCTTTACCATGCTTTTGTTTATTTGAAGGTAAAGGTTGGGGGGTGGGGGGTAATGTCACTGGCTCACTGATTTTATTCCATACTTTATTGCCACCTGGTGAAGAAGCATAAACTCATTTTCTACCTTACACTAGTAATCACTGTCTTTGAAGTGCCTTGTGACATCTTCGGGTTATGAAAAGGTTCAATACAAATGCAAAGTATTTATTTTATTCAAAGAAGTAAAATCTTTCAAATCAAATGGCAAGATGCTGGGGACTCACTGGGACCAAAGTGCAGAGAGATGGAAACTAAAAAGAGGCCCAGCAGCCTGCTTCCCTTACCCAATCCTTTCCCTCATTATTTTATGCAGCTATGCTAGGGGTCTGGGGAGGGGGTGCAGATGGACTCACAACCTGTTCATGGTGGATTGCTGACACAGCTTATGATAAGGTGACACTTTATAAGGGCAGTTAAAGCAGGCCGAATAGGACTTTACGGGATTTGGTGAAACAGCATTAACCACCTCTCATTCAGACCTCCCCACCACCATCCTCCTCGGTCATTGAGACAGGTTGAATCAAGCTGTTTGTGACTTTTCCATCTCTATTTGAATCTTAACTGATATGTTCCAAAAACATATGCTTCCAAAAAATAATGCAAAGTCTGCTTACCTTTGCCTTTGCAATGTCACTAACCTTTGTCCATATCCCAATTTATCTGCCCCTGAAACTATTAATCATGATTTAACTATTCCATGCTTTGTTGGTTTCCCATCATCCATGTAAATTTCAATTTGCTGTAGAGAATTCAAGGATATTGAGTCATTTGATGATGGGAGATATTGCTGAACTAGCCCTAATGAACTGCAACAGTGTGGGTCATATACCAAGCATCAGAGGTATTAGAAAGTGAATCCAGTAACCAGGACAATGATCAAGTGGGCTGTTATGCACAGGATGTTTTAAATTTAGACAGTGTTGCAGTGGCTGCGCCTACTCAAATGACGAGTGAGTAGCACCACAGTCGTGACTTGCAGTTTGTAAGTAGTGGGGAGTCACTAGGGGTTAGAAAGTTCAATACAGCAGAGATATCCAGTCTTTTCTCTACTCTTGTAGCTGCAACGTTGATAAGTCTAGTCCAGTTCAGCCTCTGTAGTCACTGATCTCCAAGAAGCTGTTGTAGGCTTGTACATGCTGATTCATTACAGAAAATTGGCTGGAACACTGGAATTATCAATGACTGCTGCTTTGTCAACATTACAAAAGAAACAAAGAAAGAATATTATTGTTAAAATACCTGGATGGGATGGATTGAGGAAGGAAGAACTGAAGCAGTGAAATACTGGACTTCTGTCAACTACAACCATCTTCCTTTGTCAGTTAACACTTCTGCCCAAGAAAGTTTTCCCTGTCCATCGCAAAAACACCTCCTCCAACCTCTCCCCTACCCCATCCATAACCATTGCACCCATACTTCATTTTTGCTAACTTGCTTGATGCTCCACTGAATATGTTGTTGTATTTATGTCAAGGGCAGCTACTCTTACCTCTCCTCTGGCCTCCATTCATTTCTTTCACATCTGTGACAATACTGTGATGGGGTATTCATCAGTGAGGTTCTGACAAAATCCAAACTGAGTATTATTGAACATGTTATTGATGAGTATGTGTCCCTTGTTATATCCACCTACCTAAAGACTTAGAGAAAGCTGATAGAACTTTGTGCTAGATTTGCCCTATTTTTTATGCATAAGACATACCCACGCACTCTTCCACTTTGTCAGTCGAAGTTGATGTCTTAGTTGTACTGTCACAGTTTGCAGAGGGGACGTCTTCAGGACCACAGCTAAGATATTTCAGGCCAGTTATATTTTATCAGTGATATTTTTATTTATCACACCAGATCACAGTATCTCTTCATATCTGAATGAACATCTCAAATTTCACACTTAATACTGACCTCACTCTTTGTGCACCTTCTCTGCAGCCTTAACATTGTATTCCTCGCTCTGTTCTATTACCCTAATGCACTTATGTACATATGATCTGCCTGTACAGCAAAACTTTTCACTGTATCTAGGTGTCTGTGACAATAATGAATCAAATCAATTCATATCTACATGTACATTTTGCAATGGGATTCAGGATGGCAACAGGACCAGGAACCCCAGCTGATTGTTGCCTCTCTAATTCAACAGCACTCAGACTCAATCAGTGCACCATACCACCATTGGCTTAGAACAGTTTCCCCCAACACAGATCTGAGATTGAATTAGCAGACTTCCTGGTCTGTTTGGTCAACCGGCATTTCAGGCAGCAAAATGAATCTGGAATCAGGTTATAGGAAGTGTTCTCTGCCGTTAGGTTCCTTTCTTTAATGAAAACTCTGTTCACGAATTGTCACTGGCAAGACCATGTCCACCTTGTGTAGGTACAGCCATAGTTGTGGAAAGGAGGGTGTTCCATGATCTTTACCCAGTGACAGTGATTAGATTTTGCAGGTAGGGGTATTCCTTTGGCTTTTATATGGCCGAAGGCTTGGAGGGTGCTGTTGAAAGTGCCTTGGCGAATTTCTGCACTGAACTTTGCAGATTGCGGTGCACACTGTCACTGCCACTCTCTTCGATGCAGATCGTTTGCAGTGGAACGAACATACCTCAGGTGGCGCTGCGCGTGGAGGAATGGCCCCTAAAAGGGACTGCAAGTCGAGCACTGAGGGTGGCTTCCGCCAGGTGGTACTGCGCGTGGAGGACTGGCTCCCCAAGCGACTCTTGTACTGAGGATAGGTTCCTCGAGGGGACGCTACACGTGGAGGAATGGTTCCCCGTGATGAGCTTTGTGTACTGAAGTCGGGTTCCTGCAAGCGGCGGTGTGGGGCCCTGTTTTCATCCCAGCAAATTAAATAATTATAAATATAGTAACTGTTGTTAATTGGCAACATTCCAGTGAGAACCCAAATGTCAAATCATGCCTCAATGAATGTAAAGAGAGACTCCAGTACAGAGTAGGGTGTGTGAATCACTTGTCTGAATGCTTTTCTAAGCTACTGCCACTGACCTATTTGTCGGCCGCGTGGCCTAATGGATAAGGCGTCTGACTTCGGATCAGAAGATTGCAGGTTCGAGTCCTGCCGCGGTCGAAGCTTTTCATTTTTATTTCGATTTGGTTCAGGACTGTTCTATTTTCAAAATCCTGAGTCATATGTCCCAGTGTCAAGATTAACTTATTAAAATGGTGCACCCCCCCCCCCCCACACTTTCGTCAGAATAGGCTAAAATCTTGAGATTTTTGCATTTTTCTCTTACCTTTTAGTGCTCGAGCCTGCTTTTTCCCAAACATGGTGTCATTTTCAAATATACATTCACCGCCTTTGTTGAAAGTTATTATGGTTTTATTATCATTGTTATTTAGATGGTGACATTCTATTTCTGACAACCTACTACACACAACATTCATTGTGTTGACTAAAGAAGCTGACGTAGGTCTGAGGACTTATCATGAAAGTCATAAGGTAGAGGAGCAGAAATTACGCCATTCAGCCCTTCGAGTCCTCTCCCCCATTCAATCATGGCTGTAAAGTTTCTCAACCCCATTCTCCTGCTTTCTCCCCATAACTGTTGATCCCCTTGATATTCAAGAACCTATCTATCTTAGTCTTAACTACACTCAATGACCTGGCCTCCACAGCCTTCTGTGGCAATGAATTCCATGGCATTTCATGTTGGCTTTATAGGTCCACGTACTATTATTGAGGCCAATACATGTGTGCACACAAATTAGCAACATGAGTATGTGACTCAGCCACTAGCCTGCTTCTCCATCCAAATCTATCTTGGATGATCTGATTGTGGCCTCAACTCTACTTTCCTACCTGTCCTTGACAGCCATTGACTCCCCCATTGGGAAAGTATCCAATGATGTCTGCCCTAAAAATCGTCAATGAACCCACATCTACTTCTCTTTGGAGAAGAGAGTTCCAAGGGCTTGTGACCCTCTAAGAGAGAAAAAAAAACTACCTTATCTCCCACCTTAAATAAGAGACTCCTTATTTTTAAGCTGTGTCCCCTAGTTCTAGTCTCTCCCGAAAGGGGAAACAATCTTTTAGCATCCACCCTGTGAAGTCTGTTCAGAATCTTAAATATTGCAACGAGATTATGTCTCACATTTCTAAACTCCATTGAAATTAGTTCAGTCTGATCAAACGTGCCTCATAAGAGAGGAGCCCCATCTCTTTGAGGGAATCTTCTCCAAATTGCTATCAATGCATCTACAGGGCAACCTCGATTATCTGAGCGTCAATTATCCAAATTTTGGATTGTTCAAACAAGATCTCAAGGTCCTGTAAAAACGGTATTAGGCAACTCAGGCATTCAGTTATCAGATAAATGGCATTATGGCATGCATTGTTGAATAAGCGGCAGTTATAAATTACTGCTTGTTTACGATCAGATCAATTATCCGAACGATCAATTATCTGAACAAGATACCTCCCGCCCGTCTTGTTCGGACAATCAAGGTTGTCCTATAGATCTTTTCTTAAATAAGGAGAAAAAAACTATACTCACTACTCAGAAATACCTCTGTCAATATTCTGTCCAACTATATCAAAAGGTCCCTATGTTTGTATTCCATTCCCTTTGTAATAACTGGCAACATTCTATTTGTCTTCTTCTATCTGTGTACTAACCTTTTGATTCATTTACAGTGTATCTGGGGTGCCTCTGTACCTCTGAGTGCAATCTTTATCCATTTAAATGACATAGTACTTTTCTTCCTGACAAAGTAGACACAATCATATTTTCAGCATTTATACTCCATTTACCTTTTTTTTGCCCACTCATTTAGCTATATCCCTTTGCAAGCTATTTATGTCATCTTTACAATTTAATTTTCTACCTGCCGTAGGAATTATAACCAATAAGGATGACAGATAATGAACTTTATTACTCCAGGAAACAGGGAGAAACCAGCCAGTCTGCAAACAACACAGCATGAAAACGTTGCAGCAGCAAAGCAAGCAACATTTATATCTTAAGACCGGAGCTTGCGACACTATTGCTTTTCAAGTTCACCAGCATAGAAGACTGATCTGGTGGTAAATCTAACTAACTAAGTGACCCTGTTGAAAAATCCACCCCTTTGAGGGAATCTTGCAATGATGTGGTCGCATAAATTTGGTTATTGAATCCACCAAACTATTCTTTATGAGTGGAAAAACACCTACTCTTCACCAGGCTTGAATTGAGATGAACCAATCGTATGTTTAACAAATTATCCTTTTGTTCGTAGCTTATAAAAGTGCAATATCAACATTTCTTCAACTCTGTGTGTGAGTGATGAGTGAACAGCTCTGCATTAGATTCTCGGGAGGGACATGTCAATACATAACCCTCTCCATTTATATGCATGAAAATTTTGCTGCAGGTAAATCAAACTGACCGCACACTGAGGGATTAAGAAACACACAAGGCTTCCTTTATAAAAATGGACTGATTACAGACATAATGGAAAGGGAACAGGAATTTCAGCTGTCTCATACTTGACTGTAACAGGACATTCATTAGCAACAAAAACAAAAATTACTGTAAAAGCTCAGCTGGTCTGACAGCATCTGTAAAGAGAATTTAGAGTTGAGTTTTAGGTTCTCAGAACTGATGGTAACTAGGAAAGATATGGTGGTGGGAGAGATTCAGGAGTAAGCGATAGGTGGAGATAGTATCCAAAGAGAGAGAACAGTTGGACAGAGAAAGGAGTGGATAACAATCAGCCTGGGAGAATGAATAACTTCTAGTGGGGACAATTAGTGGTAAACAATGGGTTGTGTGTAATAGCAGATAACAAGGCAGAGGTGAGTACTGCAGATGCTGGAGGTTAGAGTGGTGCTGGATTCGATGTTTCAGGCAAATGCCCTTCATCAGGAATGGGGCTCCCAGCTGGATCTGACAGATCCCAGTGAAGGGCTTTTGCCTGAAACGTTGATTTTCCTGCTCCTCGGATGCTGCCTGACCTACTATGCTTTTCCAGCACCACTCTAATCTTGACCACATGTGATAACAAGACCTGGTGTGTGAGGGTTGGGATAAGGACATAGAAGAAGGTGCCTCAAGACGTCAATTGTTGAACTCGATATCCATGTCAGAAGGCTGTAGCGCTCCCAAGCAGAAAATGAGGTGCTGTTCTTCCAGCTTGCACTGAGCGTCACTGGAGCACTTCAGCAAGCCTGAAACAGAGATGTTGGCCAGGGAACAGGGTGGGGTGTTGAAATGGCAGGCACTGGAAGCTCAGGGTCCTTTTTGTGGACAAACATAGGTGTTCTGCGAAGCAGTAACGTAGTCTATGCTTTGTTTCCACAATGTACAGGAGACCACATTGTGACAGGAGAATCAGTGAAGGTGGAGTGCTGCTTCACGTGGAAGATGCATTTGGGTCCTTGGATACTGATGAGGGAGGAAGTAAATGGCTGTTGGTGGCAGAAATGGTGGCAAATGATCCTCTGGATATGGATGCTGGTGGGATGGTAGATGAGGACAAGGGGAACCCTATTGCTGTTGTGGGAGGGAAGAGAGGGGGTGAGGGCTGAAGTGTGGGCGATGCATCAGATCCAGCTGAGGGCCCCATTAACTAGGGTGATAGGGAATCCTCAGTTGAGGAAGAGGATGGACTTTATAGAGGCCACCTTGTCGAAATGGCATCATCAGAACAGCTGTGACGGAAATGGAAGAGCTGGCAGAATGGAAGAATCTTTACAGGAAGCAAGATGTGAGGATGTGTAGTCAAGTGGGGTCAGTGGGTTTGCAGAGGATATGAAAACAGATGTTGAGGAAGAGAAGAGAGGAGAAGGAGTCGGAAATGGACCAGATGGAGATGACAGTGAGAACTTCATTCGTCTCACCAAAATGAAAGTTGCCAAAGTGGTGCATCACCAATTTTTTTTTATCACAGCAAAATAACAAAGAGGCATGTTTGTTTTAACTAGGAGAAAGTGAGGACAGCAGATGCTGGAGATCAGAGCTGAAAAATGTGTTGCTGGAAAAGGGCACCAGGTCAGGCAGCATCCAAGGAGCAGGAGAATCGTCTCACCTACTACCCCACCAACATCCAGGTACATCGTATCATCCTTCGTCATTTCTGCCACCTCCAAACAAACCCCACCACCAAGGATATATTTCCCTTCCCTCCCCTATCAGTGGTCCGGAAAGACCACTCCCTCCGCGACTCCCTCGTCAGGTCCACACCCCCCACCAACCCAACCTCACTCCTGGCACCTTCCCCTGCAACCGCAAGAAATGCAAAACTTGTGCCCACACCTCCTCCCTCACTTCCCTCCAAGGCCCCAGAGGATCCTTCCATATCCGTCACAATTTCACCTGCACTTCCACACATCATTTATTGCATTCGCTGCACCTGATGTGGTCTTCTCTACATTGGGGAGACAGGCTGCCTACTTGCGGGTGTCCCAGGGAACACCTCTAGGACACCCGCACCAACCAACCCAACCGCCCCGTGGCGGAACACTTTAACTCCCCCTCCCACTCTGCTGCTGTGATGGCTGAGAGGTTAAGGCGTTGGATTTGCAAATCCAATGGGGGCTCCCTGCGCAGGTTTGAATCCTGCTCACAGTGTCGAGACTCTTAAACGTCGCTAATTCCTTTTGGGTGGCACAGTGGTTAGCACTGCTGCCTCACAGTGCCGGAGATCCGGGTTCAATTCCCGCCTCAGGCGACTGACTGTGGAGTTTGCACGTTCTCCCCGTGTCTGCGTGGGTTTCCTCCGGGTGCTCCGGTTTCCTCCCATAGTCCAAAGATGTGCAGGTCAGGTGAATTGGCCATGCTAAATTGCCCATAGTGTTAGGTAAGGGGTAAATGTAGGGGTATGGGTGGGTTGTGCTTCGGCGGGTCGGTGTGGACTTGTTGGGCTGAAGGGCCTGTTTCCAAAATGTAATGTAATCTAATCTAATCACTCCGCCAAGGACATGCAGGTCCTTGGCCTCCTCCATCACCAGACCATGGCAACACGACGCCTGAAAGAAGAGCGCCTCATCTTCCGCCTAGGAACCCTCCCACCACAAGGGATGAATGCAGATTTCTCCAGCTTCCTCATTTCCCCTCCCCCCACCTTATTTCAGTCCCAACCCTCGGAATCAGCACCACCTTCCTAACCTGCAATCTTCTTCCCAACCTCTCCGTCCCCATCCCGTCTCCGGCCTATCACCCTCACCTTAACCTCCTTCCACCTATCGCATTCCCAACGCCCCTCCCCCAAGTCCCTCCTCCCTACCTTTTATCTTAGCCTGCTTGGCACACCCTCCTCATTCCTGAAGAAGGGTTTATGCCCGAAACGTCTATCCTCCTGCTCCTTGGATGCTGCCTGACCTGCTTTTCCAGCAACACATTTTTCAGCTCATGTTTGTTTTAATCCTTGTTGTTATTCTGTATTAATTTACTGACCATTCCTGTTCACTTCTTTATTTCACCCACCTCCAGTATTCATATAGTGTGTAAACAATCTTGAGTAAACCTGAAACTAATGCACCTTTCAGACTTCAACCAAACACTGTAGTGTACGCTTAAGAGCATAAGACATAGGAGCAGAAGTTAGGCCATTCAGCCCATCGAGTCTGCTGTGTCATTCATTTATGGCTGATATGTTTTTCAACCCCATTCTCCTGCCTTCTCCCCATAACCTTTGATCCCTTAACAATCATCTATCTATCTCTGTTTTAAATGTACACAATGACCTGACCTCCACAGCCTTCTGTGGCAATGAATTCCATACACTTACCATTCTCTGGCTGAAGAAGTTTCTCCTCATCTCCATTCTGAAGGGTCTGCCCTTTACTCTAAGGCTGTGCCTCTAGTCCTAATCTCTTTTGCTAATGGAGACATCTTCCCAATGTCCACTCCATTCATGTATTTCAGTATTCTGTAAGTTTTAATTAGATCCCCTCATCCTTCTAAACTCCATCGAGTATAGGCCCAGAGTCCTCAAATGTTCCTCATATGTTAAACCTTTTATTTCTGGGATCATTCTTGTGAACTTCTTCTGGACCTGCTCTAGGACCAGTTCATTCTTCCTGAGGTATGGATCCCAGAATTGCTCACAATATTCTAAATGTGGTCTGACCAGGCCCTTATAAATCTTCAGAAGTACATCCCTGCTTTTTTATTCTAGTCCTCTCGAAATAAATGCCAACATTGTATTTGCCTTCCTAACTACTGACATAACCTGTAAGTTAACCTTCAGAGAATCCTGGATTAGGACTCCCAAGTCCTATTTCACTTCAAATTTCTGAATTTTCTCCCCATTTAGAAAATAATCTATGCCTCTATTCTTCCTACCAAAGTGCATAACCTCACATTTTCCTATGTTGTATTCCATCTGCCACTTCTTTGCCCACTCTCCTAACCTGGTCTAAATCCTTCTGCAGGCTCCCGTCTCCTCAATACTGCCTGTCCCTTCATTTATCTTTGTAGCATCTGCAAACTTAGCCAAAATACCCTACGTTTCCTCATCGAGATCATTAATGTATAAAGTGAAAAATTGTCCCAACACTGACCCTTGCAGAACACCACTAGTCATCGCTGCCATCCTGAGAAGGATCTGTTTATCCCCACTCTCTGCCTTCTGCCAGACAGCCAAGCTTCTATCCACACTAGTACCTTGCCTCTAACACCATGAACTTTTATCTAACTCAGTTACCTCTTGTGCAGCACCTTATCAAAGGCCTTCTGGAAGTCCAAGTGGATAATATCCATTTCTACTCATCAGGAACTGCAGCACAGTCGATCTGCCAGTGCATACTATATACTAATATACAATTCAAGTCTCATCATTTCAAAACATTAGCAAACTGAGATTTTTATTGTACTTTAGAGGAGCATCAGGAAATATGCTCAAAAAATTTCAGCAGTATACAAAATATATATGCAGATTAGATACATACCAAAGGAGAGAGTTTCTGCTTTCAAATAGGATTTCATGCAAGAACATGAATAATGTATGAACCTAAGGAAAAACAAACTGAATATTATGTTTTGCTGGGACCATTGGAAATTAATTCCACTTGTTTCTCATGGGTGCTATATAGGCCAGTGCCTGACTGGACTGGTCTGCTCCATGCCATTTGCTTTCCTGATGTTCCAGGGATTGGCGCACACGTTTTAATGTTTTCAGCAGCTCCTTGTTTTTTCTCAATAGTAATTCTCTCTCCTGCAAGGCCATATTTCGTTCCCTTCTGGCCACATCCCGCTCCCTTTCAGTGAAGACAAATTCATTTTCCAAATCCTGCAGCCTAAGGGTCATCAAATATAAGTTAATTTTGTTAAACAACATTTATTTCTGATCTCCCCCTATCCCTCTGCAAACACACATACCCATATATGCACACGTGTGTATACACACTCACAAAGAGCAATATTTCTCCCATTTTTACAAGTGCTGTTACCTGGTAGGGCACAGTCTCAAAGGTATTGGACGTCTTGCTCATGTGCAAGCTCATGGAATGAGGGGTCATGTTTATTAATTTGGTACCTCCAAAAGAAAGGTGCAAATGATAATTTCCTACTGTTAAAGTCCTGTGTTAACAGGACTGATACCCAGGACCAACAAGAATGGATGGGCATAGAATCTCCTTTGGTGAGGTGGAGGTGGGGTATGGGTTTAGTGGGTAAAGGTCAGGGTTGTTGTGAGGTTGTGCAAGGTTTGCTTGGAGGCTGCAGAGGAGTCCATGACTGGGTTAGATTTCTATAAGTAATCAACTCAATATAGAACTGTTGTCTTTTTCACAGCACTGCATGACATTTTGATCATAAAATGTTCCAGGTCACCAGCTTGAAGCATTTTAAAATGTTACGATATATATTACTGTCCATGTTTGATTGTTGGATGGGAACCTAATAGGAGTTGACGTTGATTTTTTCAAAGAACAGCATGGCAGAATTGTAGCGAGTTCAAGTCAATTGCCTATTTTGCACTCCATTCAATTTAACTCTCCACTGATTTGAAAAACTGAGCTTACAGTCCAGGCACAAACATATGGATTAGCTATTTGAGTATAGATTTGGGACTGGCTATTAATGAATAGCCATGGAACTAAATCTCTGCAATAATTCACACTTACAGAAAAGTCATGAAAAAAAGGAAGAAAAAGTAAATGCAAAATAATTGAAGTCATTACTAGTAAAGTTGTATTGCTATCCATAACTGAATTTACTTTCTTTAGTTGACGCTGAGATCAGAATCTCCCTCAGCTTATTTATGAATTGACCAAATGTCTAAAATTAAATTCAAAGAATTATTTGAACAAGTTAGAATTCTGCTTTTTGAATATATTTTAGCACGGAGCACTACAGAATACATTTCAGGATTAAATAACTGTATGCCCAAATCTGCATTTTATCATGTAATATCAGTGAAAAATAAGCTGTTGGTGATTAGAAATGACTGAATGATACGTGGAATGTGACAGAATTGTTGGGCCACGGAAGGGAACCAGCTAAGGATGGAGAATGCAGGATTCAAGCTTAGGGACACATTCAGGAGTTTTGATTGATAGATACTTTTTGCAGAACAAAGGGCATTTGTTCAACTTTTGCAGAATACTAAAAGGGTTGGAATGGAGTCAGTGATAGTGTATATCATTGGAGGGTAGGGATTGTTAATTGTATACTAACTGTGTTTAATTGTATCTAGGTGATGGATATTAACTGTGAATTCACTTGTACTTATTTGTGTAGGAAATAATGGTTGGTGAGGTTAGAAGTTGGAGATGGTCTCCTTCTTTAGATGCCATCCCGTATTCCCAATTCCTCTGCTTCCGCCGTATCTGCTCCCAGGAGGACCAATTCCACCCAGAATACACCAGATGGCCTCCTTCTTTAGAGACCGCAACTTCCCTTCCCACGTGGTTAAAGATGCCCTCCAACGCATCTCGTCCACATCCTGCACCTCCGCCCTCAGACCCCACCCCTCCAACCGTAACAAGGACAGAACGCCCCTGGTGCTCACCTTCCACCCTACCAAGCTCGCATAAACCAAATTATCCGCCAACTTTTCTGCCACCTCCAAAAAGACCCCACCACCAGAGATATATTTCCCTCCCCACCCCTTTCCGTCTTCCGCAAAGACCGTTCCCTCCGTGACTACCTGGTCAGGTCCACGCCCCCCTACAACCCACCCTCCCATCCTGGCACCTTCCCCCGCCACCGCAGGAATTGCAAAACCTGTGCCCACACCTCCTACCTCACCTCCATCCAAGGCCCTAAAGGAGCCTTCCACATCCATCAAAGTTTTACCTGCACATCCACCAATATCATTTATTGTATCCGTTGCTCCCAATACGGTCTCCTCTATATTGGGGAGACTGGACACACCTCCTAGCAAAGCGCTTTAGGGAACATCTCTGGGACACCCACACCAAACAACCACACCGCCCTGTGGCCCAACATTTCAACTCCCCCTCCCACTCTGCCGAGGACATGGAGGTCCTGGGCCTCCTTCACTGCTGCTCCCTCACCACCAGATGCCTGGAGGAAGAACACCTCATCTTCCACCTCGGAACACTTCAACCCCAGGGCATCAATGTGGACTTCAACAGCTTCCTCATTTCCCCTTCCCCCACCTCACCCTAGTTCTAAACTTCCAGCTCAGTAACTGTCCCCATGACTTGTCCTACCTGCCTATCTTCTTTTCCACCTATCCACTCTACCCTCCTCGTTGACCTATCGCCTTCATCCCCTCCCCACTCACCTATTGTACTCTATGCTACTTTCTCCCCACCCACACCCTCCTCTATCTTATCTCTCCACCCTTCAGGCTCTCTGCCTTTATTCCTGATGAAGGGCTTTTGCCCGAAACATCGGATGCTGCCTGAACTGCTGTGCTCTTCCAGCACCACTAATCCAGAATCTGGTTTCCAGCATCTTCAGACATTGTTTTTACCTGGTTGTAATGTGTGTCTCTATATAAATAAATGTTTATAAAAGTGTTTTAAGATTAGCTTCAGTTCTATTCTTCACACCTGGCTTTCTGGTTTGCAACAAGGGTATTTTTCAGTGATAGGATAGACTGGTTAAAGGTCAGGATACTGCCAATGAAAGGAGCTGGAGTAATGTCTGTGATAGGATTGATAGGCCTAACAGTCTTTTCCTATTTATATTGGATCCGATCCTGCAGGGATTGATTATTTCCAGAACTTGATAACTGAAGAAAACAACAGTTACTGTCTGAACTATTGAGTACTTCCAGCATTTTCCATCCTAATTTCTAAAGGATGCTGCTGGCGATCAACATCTTTTTAAACAGAATTATTTAAATTTTGCTTTAAACATGTTATTATGAATTTGTAAAATTGAACAGTTATAAATAATTTTAACTGGAAGTATATTTAATGGTGTTCATTAACATCATCAAATCTGTACTAAAGTGTAATTATAATAATATGCTGTTACGTTACCGCAGTAAATATTCTCTCTTCATGTCTTCAAGTGTTCTTTTGAGGGTAAGCGACTCTTCCATGTAACCCCTCTCTAGTTCCTGCTCAAGTGTTTGCATTTGATTCCATAGTTGGCTTTTCTTACCATGATTTTCCTGCTTTGCTGTGGATGCACACAAGAATTATATTTGAGATTTCTCTTCATCCAACTCAATAGAAAATAATAGTCATTAATATCTATGGAAATAGACAAAATATGAGAGTAGAATTTTCAAGAATGTTTGAGAAAAATGGACTTCTGCCTTTTGGAATGACTGGGAGTTCAACTCTTGAGTTATTGACAGGATGGGTGATGGAGAAATTGACATTAGAAAATGTTTAGTCATGTGCTTGGTGATCTTTTGTTTACCCAGACATGAATGTTTCCTGCTGTTTAGGTGTTAGCTCCACTCCCTTTGGTTCTATTATTCCCTGGACCAAACAGTTGTAGGTTCAATACCCAGTCCAGGGCTTGAGCATATGCCAGCTAGGTTGACATTTTACTGCAGCGCTGAAAGAATGCTGCAATGTTGGAGGCACTAGCTTTTGTATAAAATGATAAAATTCTATTGTGCTAATTCAGGTAGATATTACAAATCCTATTACATTATGCAAGAAAAGGGCAGGGAAATGTTCTGTGTAACATGCCGCCCACAACAAATGCCATCAAAAATAGATTAACTGATCATTCACTTCAATGCTATAAGTGGCACCTGCTGTGAGTAAAATAGCTACTATATTTACCCATATAATAATGGTCTCTGATTCCTCTGATTCCATTAGTTTGGAAAATATATTAATGAAGTCAATGCTGCTCTGGAATTTGTCTTATTTCCCTGGACACTAAATACCATTTTATATCCTTTATTCTTGCTACACAGTTGTCTCAAAATAATGTGCAATATACTGGGTATGTTATCAGTTCAATGCCTCACGAATTTTCACCTTCTGCCTCCCTCACCAATCCTTTCCTTCTAAAATTAACAGACTAAGAATCTTCAGTTGTCTTCCACGCATCTGTTAAATCCTGTTGCTGTAGTTAAACTGGACGTTGTTTCATTAGCTTGTTACAAACTGGAGATGTGTCACAGCTTGCAGTTGTGGATGCTGACAGCAGTTTCCAAGATCCTTTCATCACTTTTTGACATATTTCCAACATTTTGCATCTTGTGACTCTCCTACAGGTGTTCATCCAACTGAAACCCATTGATTGACATTTTCTAATGGTGGAGAGGCAGTGCAAATACAGCCCTTTAATCAACATGAACCAATTGCAATTAGGAATGCCTGCTGTCGATTTGGTAACAAATTTCAACATCTGACTTGCCTGTCAATGGGAACATTCTTCCTTATGAGCCTGGAGATATGTTGAGTGTGTAGGCAAAAATATGGCCGATAGAGTATAATGTAGGAAAAATTTGAAGTTTTTCACTTTTTGGCAGGAAGAATTTTTTTTTAAATCAGTGTATTGCTCAAGTAGAGGATAACTGCAGAATTCCAAGGTGTAGAGGGACCTAAAGAAAGGAAACAACAGGTATTGGGTTAGATGGGAAATTGGAATTTGAAGCACAGACTGGTCAGACATGATCTTGTTGAATGGATCAAGGGACTGAATGCCCTATTTCTGTTCATAATTTTTTTGTTTGTGGATTGTGAGTTCAGTTCTCCCTCTGGAGATTTGAGCACAAAATGTTGCTTAATGTTCCAATTATGGGTCAGTTGGTGATGCTGTCCCTCCTGTACCAAATGGTTGTAGGTTCAAATCCCAGTTCAGTACTTGAGGGAAAAGATGAAGACTGATTCTCCAGTATAGCACTGAGGGGCTGTTTCACTGTTAGAAGTGCTACATTAAACTGGAGCAAACATCTCATGACACTATTTTGAGGAACAGGGAAATTCTCTTCAATGAATTTAACTAAACAGTTTATCTCTTTTAATCAGAAGGTTTGAAAAAAGTTATCTTGTCACTGTAGCGTGGATGTTGTGAGAGCTTGCTGTGTGCGAATTGACTGTTGCATTACGACAGTAATTTCACTTCAAAGTAGTTAATTGGAGGTACAGCCTCTGGTACTATGCAAGATGCTTTATAAATGCAAAACTTTCTTTTAATATATTGAAGAATCAATAAAAATTTAATTTCAATTATAACTAATCTATGCACAAAAATGTGTTCACAGGACATAGCTGCTGCAGTCTACCCCAGTATTTATTTCCGAACTTCGGTTCGAGAAAATGATGGTGAACTGTCTTGAAATGCTGAGATCCATATGGTGTCAGGACATCCAGAGTGTTGTCCAGAAGGATTTTCACCCAGTGACAGTGAAAGATCAGCAATTGTAGTTCCAAACCAGGGAGTTGTGTGCCTTGGAGAGGAACTTACAGGTGGTGGTGTTTCGATGCATCTGCTGCCTTTGTCGTTCTCAGTGGTAAAAGTCAAAGGTTTGGGAGGTTCTTTTGAAGAGTTACTGCAGAGCATCATATAGATGGTACACACTGCTTCTAGTACATTCAGTGGTGGAGGGAGTGAACATTGAAGTAGTGGATGGGGTACCAATTAAATGGGCTGCTTCGTGCTGATCAATGTCAAGCTTCTTGAAAGTTGTTTGAGCTGTACTGATCATGGCAAGTGGGAAATATTCCATCACTGACTTATGACTTGTGGATGGTGGATAGGCCTTTAGGAGTGAGGAGGTGATTTACTCGCTGCAGACTCCCCAGCCTCAAACCTGCTCTTGTGAACACAGCATTTTAATAGTTGGCCATTTCTTTTTCTGGTCAATGGTAACCCTCCGAATGTTGAGAGTGGGGTATTGAGCAATGGTAATGCCATTGAATTATATTTTAAGAGATTTTTCAGTGGTTAAAACACTGGCATTTCTGTGCCAGCCTGCCTGAATTATATGCCAATGAAAAATATGCTGAATGTTTAGTTAAGGTTGAAAGGATAAATGCGATTTTCAACAAAAGCCCAAAGGTAACCAGAGGGAGTTATGGAATCAGCTTGCATGGAACAAACTAGGTTTTCAACTCCATGAATACTAATTTTGGGACTTTGCAGGGAAATTGAAGTGACTGGTATAAAAGTGTTATCAGCTCTTCATTCTAATGTTTTCCAGGTGTAGATGTAGCCTACTCAGTGGCTTCCACTAAGAAGATGGGTAGCTTAAGAACAGAGTCTTCTTTGTTGGATTGGTGTCAGGCATGCTGCCTGCAAAAGCACTGAGATACAAACACTCATTCTTAGAAGGTAGGCCCATCAGGTGCTCAAATAGACACCAGACGATGTACCACCCAATCAGCAACCCTTTGATGGCTGGCAGCTCTCACTGAGAGGGACAATCAGAAGCTGGCAGACCCAGCACTCAGCTGTACCACAGAGGTTATTACTGCTACAACACCCCCCAGCATCCCCGAATAAAGCTGCAACCCAGTGATAAAATAAGAGGAAGAGCAAATGGCTATCACGAAGTGGGGGTATGTGGAGCAGGGGTTCATGAGGTTTGGAAGCAAAGGTGGGGAAGGTTCTCAGCATCCCTTCCTCTAGTCCATGACCAGATTGTTCAGACAGAGGGATCCTCCCTCCAGCTGACAGGCAGCCTGCGCAGGTTTACGTGTCAGGTATGCACCTGTTATTTGTAGTTGCGAAACTTTAGCCAAGTTGGAAAGAGGCCCTTGAGGGTCATTACATGATTGTTAGGTGTTAATGTGTCTATGTCTGCTTACTATCCTGGCCACCAGACATAATGTCTTGCCAACATCTTCAGTTTGGAAACCCCTGGATGACCCTCGTGGAGTTCAGCCAGTATCTGGCAGTGACCTTTACTTGGAACAATCATTCTATTTCCCTTCAGCCTGCAGTGAAGCCCCAGTGTTAGTGATCTGCTTGCTATCTGTGTTTAGGTTTCCTTGGCTTGGTGGTGCCATTTCCTGTGATGATGTCAGTTCCTGTGGTGATGTCATTTCCTGTTCTCAGTGAGTGGGAAATAGGGTCCAAGTTGATATGTGTTTGTAGTTTGAGTTCCAATTGGAATGTTATGCTTCTATGAATTCTCGCGTGTGTCTCTGTTTGGCTTGCCTGAGGATGGATGTGTTGTCCAGTCGAAGTGGTGCCCTTCCTCATCTGCATGTAAGGATCCTAGTGAGAGTGGGTCATGTCTTTTTGTAGCTATTTGATGTTCACGTATCCTGGTGGCTAGTTTTCTGCCTGTTTGTCCAATGTCATGTCTGTTGCAGTTCTTGCAAGGTATTTTGTAGTTAGTTTTGCTTGTTGTCTGTATGGGATCTTTCAAGTTCATTAGCTGTTGTTTTAGTGTACTGGTGGGTTTGTCGGCTACCATGATGCCAAGAGGTCTGAGTAGTCTGGCAGTCATTTCCAAGATGTCTTTGATGTAGGGGAGAGTGGCTAGGGTTTTGTCTGCCTGTTTGGGTTTGTTGCTGAGAAATCGGTGGACTGTGTTCATTGGGTACCTTTTTTTTAATACGCTGTGTTGGTGATTTTCTATTGCTCTTTGGAGTCCCTCTGTGCTGCAGTGTGTGGTGCCTCATTGAAATAATGTTCTAATGGAATCTAGTTTGTGGATGTTGAGATGATTGTTTCTATAGTTCAGTATTTGTTCCGTACATGGTGTTTTCCTGTAGATGCTGGTTTGAAGTTCCCCATTGACTGTTTGTTCTACTGTGACTCTAGGAATGGCAGTTTGTTGTTTTCCTCTTCTTGAGCTAATTGTATGCCAGTAAGGGTATTATTGATGGTCTTGAAGGTTTCCATTAATTTGTTTCATTTTGTGATGACAAAGGTGTCATCCACATAGCTGACCCAAAGTTTGGGTTGGAAGATTGGCAGGGCTGTTTGTTCGAGTCTCTGCTTTACTGCCTCTGCAAAGAATCCTGATATCGGAGATCCCTTCAGTGTTCTGTTTGTCTGTCGGTTTTGTTGATGGTAAGGTGGGTGGTAAGGTATACATCCACTAGCTTGACAATGTTGCCCTTGCTGATGATGTTGGTGGTGTTTGGTGCATGTGTCTTTGGTTCTTCTAATAGTGTAGTCAGTGTTTCCTTGGCCAGGGTGATGTTGATGGATATGAACAGGACTGTTATGCCAAAGGAGACCATTATTTCATCTTCTTCTATCTTGGTGTCTTTGGTATCCAGTAATTCTTGGGTGGAGTGAATGGAGTGGCGTGAGTCTTCTAAGTGTTTTCGTCTTCGGTGTAGCTCCTTGGCTAGTGTGTATGTTGGTGTTCCAGGTAGCAAGACTATTGGTCTGAGGGGGGCTCCTGGTTTGTGAATTTTGGGTAATCCATAGAAGCATGGTGTGTTGGATCCATGTGGTTTCATTTTTTGGAAGTCTGTCTTGTTTAATTCTCCAGATTTCTGAAGGTTTTTGAGTAGAGTTGTGATTTGGTTCTCTAGTTGTGGGGTCGGGTCTATCGCCACTTGTTGGTAAGTATTGGTATCTGCAAGTAATGTGTTCGCTTTCTCAATGTAGTCTCTTTGGTTTAAGATGACAGTCAAGTGTCCTTTGTCTGCAGGTAGGATGACAATATTTTTATCTTTTTTGAGTCCTTCTAGTACTTTCCTTTTTTGTGTATTGAGTGTGTTTCCTTTCTTTTTCCTGCTTAATGTTGGTGCAACTGTCTGTCTGATGGTTTGCTGGGTTCCTTCTGTGAGTTTGTTGTCTTTCAGTATTGTTTCTCATGCTGCTCAGAAGTTATAATTTAATCCTTTTGGCTTTTTCAGTGTCTGTTAAGTTTTGTTTTTAATCCATGCTTCTGTGTTGTTTATTTTGTGTGAGTTTGTCTAGTTTTTTTCTGCAGGTCTAGTTTTTTTCATTTTTAGTTTGTCGCTGTCATCTCAGAAATGACTGCCAGACTACTCAGCCCTCTTTGGATCATGGTAGCCCACAAACCCACCAACACACTAAGTCAGCAGCTAATGAACTTGAAAGACCCCATACAGACATATTGGGCAAACAGGCAGAAAACAAGTCACCAGGAGACATGAACATCAACTAGCCACAAAAAGACATGACCCACTCTCACTATATCCTTACATATAGATGAGGAGAGACACCACTTTGACTGGGACAACACGTCCATCCTCAGACAAGTCAAACAGAGACACGCATGAGAATTCCTAGAAGCATGGCATTCCAACCAGAACTCGATCAACAAACACATCGATTTGGACCCTATTTACCACTCTCTAAGAAAAATAACAGGAACTTACTTCACCACAGAAACTGACCACCACAGGAAATGACATCACCAACCCAAGGAAACCTAAGCACATAAATAGAAGACAGGTCACTAACACTAGTGCTTCACCAGAGGTTCACTGATGATGTTACCTTGTATGGTGCCGAAACGTCTGAAAATGAACTTTCCAGCTCAGCGAGCAAACTTATATACAGAACTTAGTATTAGAGCCCATCACTGAATTTAGACTGAAACTATGGGCAGCACCGCTTTGTCCTCTTTAAGTGGATGTATTAGGCGTTTGTGGTTCATTATTATTACAAATTTACATCTGTAAAGGTATTCGTGGAACCTCCTGACTCCAAATATGACCATCAAACCTTCATTCTCTGTCTGGGTGTATTTATGCTCTGCATTAGCCAATGTGCTGGATGCATAGGTTATTTGGTGTTCCACTCGATTGGGCCACCTATGAACTAATGCTATCACGATGCCATACAGGGAGGCATCACATCTCAATATCAGCTCTCACTTGGGATCATAGTGTGCCAACACCTTCATATGATGATAGCTATTTCTTCATTTCTCTGAAAGCTTTGACTTGGTTACTTGACAATTTCCAAGGCTGCCTGTTTTCTTTTAAGAATTCATGCAAAGGTGCCAGGATAGAGGCCAGGTTAATATTTCTCAACCAACTTTGCTCCATCAAGGTTAGGCCCAAACCTTTTGCTTTAATCAGTGATAACTGAAACAGATACTTCTCAGGAGAAGCCGGATCCAAAGTTGTACATTTAATCTGTAAAGGTCCCCTGGTATAGGTTCTCAGTCTAGCCCAGGTTCCTCCGTTATGGCCTGAGTGAGGCAATGCAATTGTTCTCACTGAATTGGTGTCCCCCACGTTCATTTGGACTGGCAAGGTCATCTACTTCCATCAGAATACTCTGCAATTCATATGCTCTCATTGCCATATTTTCGAATGATAAAGCCATTTCTAGTGCCTGTTTGAAGTCTAGTTGGGCTTCAGCTAGTATGTGATTTTTTCATGATTATATTATTAATCCCACTCTCATCGCCACTGAAATAACTCCACAGAGGCTGGTATCCCATCATCAAGTCACCCTTTATTAACACATGGAGATCCAGCTCCCTCAGAGCCAGCTCTCAGAATAAACAGGATGTCTGATGATCCAGTTTTTGTCAAGTTATGTTACTGGTTTTATTCATAATTCATATTTTCATGATGACTAGGTTTGTCTCAATCAGGAAATCGTCATCTCAAAATTATTCAATTTGGTAAGCAATGTAAATAATCCGGGTAACTATTACTTTTGGGCAAAAATGATACCACAGTTTATTATTGGCATGGAATTTCAACTTATTCAGCTCAACATAAATATTGCATTAAATCACAAATTCAGTTAGTCATGTTATCTATAAATCAAACAAACAAAAGGGGACAAGTTATGATCCTGTTCTTATCTGTCAGCCAGGGCTCCCTGATTGGACCAGATTAACAGCCCAATTCAGGGAATTCATATTCTGTCAGGTCCACCTGGTGGACTTCATTACAATTGCTATAAAAACACTTGCACTTTGTATTAGTTTTCTTTACCTAGGCACTTGGTTAATCCTGTGCCATGTAAGACTTTGGCCAACTGGACATAGCCTGTCTCATTCAGCAGCTCAGAGAATGGCTCTAAGACCCAACTTCCTTCTCCTTCCAACAGTGAAAGCAGTTTTGCGACTTTAAGCTCTTGGCTACCTTCCTTCTGCAAGAAAAAGAGATGGAACCCCATATGAAATTTAAAATGTAAATCAATGAAATTCAGAAACTTAGATTGCATTTCAGCAAAAAATAATCATTGTTTATTTACACCTCTTCCAAATGAATCTTCTGTTTACTTTAGTGAACTTTCTGATTCCCTTACTCAAATTTCTCTCCTGTATTCTTAAAATTGCTTAATATATTTTGGGTTTATTCCACAGCTATTTAGTTACCCAGTCTTGTTGTTAGCCTTCTTCTGTGAGGCTAGACAATGAGTGTCCACAGCTTCTAAACATCTAGCATTTAGAAGGACAAGAGCAGCAGATACATGGGAACACAACACCTGAAAGTTCAACCCCAAGTCACACATTAACCTGACCTGAAACTAAATCACCATTCCGACACTGACACTGTGTCAAAATTCTGGAACTCTTTCCTAACAGCATTGTGGGAGTACCTATACCCTAAGGATTGTGGTGGTTCAAGAAGGCAACTCAACACCTTTAAAGGCAATTTGGGGATGGACAATGAATGTTTTTTTTAAAACCAACTTGTTTGGGCATGTAATGAGACTCATGTTAGGGCAGACAGGACTCGAGCCCAAGTCTTATAGATAGGGAGACTGCATCACAAGGTCATTGAGTATTGACAGTGCCACCCATATCCTGTGAATGAATTTTAAAAAAAGCTTCTCTTGAGTGACATCAGCACCAAATCTAATCACATTTTCTGCTGGTATCAGCTCAAGTGACTGCAATGATAGAAAGCCTTATTGATTTTATTTAAAATTCGAAAAGTCTAGAGGCATAACGGTCAATTTTAGAACCTGTTGCCTGGTTCCATTGGTTCACTATTTCCACTTTATGTTAAGATATATTATTTCCTCCTTTTTACCTGGATTATTTGGATCTGCTGATCAGACAGAATTCCTTTTTCTTGGAGAAGTCTGTAGAACACTGGTGACATCTGAAGGTGGCCGACAATTGAGGGATAATTTGCCCGAATCACATCTCTATGAAAGTCTTTGTTCAGTGTATTTTCATGGTTAGTTCTGAAATCTGAGATTCAAACACTTTCATTTAACGTTGGGGTGCAAATATTGTCAACAATCCAACACTTTGATTTGTTTCTCTTTTTTACCAAATTATGACAGTCATTAGAGTTTCTTTGTTATATTCTGGATACAAGACGTTAAGCAATCATAAGAGAACAAGTTAAGAAGCAACAGATAAGTAGAGAGGCATGATTTTGCTTTGCACCATCACCCTTGACTGTTGTCTCCCCATTACAGATCTTTCCCTTTTCTTATTTCACTGTACCCTATTCCCTGGCTTGGTAAGTACTTGAAAGGTTGATCATCTCTAACTTCTTCTTTTGACAGTGCCTTGTGGTTGAGAATAACTTACTTGTCCTCCAGTGGGTGCTGGTTTCTGCAGTGGCTGAATAGTCCAATCCTGGACCACAGCCTCTTCCATGACTGGGGCAAGTGGTGTTTGATGAGGTGGGTGGCTGAGACATTCTGTATTCTGTATGCTTTTTCCACTGCTTAAACTCGGCCTCCATATGTTCCACTTGGTAGCACTCAGAGGGGTTGATGCCTTTGTAGATGCTTCTTCTCCAATTAGTGTGTTGTAGCGCAAGCAGTGAGGATGAAGCATTTGTTTCAGGAATCTTGTGTAGAGTGTGCATGATTATTGCCTCAATACCGGGGTTATTGGTCTGGGACAAGACACTTTCATCTCAAACATCTTCTAACGACATCATCAACCTGGCATGTTAACTTCTTCTCTCTGCACAGATACTGCCTGTTAAGTATTTACCAGCATTTTCCTTTCTTACTTCAATTACCAGCAAGATATTGCTTTTGTTTCAACAGAGAAGAGCATAGGAGAAGGAACTGGCAGAAGAATGGATTAAAAGGACAGAGAACTGTTGGACAGATAACTGTACTGTTGCTATCCTGATCTAGGTAGATAGGTAGATCGGCAGATCTTTTGAGATTTTGTGGTTATATTTCAGGATGTAGCTTGGGTTCCATTTTCTCACCTAGGGTTACTTTGACATCCTCTGCCTGCCCAACATATTGTCACAATGAATTTGCCATCTCAACAGCATATATTAATGTGAAAATTACCCATATTTATTGAACTGTGTAAACAGAGCCACCAGGAGAGAATTTCTTCATTTTAGTTGCTGCTTTGATTACTGTTGTGAAAAGAAAAGAATGTGAGAAAAATTAACTTTCTGCAGCTCCTGCTCCTGCTCCTGAAATCAATTTGTCAGCTAGTTACATGCAGTTTACCCGTTGATCAAGTTAATATGTGACTATATCACTCAAACTGTGAAGGCCCTGGGTAGCAAGGATAGAGAGTGGCTAAGTGGTAATGTCACCAGACAGGTATTCCAGAACCAGGCTAATGAATTTAATTTGGTATGAATTCAAATTCCATCATAGTGACTGGTGAAGTTTAAATACAGTGAATATAAAGCTACTTTTAGTTATGGTGACCATGAAATAATAAGCAATCATTGTGAAAACCCACCTGATTCACTCTTGCCTTTTAGAAAAGCAAATCTGCCATCTTTACCTGACCCATACATGACAGGGGTTAACTGTTAACTGTCCACTGACATCATGTAGAAAGCTTCCTCATTCAAGGGTGATTAGAGATGGGCAATAAAAGCTATCCTTGTCAGCGATGCCCTCATGGTTGTAGGAAGCATTGCAACTTACCTCAATGAGGGAAATATTGAACAGGGTTCCTGCTGGATTACTATCAACAGACAGTACACGATTGGAGTATGAGTTAAAATTGGACGAAGACCAGAGTCAGGCTTTCAATGGGGTAACACATCACAGAGATTCTTAATGTATGGACTCCGAGGTGATGTGAAAAATTACAGTTGTCTGAGCTGCCAGGGAATGACCATCACCCATCGTCAAAGTCTCCGCTGAAAAGAATGCAAAGTAAAAAGACTTATTTTATTCTGAAGTAGATTGCCATTTTCAGCCTAGGTCTGAGAGATTAACCCCATGGACTGAAGCTCCCCGGAAACAGAACTGGATACTTGTTCCTTGCCTATACTTGGGGAAGATAGAATAAACAAGCTGGTATTGTAGAGAGAGAGAGCTCTATTGCTGTTTTCTTGTCATAGCATCATGTAAATGTAAATAAAATATTGTGGTCGAAACAGTTAACCGCTGTGTTTCTGGAACATGTTGAGAAAAGAAAAGTCACCTCTGAGTTACTGCAGTGTCATTAGGTTCTGCATTACCTATATTCCTCATTCAGATTTCTCACTGCCTATTCTGAAGATATTACCCTTCCTAATAATTCCAAATGTATGTCTGACAAGTGGCCATTCTTCACATGTAAGCCTGGCAATGCTGTTTGATTCAAGTCCTGTCAAATCCTCACTTGGCATCCTCACCTGGCTTTTGTAACTGTGCAGTGAAAAGGAGCTGGATACAACCCTTCATTGGTTATTTTCCTTCCTAGTTCAGGGAGATTGAGACCAATTATAGATCTCCAGCTGTCTCCTCAGTTGAGGTTGGCACACTCTAGGGATCAAATATGGGATCTTCCTCTGTGTCATCAGCACACTCCTGGGAGCCTTAGGGAGTGGGGTAGTATAGAGAATGTGTTTTGTTTCAAATTCGTATTCAGTCTGTGTAAAACAGATTTAGATTGAAGAGCGTTGGAACCTCAATTGTAGTATAGCATGAACAGTGCTATTACATTAGGCAGATGGAGACAGACTAAGTCTCAGGTCTGTCTATCAGTTGAATTTGCTTGGCATCAACTTGACATTCTGTGCCTACTCTAAGCGAGATACTTTAGACTCTTTTAAGGGAAAAAAAATTATTTCACAGCCTGGCTCTTAGTCTCCCAGCAACAGTAGGCGCCGGTACTGAAAATTATGTCACCATGCTGGCACGCCTGCTGCATCGTAACCATGGTACCCAGTGTGCCTACTGGTGGCACCGTACTCTCATACCACACATGGAAACAATTCATTCAGCTGGCCTGCCAGTCAGAAAATGCAAACAAGGGAGTCTCATACTCAACCAAATCAATTCAATTAGGCATTAATGAACTGAAAAACCCAAGTGTATCATGGATTTCGTCAGACCAGGATCTATGCACTCAGAAAATGGGAAACAAAATACAAGGGTGGATAATAATGGGCTGACGGGGGCCATAAATTCCCGCATTGAGTTTAGTGTTACTGTTAAACAACGTGTTCATTTAATATTTTTATTGGAGACTTGTGAGTCTCGTTGTCACTGTTTGATATCCCCCCATCACAGCAGCAGCTTCAGGATAGAACAATGAAGGGTCCTGGTGACTGTGTGAAACTGGGCCTCTATTGTGGGTTTTACAGTACTTGTCGGCCAATCAACAGCATTCTATGCATCTACTCAAGCTCATTTGCATGAACTCATTCTCAGCTGAACAGACCCATTTGGCATTGTTTCAACTTTGACTCAAAGTCCCATGAAGGTGCCAGATGGGATCTTTATTTCCAGACTTTCTTTCTCACGAGAATTTATAGGGACATCACAGTAAGTTTTGCATAGTGCAAATCCGGGCGATACAGAATTAAGCAAGCCCAATAGAAATCAATAGCTGCCAGTACAGCCACCTCATTTATACACACTACAAAACCTTAGCATTTATTTTGCAATTACTTCTCCAGGAGGTGGCAACTCTCTGCTGGGGTACAGTTGTGCAGATCTCAGCTGCGTTCTAAATAGCTGAGGAATGATGCTATTTTTCATGCAGTCCCAGACTGGGTGCCAGTAAGTTCTTCATTTGTCCTGAATATCACAGTTAAGCTTCACTGTCTTCTGGCATTGAGAAACAGGAATACTGGGCCCTTTCCTCACTTGTTTCTAACACTGCTGGGGTTCATTTGTGTAATAATTTTAAAAAAATCATTTTCATGTTTCATGACCTTTGGCCACCCTGAGCTACTTTTTGGCCAATGAAGTACTTTTGAGCAGCATTACAATGTAGAAAACCTATTTTTTTTTTGACACAGCAAAATGCCACAAGCAGCAGTTCCACAATGGCCAAGTAACCTCTTTAAATGAAATAAAGACAGAAAATGCGAAAGAAACTCGACAGATCCGGCGCCATCTGTGGAGAGAGGAACCGAGTTTACGTTTCGAGTGTGAAGTGACGCTTTCTCAGAGTTCCAGAAAGAGTCCTCTCTGAGTCAAAATACTAACCGTGTTTCCCTCTGCACAGATGCCCCCAGATCTGAGTTTTTCTGTTTTTTGTTGCAAAGCTCCAGCGTTTCACTCTTATTAATCTGTGTTGGTTGAGCCATAAACCATAGCCAACACATCAGTGAAAACTCCCCTGATTTCTTTTGCACTCACTTAATGGGCAGCGGGGACCTAAATTTAATATTTCGTCTTTGAAGCAGACACCACTGACAGAGCAGAACCCCTTCAGTACTAATACTGGGAGGTTAGCTTAGAATTTGTGTTCACGTTGCAGTTGGGGTGTCGAACTCACAAACCTTTGACTCAGATCTAAGTATAGCAGCACACGAGCTGCGGAGGACACTTAATAAACTCCTTGCTAGCACCGTGTTGACAGCAGCACCATAGAACATACTACAGGTTAAAAATTAACTTGTATTGTTCAGTTAGTCGCATGCTTTCTCGCGAAACAAAACTTGTTTTTTTAAAAAAAATTCGATGAATTACTCACACTAATCTGTGCAAATTCCACCAGTCTGCGATTAAGGTGTGTTCTGAGCCATGGAGTAGGCTGTGTTTACATGGCTGGTTGCTAGGTGACTATACATAACATTGCTAAATTTACCTGGCTGGCAAGGATCTTGTCCAGGATGAATAATGTTCCAGCATTGCTCATCCTAACCTGCTCACTTACAGTGCTCAGTTTAAGTAGATAAAGGGTGATTTTGAAAGCTTTGTTTTATTATAGTGCAATGTCAGCAGGATTGCATTTAGGCAGGAGTAAGAAACCATGCCCAGAGAACAGGAAGATGAGGAAGATACTACTAGAGGAGGCCATTCAACTGATCCTAGCTCAACATTCAAAAAGAATCTACAGTTCGCTCATCATAATGTTTCACTTTTGGAGGTAAAAACAATGACTGCAGATGCTGGAAACCAGATTCTGGATTAGTGGTGCTGGAAGAGGGCAACAGTTCTGGCAGCATCCAAGGAGCTTTTTTTGTTAACCATTCCCAGAATGTTAGTGTCCACTACTAAACCAGACATATTTACCACCAACTGATCACTCTCTGTGTAAAACATGAATCTTAAATTTACCTGCCAATAGCTGTTACCTCCTTACTGTTCCTCCAACTTTAACCTCTGAATGCCCCTATTTTTCAAAGCAGTTCCATTGGACATTGTGCTTCAGCTGTTTAAGCTTTAAACTATGGTCTTTTCCCAAAGCCTATTCTCGTCCCTTAAATCACTGTTTAAACACCTACCTTTTTGACCAATCTTTTGATTGGTCATCCGTCTGATGCCTCTTTATGTGGGTCAGTTGAGCCAGGCAAATTATGTGACACAGTCTTGCAAAGCAAATATGCTTGTTCAGTGGGCATGCATATTTGACAGCAACCTATAATCCACAATCATTGCTAAACCAACACTGAATTCAGGAAACTAAATTGGACCAACCATTTAAATATTATGACTTCAAAAACAGGCCAGAGACTAGGGAATCCAGCAGTTAGTGACTCATCTCCTGATTTCTCAAAGCCTGTCCACCATTCACAAGGCAAAAGTCAGAAGTGTGATGGAATACTTTTTCTACTTGCCTGAATGAGTGCAGTTCCAACAACACTCAAGAACCTTGACACCATTCTGGATGAAGCAACCTACTTGATTGGCACTAAATCCATAATAATTCACTCCCTCCACCACCAATGCACATTAACGGCAGTATGTACCATCTAAAAGATACACTTCAGAAATTCACTAGGGCTACTTAGAGAGAATCTTCCATATCAATGACCACCACAATCTGGAAAAACAAGAATAGCAGATCAGTGGGAACAGAACCAGCTGGAGGTTTCCTGACTTGGAAATATATCACCGTTGCTTCAGCATCACTAGGTCAACATCCTGGAACTCATTCCCTAACAGCATTGTGGGTGTAACTATGCCAAATGATCATAGATAGAAGATAGCTCACAGCCACCTTCTCAAGGAAATTTGGGGATGGGTCATAAATGCTGGACCATGAATGAATTTTACTTCAGATATCTCAGATTAATTTTAATAATGGTCCAGGAGAATTATGTAGCACAATTATATGAGATATGGGTTTTAAAAAATTATACTACAAAAATTAAGCTCAAACTGCCTGAATGATGGTTTTACAGAGTAGAGTTGACTTTGACTTGGGCTAAATGGTGATCATGGGCTTGGACCACTTCAGTGCCTGGCCTGACTTTGGAGTCAATGTCAACTGAATATCAGACTGAACATGGAAAGAACCATGAAAGGTGGGGACACACAGAAACACGCGGCACGGTGGCTCAGTGGTTAGCACTGCTGCCTCACAGCAACAAGGACCCGGGTTTGATTCCTGTGTGAGTTTGCACATTTTCCCTGTGTCTGTGTGGGTTTCTTCCAGGTGCTCTGGTTTCCTCCCACAGTCAAAAGATGTGCAGGTTAGGTGAATTGGCCATGCTCAATTGCCCATAGTGCTAGGAGCATTAGTCAGAGAGAAATGGGTCTGGGTGGGTTACTCGGTGTGGAATGGTTGGGCTGAAGGGCCCATTTCCACACTGTAGAGAATCTAATCTAATTCTAAACAAAAAAAAATCACAAACATTTGTGGAATGGGGATTTTTCATGGAGCTCAGGGATGCATTCTTCTTCCTCCCCCAAAAAACTCTGAAATAATCAACGATTTTCACCTTTGACCCTCTTTTGGGGAGATTGGTAGGAGGAGCCATTTTAAACATGCAGCTGCCATTTTAATGAGAGTTGGGGTTCTGTTTGACCAATGCTTGCCAACTCTAATTGAACGTATACCAGGAAGTTTCACCACATGACATCTTGCTTCCAAATGCCATGCCCTGCATTCTCCATCTCCAAACTTTACATAACTGATAAAACGACATGTTAAAAAGTTGAAAATATCAACTCATTTCTAATGAGCCTGTGTTTTTCTCCTCGGTTTGAGCTTGCCAGTGGTCCCAAGTGAGTAATCTTCAGTTGCAGGAGAATACAGGACAAGTCTGCATGGTTGGTGATTCTGGAGTGATACTATCAGGTCTCAACCTTTGAGTGTTAATGATGTCTCACTAGCTGGAGTGAAGGTTTCACCCACTGTGTGCTATTAGAAAGGCACAGGGCACAAGTGCAGTGTGACTGTGATGGTTTCTATACTGGCAACATAATTCTTTGGTGGCACAATGGTTTGCACAGCTGTCTCATGATGCCAGGGACACAGGTTCAATTCCACCCTTGGGCAACTATCTATAGAATTTGTGCACTCTCTCTGTGTCTGCATTGGTTTTCTCCAGGTGCTCCGGTTTCCTCCCACAGTCCAAAGATGTGCAGGTTAGGTGGTCTGGCCATGCTAAATTGCCCATAGTGTACAGTGCCGATTAGGTGGATTAGCGATGGGCTACAGAGATAGGGTCAGCCTGGATGTGATGTTCCTCAGAGGGTTGATGTGGACTTGATGGACTGAACGACCTGCTTCCACACTGTTCAATGATTCTATGAAAGTTTGAAGTAACTCACAGATTTTGCAGAGGCATATAACTCATGCTGTATCTGCTCAGCAAATATTTTCTGCTGACACTGCGTTTTCATTTCCATTTCTTAGCAATGATGGTTCTAGCAAAAATGAGTTCAAGGACAAATCACCTATTTAAATACCAAATCTTTTATTGTATTTCTTGTCATTTTGGCATATGCAATGTATTTCTGAATAGGTTCAATGATAGCAGCGACATTAGAAAAATAAACAATAAAAGATCTCCCGGTCACACTTGAAATTTTGTTCCTGGCACACCCAGCATCCCCTATCACGGTTAGAACTTCCTGGTTAAATAATTGTTCCTATTTTGATTACAATCCTTACCACTGTTAAAGTCTGATCAGTGCGGGGGAAAAATATTTTTGATCTTTCTTTTAACAAAAGCTATATATATTGTATTGAGTGTAATGCCAGGCATCAGGGAGTTAACGATCTGGATATTGGATTCTATGTATACCATGAAAAAAACCCAAACTGCAGGACAGTGTCAGCGTTAGAAAAAGGAGTAGGAGAGAGGACAAGGTGAACAAAGCAACAATCATTAGTTAATGCCTATTTAGGATCTAAAAGTCTGCCAGTTGTCCAGAGAGAATTTGTAGCTCGATGTCTGTGGGACAGTGTGAGTTTGTGCTGGAGAAGAGTTCTAATTTCAATACAGCAAGGATGCAAGACTGCATTTGGAGACTGGGAGATACAGTATAGGAAGGTTCATAGGAATAATGGGCCGTTATCTATCTATAATACAAAAATGACATGTCTAGTGTGCAGTCCCTGTCAGTCAGAGTTTGCTGCCACTCAAAATGTCACATTCAATTCTCTGAGATATGAATGAAGAAGTGTTAAGGAAATGCAGCCGGAATGTTTGAGTCAGAGTGTCTGGGGTGTCTTTATTCACTTTGACAAAAGATTACCTAGTTTTTAACTTAATGGTAATTAGTTTTTGATCCTCAAAGAACTCACTGTGATCATTTCCAAAGCATAGTTTTTCATGTCATCAGATAGAGAGAGAGATAATAAAGGTTAAGCAGAGAACAAATACAGAGGTGATGAGCTCTTACAATTCACCTCAGCTGGGATAAGTGAGATTGCAGAGAAATTAAACGCAGCTCACCTGAGACTGGGTCTTTAAGTGATCTTTAGGAACAATTTCAAGTGAGAGAGAGGTTGAAGACAAGAGGTGAGAGAGATAACAAGCTCATGTATGTGTTAATGCATTGCAGCAATCTTAAGGAGGAGCTGTGCAATTGTGGCAACATGTGAGAATGACATATACTGTCACAATAGAGCTGATGTACATGCATCACCATGTTGAGTGATAAATACAGAGCATACAGTTGAACCAAAGAAAGTAAAGTTCCTTCCATCATGATATATTACAGAGTTTTTTTTTCTCAAATGCAGTCATTGTGTAAAACCTTTTAACTGAACAAGATACCTGTTGAGACTCATCTGAAACATTTGTACAGTGAGAGAAGCCACAATGGAGTTGCACATCTTTGATAAAGCTGCACAGGCCACCCTCTCGGCAACAGTCAGTCTTAACGCTCCTGAAAACAAAGGCCCTTTTCACTGATTTATCTCCATTGCATTTCAAAGCCATTTAATTCGGAATCATCTGAAAAAGGCACCAAAATACTACAAATGCGGTCTCACTCTCTGCGAGCTCTGTCCTTTCGTTAAAACAGAAGCAAACCTTTTAAAATCCCAAACTCATGTGATTCCAGCAGTGCATAGAGTTGGTGCATAGACTGTGGCCTGAAGCAAACTCATCCCCAAGCTTCACTAAAAGTAAAACAGAAATACTGATACCATTCATCTGATGACACCTTCAAAAATTTGACTCATGTTGTGATTTAGCAGTAAGTTCAATAGACAGAGAAATTCGGGAGGTGATCAAGCCCTAATTAATAGTAGCCCCACAATTTATGAAGGTAAAAACAATGACTGCAGATGCTGAAAATCAAATACTGGATTAGTGGTGCTGGAAGAGCACGCTCGCTGGATGCTGCCTGAACTGCTGTGCTCTTCCAGCACCACTAATCCACAATTTATGAATCCAAGTGGTGCATTTCTTCCCTCTGACTCTACAAAATACAAAATAATTTTTGGTTTTCTCATAGCCAAGAGCAATTTTAAAATTAATTTTTATGACCCAAGGAAACCTAAACATATAAATAAAAAGTGGGCCATACTACCAGTGCTTCACCAGAGGCACACTGATGATGTCACCTGTATGGTGACAAAACATCTGAAAATGAACCTTCCAGCTCAGCGAGCAAACTTGCATCCATTAACTTGGTTACTCTTGAGAATGTGCTAGCGAGCAGCCTTTTTGAACCAATGCAGTCCAATTGCTGTAGATTGATCCACAATACCTTTAGGAAGGGAATTACAGGATTTTGACCCAGCGACAATGATGGGACATTTTTATATTTCCAATGCAGGCTGGTGAGTGGCTTGGGGAAGAACTTACAAGTGGTGGCATTCCCATCTGCTGGCCTCATCCATCTAGATGGAAGTGGTTGTGGGTTTGGAAGGTGCTGTCCCATGATCTTTGGTGAATTTCTGCAATGCTTCTTGTAGATAGTACACACAGTGCAGCTATTGAATGTTAGTGGTGGAGGGAGTGGATGCTTGTGGATATGATGCCAGTCAAGTGGGCCAGTTTGTCCTAGATGGTGTCAAGCTTCTTGAGTGTTATTGGAGCCGAACTCATCCAGGCAAGTGGGGAGTATTCTTTCACACTCCTGACTTGTGCCTTGTAGTTGTGATTTAGGCTTTAGTGGTCAGGCTTTAGGGAGTCAGGAGGTCAGTTATTAACTGCAGGATTCTTAACCTCTGACCTGTTACTGTGGTGAGTCCTTTGGACCTTTGGTTAGGCTACAAAGGTCTGGAAATGACAATCCAAGTTTAAACACCATAAATTGAGAAAATGGACAGGGCATTTCTACATTTTCACAAGTGAGACCTGCACTTATTTCAGGCAACCTGCAAGTCTGCCTAATATAGGCCTTCAAAGATTTTTACATTGGCCTGAACTCCTGGCCTCTGCAGGTTCATCAATTGACTATTGTTGTACGTGTTTTATGGCTTTAAATATACACGATTATATGAAAGGCACTTAAGTGTGTCTAATAATTTTTGTCCAATTATTTTCTTCTACTTTCCTATGTGTCTGATAGTTGTCTAACACCCCTCAGTCTTCCAAAATAAAAATGGGCTAAAAATGATCTTCCCTTCCAGCACACTTCTGACATACAGAGTGCTGTACTCTGCATCTTACTGTGCTAGACCTAACACAGAAGTCTTTGATACTAATATTGGATGCCAAAGTAGAGAAGTGTTGCAGTCCAATGCTCTCAAACTGATGAGCAGGAAAAACTCACTCCCCCACATACAATTATTTTAATAGTGCACTCAGCATTCACAAAGAATAGTCCATGTAAAAGGTCTGGAAGAAAATGTGTTCCATTTACTGCAAAATGTGATTGGATATATACAGATGAAAAGAATTGAGAGGAAATATCGACACTGAATATATTTTCCAATCCCTATTCATTTAGCAATCCTCAATTTGGCCCTACATTGATTTTGATTTTGAGAACATCACCACATTGAAGCCACTCATCATCCAGACTTGGAAATATATCACTGTTCCTTCAGTGTTGTTGGGTCAAAGTCCTGGAATTGCCCTCCAGATGATATTCTGAGTGTGTCTACACCAAATGGACTGTAACGGTTCAAGGAGATAGTTCGTCACTAAATAGGGCCAAGTCAGCGACACCCAATCCCCCGAATGAGTAAAAAGGGAATGATTAGTCCCTAGAATATATGAGACAGAATCTGAATGGTAGAATTTTGGACCAGTTAGGTCAGCAGAAAGCATGTTGAGAAAAAAGATATTTTGATTGATCTACGTCCTAAGTTGGGCAGTTTACCATCAAAGTCGCTGTTCTGAATGATGGAGAGACATTGTTCAAATTCATCATTGTACACATGATGCTGACTTTCATCAGGAAGTGTCACTGACAGTCAGTATGCAAATGGGAAAGAGAGACAGCCTGAGATTAGATTCCTGAAATACTGGAGAGGTACATATATGGACATGGTAATAGAGTCCTTTGTGGGAGGTAGACTGGCTATGTTGGGGTAGAGAGGATTCAAATTTTACAAGGACACTATCACAACAGATGAAATATAGAGTGAAATAATGGAATGGTTACAACTTGGTCCGTCATGCCAGCCCTCTGTTAGAGCAGTTCAACCTGTCCCATTCGTTTGCCCTTTTCCATTAGACAGAAAGGCAATAGAGGAAATTGGCATGTGGACCATACGAAATGATATGGAAAGGTACAATAAAACATGGTGTGCTGAGGTTGCAGTTGTGAAATACAGGGGTATTGACAAACAAGGTGCTCATGTTGCAGGTAGGGTGAAAAGAATAGTCAATCATGATTCAAACGGAACAGATCAATATGAGCTGGGCAACAACATTTCAAGGGTTTTGGAGAGGAATTGGAGAGTAATGTTACTTTTAATCTACTAGTAATCTCACTGCTGATTGATGTGATTTCCATCCTTTGTGGACATTAAAAGCAAAAGCTGGGAATAGAAAATTATCACCCATCACTTTCCAGAAATATTTTAGAATTTTATCTGAGAAACTCTTGAAATGTCACACACACAATAGTGTTTTACTGAAGTGTAAATCAATCATAAGAAATCTTGTTTTTTGTCATGTGCCTTTAGAACTGCACTTGTGAAAGAATAATCACAACTTCAGTGTGATCATGTAATATTCTCAAAATTTTGTCATCATTAATGGTTTTTAACTCAAGATGTTTCATCTTGTTTGTGGATAGTCCTTTCTTGTCTCAGTCAGTGGCAATATTAGTCTGTATGGAACTAAAAGATACACAACGGGAAGATTAAAATCCTACATTTAATTCATGGCCTGTGCTGAATCTACAGACCTCAAATGGGGGAACTTAACGTTTCTGAGCTTGTAAGGAGAGGAATCAGCCAGAGTGCCTGCTCCTGATCTGCCCTTAGTAGATAAAGTAACCTTATCCAGAGTAGACTATAGGAGCATACACTTCAGGCGAGGGGAGAGATTGAGAAGGAGAGTCCTTCATGGTAACCTCAGCGATGAAGGAGCTGAAACCACGTTGTTGGCATTAGTCTGCATCACAAACCAGCCAACTGAGCTCGAGTAATCTCTGTGGGAAATGGATGTACATGTTAATGACAAGGGCACTAAGTTCGGGTTGTCTTGGTTCGCGCAGCGAAGGAAAATCAAAACAGATGTAATTGTTTTTATTTTGAGACTGGTGTTGGAAGTGCACATAAATTCATTGACTCTAAAGCAAAAGGAAAACTGCAAATCTGCTGGGAAATAAAACTTATTTTTAATACTTTGACATTGATGTGCACAGAACACTGTGCATCGAACTCTGTTCACATGGGCACCGCTGTAAATAACACCCTACTTATTTGAGTCAGGGTGTTCTTAATGACACCAGTTCACACCAGCAATCAAATAATTCTCCATTTAAAAGATCCTTCCATTCAACAGCATGTCATCGGAATGGGGAAATCAAAAACGTCAGTCAAGCGCCTTTGATTGGAGGGGGACTGTTCTTTTTGCTTTGTGAAAATCCTTGTGTTTTAATCGCTTGTCGAATCCGTGGTGGGAGCAGCGAAGCGACAGCACTTAAAACTCTCGCTGTCATCTTTGGGTCTCCGTCCTCTCGAGTGTTCAGGGAAGGCTCAGTTCGCCTCCCTGCAGCTCCAATACTCGCCCGGCAGATGGCGGCGATGAGCCGCGGCTCAGCATTCTCCCCACACCCCCGCCCCGGCTCAGTCACTAAGTGCAGGCCAGTCACAGCGGCAACAGGAGAGCAGTACAGACAAGTAGCCCGCAGTAAGTTTGAAAGTTCAGAAACATACATGCATTTTGCAAGTTGTACATTGCAAGCTGGGGGACCGATTTTCATCCACACCTGTAATTCTATTGTTGCAACTTTGTGGAGGTTTGGTAAACAAATATCAGTCACACATTCATTTTATTTACTTTTGGTGTAAAATTAGAGTGCTGCAGCCCGTTTCAGTAAAAAAAATGCAACGTTACTAAAAGTTTGCAGCAATTGTGTTCTGAAGTGTACAGGTTTGTAAGAGTAAATCTAATCAAGTTGTCCTGCTTTTACTGCGGAAATTGGGATTTGTTGTTTGTTTTGTTAAAAGCAGTCGTATTGAAACTGAATTTTTAAAACAAGAGGAAAATTCGTGACTAAAACGTGGAAACCAACCGATTCATTTGTCTGAGAACCAGGGGTTGAGGACAAAGGCGGCTCCGCCGTTTGGGCAAAGTCCGAACGAGCGCCGAGCCCGTGGTAAATAACTTGGGCTCAGGCAGAAGTTGGTGACGGACCTGGGTATTGCACATGACTGAAGCTACCAGCTCCCCCAGCCCGTATGGGAACCGGTATATCAGAGTGACTGGTCCAGTATGTGGACCAATCCAGATTAACAAATACTAGAATCCGATGCAAGGGCAGGCTGGCTGCTGGGACCAACTCAAACAGAGAAACTCGTTTCTTTTTCCTGACAGCATTTTGGGAACATTTTGTTTTCAAAGAAAAACTCTTGCAACTGATGGAACACAGACCAGAAACGTATTCCCATCTCTGTGTCGATGCTTGGCAGCGTTGGTGTGTGCAGTTTAATAGAATGTATGTGTATGTCTGCGTTGTTAATATTTAGTTTCATTCCTGAGTCTGATGCTGTGGTTTATCAATGAGACTTTGAATGTGTGGGCAAGATTATGATGCAGTGAATAGATTCGTGTTAATTGTTATCATTATTTTAATGGGGTTCAGAAATCTAACAGCTCATTTGTGAATAAAAATAAAATTGGCACTTTGTTTTTTGGGGGGGGCGCAGTGAGAAGATCGTTTATTTTATTAAGGATCTAGGGCAGGTCAGTCAGTGTGATCAGTTCACGCGATCAGTGATCGGTTTGTGTGATCAATGATCAGTTATTATGATCAGTTGATGTGATCTATGCGATCAGTGATCCGTCAGTGTGATCTTTGTGATCAGGATCAGTCCATGTGACTGGTCTGGTCTGTGTTGTCAGTGACCAGTTAATCTGACCAATGTGATCGCGGGTGATCAGTGGTCAGTTAATGTGATCACTGTAAGAAGCGATCAATCAATATGATCACTGTGCTCTGTATGATCGGTGTCGTCAGTGGTCAGTCACCGTGATCGCTGGGATCAATGTGATCAGTTAAAGTAGCATTTCGGAACAGTGCTTTGCAGAGCCAACTTTGTGAGCGAGTTTAACTTTGCGACCTTAAAGTCCGCAACAGGATCAACACAGTCAATCTGCAGCCGCCTCGGGGAGTCGCTGATCACTTTTCCATTTGTGGGAAGGGGAACAGTGAGGTACCGTGCGGGTGGCGCTCCAGCCGGTAGATCGTCTGCCAAGTGGCCGAGACATGGCCGTTTTCGGAAGATGCAACTAACAATGTTGTTCAGGTAGCCCCGCGTTCACCGCCAATCGTTAGTCGACTCCGAGAAACGCCAGGGTGGGGAATATTGTGCCGTGTGTGTGTGTGTGAGTGAGAGAGAGATAGAGAGACCTGGGTTTCAACAAAGGGGGACAAAGTCTGTTTACACCTGGTCAAACCAGACCAGCAGCAGACATCCCTACCTTTGGGCTAAGAGACCCGGGTTCGAGTCCAGTGATGTAACATCGCCGAACAGGTTAATTAGAAAATTTAAAAACGGGCAGCGGGTTAGTGTGAGTGATGTCAGTGTGCATAGCGCCATATGGTGTCGTACGTGACAAAATGATTTTAAGTACCCACTTAACTAAAATCCAGATTATGTACAATCAAGAAAAGATCAATGAAAAAAGATCCTATAATCCCAGCATTAATGTAACTCGCTTTATTTCTTTGTATCAATCCAGAATAATTATCCCCTTCTCTCTTTTCACTTCCCCTTTCGCTTACACGTTTATTATGTATTTTTTTTTAAAAAATGATCACACATTTGCTCAACAGAATGTGGGCGTTTTAATGTTTGGAAAATCAGGTAGAGCGGCGAATTTCCTCCCACAGCCCGTCAAAACCATTTCATTCTTTAGGACGGATGGGATAGGGTTCTAACGGGGCATTCTGTGGGGTCACAGTCAGAAACAACAAAGCTGTGCAGTTTTGCGATGGCTCAGCCCTCGGTCGGTCTGGGGAACACTTGATACACATTAACCACGTTACAGCAATGATTTTCCCCCTCTCCACAAAACACTCCACTTGTCACAGGATGTGGAGAAAGGAAATCTGATGTAAAAATGTGTTTAAAAATCCGATCAGATGTTCCAATGTGTGATTCCCAGGTAGATGGGCGCACGGTGTAGCAGGAGTTGATGCAGTTGGCTGTCCAATACAGTTCACAACACGAGGTGATGGTTCCCAGATTTTACCTGAAAAGCAGTTCATGCAAATCAGAAAAGAAAGTCCAGTCATTCTCAAATGCCTGAAAATGACCATATACCGCGACAGCATTAAATTCCATTTTAATCATTTTGGTGACACTATGACAGAGGTTTGTTGCATTAAATACTTAAAAAAAAACAAAATATCTCAGTATCTGAATTTCAGTTTTTGTGCTGTCTGGCTTTCCTTGAAAACAAATAAATATTCGCTTTTGATTGTTCTATTTACCTGGTGAATTTGTTAGTTGTCAGAATCGAAGCGTGTGAGTAGACCTTTACAAATACACCCTTCAGGATGGAAGTATTGTGTGACGAGGGGGCTTGCATAGGATTTATGCTTCATTGCAAAGGGGAGATTTACTGGCAATATCACAGGGATCTCTGTTAAGGAAAAATCTAAGCGGAGACCATTTGTGATGTTTTCAATGAAGTGCGTTCAATCATTTCAAAAGTATCGCAGGTCAAAATACTCAAATAGAATCTCACGATGACTGGTGTTAGCCTCACTCGTTGCAAGATTTCCCCATCAAAATTATGAACACCCTATGAATGCCTGTTTTGTGGAGAACAAATTCAGTTTTACACTTGGAGCGTGTAGCAGCACGCTGTCTCACAGTTATTCCACAAAGGGTAGATTTTAAAATAGCTGCAAGTTCAACCTGGAATGGAAGCAACTACTTTCAATTTATGTGTATCCTTGGGTCAGTCAGTATATTCTAGCTCAGTCCTACAACACCGTTCTTTCCATCATGAAGCTTTGTGCCTCGATTTCAGTGTAATTTCTGGTCTCATGCACATCGAGAACTTGAAAGAATTGTTAACTAGAACGAAATATGAGCAACATTAAAGGATAAACCCTAACTCCTTTCACGGTGTAAACGAGGTATCCTGTCTGTTCTTGCTGATTGTGTATTCTTGCCAAAACTTTAAACTTGAATCAAAAGCCATTAATTTCACATCTCAAATTAATGTTTTTGGTGGTTGTGTGGAAGGAATTAAAACCAGTAACCAAAAATGATCGTTCGTATGCTACACACTTGCATGCCCAATACTCAACAATTGCTTAAATTAAGCCGATAAAACGTCCAATTATTGTTCGATTAATGGTCATAAACAGACATTTCCTGAGTGGGCACCTCTCTGCATTTGTTCTGCAAGAATTAACTAAACGCGTGATTCAATTCGAATCGTTTAATTTTTGAAATGTTAAGATATTGCTCAATAAAGTGCTGCATTCTGCCAAACAATGAACAACTCTGTATTGAACCTAAAATAGAGTTAGTCCGCAAACTATTCATTTTAGCAGCCTGACCAGAAGCTGATGCATATTATTAACTGTGAAATGGCATTACCTGGCGCCTAACATTGAAGTATAATAGACAAAAAAAAAGCTCAATGTGAAAATGTTGTAGAAATCAACTATTTAATAACAAATTTCTCGGAGGTGAAGTTGAAAGCGGAGTAATTACTGCATGGTCTCTCAGAGCTGTTTCAACACTTTAAATAAACTATGTCTAGCACCTGAACAAAAAAAAATCTTGATGCAACATCCATGTGATATATGGTCGAATGCAATTATTGGTTACTCATTGCAAAAAAGCGCGGATTTGGATCGATATTCCTGGCTGGATTTTGAAATCGACATTGTTCAAGTACAAGCCATGAATAAATCGATACAAGCATCGATTCCAATTCGATTCAATGTAACAAGTAATATAACCTAGAGCTGCCTCAACTATTTCAACAAAATGACTGAAACCTTCACAGAAAGACCCTGCGAATTTATTGAAAGTAGTCATTCTGTTGACACGAATTTGTTTCTTATCTCGAGTGATTATCACGTTCTAACAAACTATAATAGGTCCTACTCAGCAGTTTGATTGCGAACATCTGAATATTTATAGGTAGAGCGCTCGAGGTGATCCATTTCCTTTGGACCTAGAGACGAATCTGCTGCTCTATGTACATCTAAGTATTAAATCTAGGCTGGATAGGACTCGAGTTTTCTTCAAAATGTATAACGGACTTAAAATTCGTGTTTGCTGTTTTTTGCAAAATAAAAACAAGCTTTAAAATGAATAAGGACGAGAAGCTCCAATAAAGATTTTTTAAAATTATGTTAGTGTATTAGACATAATGCATGACGTTTAGATGTATGTTACATACCGTATATTATATATGTTTATAATATATAATAGTATAGATAAGTGAGTGTGAGAAAGAGAGAGAATAACTGTTTTTTTTATTATTGCTGAACACCTATTAACTGATAAGTGAATTACATATACCTCTAAATTACAAACCGTCAATGTTTTCTAATAAAAATATTGATTAACATGGCGAATCTATTTCAAAACACAAATCAGGTGAACACATCAATGTAGCTGCATACACGTACACAATGCAATAATATATCCTTCTAACACATGCACACAGTGCTCATTTATAGGCTGTAGGTTAACTTTCGACAATCTTTTCAGCTACAGATCTTCAATGTTCTAAATTTGTTTATTAATGTTCAATCTGCTATATCTGAGCAGAAGTTGCTGTGGTTATACTAATTGCATTAAATCGATGCAGAAATCGCTAGTTTTATTTCAAGTCTCTCCCCTGAAAGCACACAGTCGTGCCTCAAATTAACTGAAGTCTAAAACAGATTTTTATATACACGTTTCAAAATACTTCCATCTCCCCCTTATCACTTCTTCCGTCAGGGTATGTATGATTCACTACCTGTGAACCACGTCAGTCATATTATATAACAGCCCCTGTGAGCTTGAACCGACAGAGTTCATTTTAAATTTAGCTGTAGATATCTACAGTATGATTCTCTGCGTATATCTGTATCCACCGTCATTTCCAAACCCTTGAATTATCTCGCAAACGCCATCCAGGGATTTACGATTTTGATTTTAACTTGATTTGTGAACCAAATCTATCAACAATGATTAAATATTAAATAAATGATCAAGCAACAATGTCACTTAATCCCGCATCGTTTATTTGTGTTCTACGGAAGGATTCAAATTCACCGAATAGCTGAGAAATCAAATTAAACTACAAGAAGATCCAAATAGATCTAGCTGTCTCGAATTAATTTAAGCATCTTATATTTACATTTTTGTATGATTTACAGTAAGAGACTGTTTCCAATCACTTGTGTAACCATCAACCACTCCTCACGCACGCCATACTTAGTGTTTTATTAACATAGACTTTCGGTGCAAAAAAAATCAGTACATTTTAGGATAAGGTAACCTTTTGCTCTAGAATTTATCCCTGAGTTTTGATGTCCAACCATCTTGGATTCACGGATATTTTCCTATATTTTCAGACATTTGATTGCAATGAGAAACTAATCCAATTATTAATTGTGACTTGTCCCAATTTTATGTGTTGTGTGTCGTTAATGCAACGCCTGGTAACAGGGTATAGGTTTGAAATATTCTGCAATTTAATGCAACTTTTGTGTTATGTTGTAATGAGCTCCCTATATTAGTGATTTGGTCTTCACAGCCCACTTGAACCGAACTGCTGTTGTGACATTTTTCTCCACTAGGGGCTGCTCGTCTCCACCATTTTCGGGCCGTCGACCTCGAAACGCATTATAATTCCTGTTATCACTAATCTACAAACTGACAAATTCTGTCTCCATTTTATATTATTTTACCCCTCCCCCACTCACCATCTTATTTTAACTGTGATTTTATTTTAAGAAGCTGCACTGGAATCAACAAAATCCATGCAAATCTCTCAGATTTCTATGTACACAAACAATTATAAATTTTAAGTATTCTCCAGAAACTACCGTTTGCATTTGTTGAACAATGTTGAACATTTTTGCACTTTTTTATTTGAAAATGATCAAAGAGAAATAAAAATCATTCCTAATATGCCATGTTTAAACATTTTCCCTACAAACAGAAAAAATATGTTAAGGTGACAACTGGAGAGAAAGCTTACATTATAACGAAGACACTTATTTTTAAATCAAGGAATTATTGAAAAGAAAAGATTTAAAATATGTTTATCAACTCCATCCCTCCCTTCGTCCAGCTGTTCTTGCGTTGGATTGAAAGTCCGAGAACAAGTTAGCTAAATTGCTCCAAGTTTTACTGACCTACAATTAGACGAAACTGTTATAAAATACAATACCGCATTCTCTCTGCAACAATCCCACACTACATTGCATAAAATAATCACATTTGTTTAAAATAAACCAGGATATTTTACCAAGATAATGTGGACATTAATGAACTTATTCCCCTGCTTTTCTTCCATGTGACTTTTAGTTTTCTTAATATTGCTAATGATGGTGCTCTTGCCTCCCTGTTTGTTTCTTTGTCATACATGGCCTTCTTCATCTTGTGTCAGAAGACCTGAACATTCTTTCTTTCGCATTGTAACTTTTAGAGTCACCGTTCTGAACGAAACTTGTACATATTTTCTGCTTGTGTCTACACCAGCTGCTTAATCCATTTTGAAACAAATAATTTCCTTTATTCGGGAATTATACCTTGATATAGCGGTTGACACTTTATTTTAACTATTTTGGAATTATTTCCACAAATTATCGGAATAAAGGAAATAAATCATAAATAAATAAAACTTCTTTTGACCAAATAAAAGTGCAACATTTTTTTGGTTAAAATGTTTTATCTATTTGTAAATGCACCACTTTTCCCCCTCCAAAACAAGCAAATTGTTAAAATCGTTTACTGTTTTGAAAAGAAAACTAGCTGCCAACACTGAAATGTCAAAGTGGGACTCGAAGTGATAATATCCCGTGGGATAGGGTGAAGAACCAACGAGAGAAACTAGGGGATAGAGCACTCCATCATTTTAACTTAACAAGTTTGTAATTAAGAACCACAACAATGGTCATAAAGACTGTTTATAGGACCTTAAATAACACAATGTAAACAAAGCGAGTGGATTCCCATTCATCTTTAAACATTCCATACTAGTAGAGGCACAAAACAGGGGCTGAGGTCAAGGACCTTATTATAACAACTTAACCGTTGTCCCTTGCACAGCGAGTTGGGACCGCACTTTGGCAGAAGCGACTCGGAGGACGTGGTTTATCGCTATGTGTGCGGGAGGGGTGAGGGCCGGGGGCAAGGGTGGGAGACTTTCTGTGCAGAATATCCACACCTAAAGATGAATTAACTGTCGAATTGCGAGGTTCAAAAATAAAAGGACAAAGGCGGTTTACGTCTAAAGGTTTTACAAGACTGTTCTCAGCAAACAGACAATTGGGAAATATTTCTGTTTGTCTCAATCCTTCCTCTAAACAGCCAATTGCTGAAATATAATTTTTCAGTTGCTATTTTAACCTGAGAATAGTTTGCAAATTATTCCTGAAAATATATTTTAAACGTTAAGTTGTACCTTCGAGGTGAGTTTGGAATATGTGCAGGATACAGAACGATATCAATTCTATGCTACACAGCTCGTGTGATATTTAGATGTCAGGAAATTGAAAGTTATTGCATTATACACTAATGTGGCTGCTTTATTTTAACGATTCATGCAATAAAGTAAATCTGACGAGCTGGTGCGGACTTCAAATACATATCTAATACATCAGGGCTGGGGTTGATAAATATATATTCGAAATATGATGCATCTTTGCAACAGTGTCACATAGGCTAAATTTTCTTTTCATGAAGTGAATGGAATATCTTATTAACTTAAACTCTTATTGGAAATCCGAACACTCCTTAAAATTAAAACTATTTAAAATAAAAATAACTGTGCAGAATATTTTATTGAAATGAAACGTAATTACCGTGTGGATTACAAACATGTCTATTAATTCTCTATTGTAAATCGAAGGAAATATTTGCCATAATTCATAAATATTTGAAATCTTGAGTATTCAGCACATCAGATTAGGTCAGTGTTAAGACTCCCCACACGCTTTCAACACCCTTTTACTACATCGCGTTTGTAAAAGCTGTCCCCGCTCTCGCAGCGTGCATTCTTAAATTCCACAATCTCCAACCATGAAATTATAACGAAGTGGGGGGGGGGGGCGGTCAGGAAACCCAGATGGGTGAAAATATTCGGATCGGAAGGATTAGCGGAGAGGACAATTTAACGCAGATCCATTTACAAGCAGCGCATGTTCGGACAGAAAAGGAGAACAGGCGAGGGGTTTAAATCCGAGAGCACAGCTTCCGATGTGTTAGACATTCAATAACATGGGACCTTGTTTTTCGATGCTGCTGGGTGGACACTAACTAACTGGAAATATGACGTACATTTACCGTGGTCCGCTTCCTCTGGTAAGAATATTACAAAATACGGATTGTCTGTCGGAATTGAACTTCTTTCATGGAGGGGGGAGACCGCACTTAAGTTTGTAGAGAGACACTTGTTCGGTCCATGCAGACACGCACACCTCGGTCACTCACCCGTCCACACAGTTCACACTAGCCTTTGCAACGTGTTAAACCTGAAGTTTGCTCTCTGGCAGATAACCTTCAGATCTGGAACCGAGTTGGAAAAGAACCTAGAACTAGCCGGGGCGGACAGTAACACAACGAATCTGGAATAAATCGCCAGGTCTGTCTGTCAACGTTATGTGATGGCCGGTTTAACCTTTCGGATATAATGTTCCGTGTTGCAAACACGCATTGCATGGAATATTCGCGCGTGAAGTCCAGAAAGACTGCCCTCACCCTCCCTAAAATATGTGGGAGGTTAAATTTTATTGATAACTGAGCTGGGGGGGGGGGGGGGGGGGGAGAGGTCGCTCGTGCTGGTGACTTTTCGCGGGAGTTATTGGGATTAATAATTATTTTCCAGTTTCTGCGTGTGTGGTTGTGTAAAATGCCTTTATTCAGAGAAATATTGTACAGCCCAGACCGAGCAAGACAACACGAGGCAGAGAACCGCCGTCTTCTTCCGGGTAGACCTAGACTTCAGATCGATTTGCAAAGTGGTGAATATAATTCGACACTGTATGTATTTTTCTTTAAAAAAAAAGATGTAACAGAAACCAAGTGAGAAAATGCTAGTTTTTTTTTCAATGAGAATCTTTTGCTCTATAAACGCTTGGCAACGTACGTACGTTTTCACGTTGACTCAACGTCTCATTTGGCAGTACTGGGTTCCCCGGTAAATATTTGAACCATTCCAATTTAAAAAATATCTGGCATCAGTTCTATGTGTCTATTCGTTGTTGCAATCAGTGCGTGAGTTTCTCCGGAATAATTGCGCAGAATTAAGGGGGGAATCGAGGGGTTGGTGGACTTTGTAGGTGACGTATAGGCGACGTGATCAGGCTTTGTCCCCAGTGGCACACTCAGAAATGCTTGGGTGACACTTCTCGTTCTCCCTCATCGCGCCTCAGTCTCTCGCCAGCCCTGTTTCCGAGCAGGAGCCCGTGGAGAGCCCTAGACTGGGGAGAGAGAGAGAGAGAGAGAGGGGTGGGGGGTGGCGCTGGAGGAATTGGGAAGGGGGGAGTGTGTTAAAGACTCCTTCATTATGAACGTACCTCCGCCACCAGGAGAAGGGGGCTATTAGACCGAGGAGGACCAGCTCTCTCTCGCTCTCTCTCTCTCTCTCTCTCCCCGCCCCCCTAACACACACACACACACACATACACAACGTTGGTGGGAGTGCTGTCAGCAAGGTAAGAAAAACTCCGACTTTGCTTCCGAAGAAGTCGACGCGCGCAGTAGGAAGAAAATACTTTTGTTGTTAATTGGGGAGGGCAATTATATTAAAATGGTGCGATCTTAAACAGGAGCGCCGTCCACTTTCTCTGCAATGCAATGCGTGTTTCTAAGATTTTTGTTGAATTGAACGAGAAAGCATTTATTTAAATGGAATTACTATTATGAATGTTGTCTTTAATCGCCGAACTTGTAAACTGAAAGGGAGCGCACCTGGTGTGATGCGAATCGGATTTAATTGCGAATATTCCAATATTGTGAAATGATATAGAAATTCACCCATCTACCCTCAGCCCACACCCACACACAGACTCTCCCCCGATACACACAGACCTTCACACACTGACCGACACACTCAAATATGTCCACACACATATACACAACCCCATACCCACACATCCTCCTATACACACACACATGCATAGACACACCCCGCATAAGCATAGACAGCCTCCCATACACACATACATAGACAAACATGCACATATATAGACACCCCCATAGACACACACACATACATAGATATACACGCACACTCATATGCACACGCACCCGAGCCTCAACCCCCACACACATACACACACACACTCACATGCATAGACACACCCCACATATACATAGACAGCCTCCCATACATACATACATAGACAAACATGCACATATATAGACACCCCCCATAGACACACACACATACATAGATACACGCCCACACTCATATGCACATGCACCCCACCCCCACCCCCCACACACAGTCTCTCTCTCTCTCACACACACATACACACACACAGTCTCTCTCTCTCTCACACACTCATACCCACACACACCCACACACACACCCACACCCTCACACACACACCCTCACTCACACACACACCCTCACTCACACACACACCCTCACACACACACACACACACACACCCACACATACACCCACACCCTCACACACCCACACTCACACCCACACACCCTCACTCACACACACACACCCTCACTCACACACACCCACACCCACACACCCTCACTCACACACCCTCACTCACACACCCTCACTCACACCCACACACACCCACACCCACACCCACACACACCCACACTCACACCCACACCCCCTCACTCACACACACCCTCACTCACACACCCACACCCACAAACCCTCACTCACACACACATACACACACACACACACACCCACACCCACCCACCCCCACACACCCCCCCACCCCCCCACCCACCCCCACACACACACCCACCCCCACACACACACCCACACACACCCTCACACACACACACCGAATCGGTTGGTGCATGAATCATTTTGTTCGGCGGAGTGTGCGGAACGCATTGATGTCGAGGTTATTGAAAAGCTGCTAAAAAATGATGTCTTTGGCTTAGAGGGTGGACAATGGATGCCCCGATTTGACAGGAACAAAGAATTTGGATGTTGTTGAGTTTCAGAACACGTTCAGCCGCTTCACTGACGAAGGGAAATGAGAGGGAAAAAAGAAATTGCAATTGAGCACCGTATCTCCTCCCCGAATGAGGGCTGTGAGGAAATGTTGGGGGCAGAGTTGACTTGGCGTGGTTATTTCAGGGGCAGCGAAGCGAATATAATTCAATAGGAAACGCGGGACTGGCGACAAGGGAACTGCACAAGTTGGACACTGAAATTAATTAGGGGGAAATCAAGTCTCAGGAAACTTATTGTCTCAGGAATTGTTTGGAAGCGAAATGTAAAAACAAAACGGGGAAAATCTCTTGGTGGAACTGAAAATGAACAAAAATATTTTGGGACTGAATTATGGAGGTTTTTCTACGTATGAAAGGTGATGACTAAGACAACATTTCATTGTTTTCTACACATTAACTGAAAGTTCTGGGTCACTGTATGCTGATGGTAAGAGTCGTTTTGCTTTTATATTTTTATAGTTTAAAGGAGCGTCCCTTTTAAAAAGTGCATTTTTGTGAAGAGGTATATCGATTCAAGTGAATAGCGGTGTTTTTATAATCTGTCCGTGAGCAAAGATTGAGAGAGAGACTGAAGCTGAATGTGAAATGAGCTAAAACGGTAGGATGGCGGATGATAATGAACTTGGGTTGTCTGCTATCAGATTGATGGCCTCTCCCGCTGGCAAGTTCATGCGGTGATGTCTTCCCCGCTGCTTCTGCCCGTTTAAGGACCACGGGAGGTGTCAACCTTTCGCCCTGGCGACACATCGCAGACGGAGGGACGGGAGCTTTTTGCTTCTGTTCTGAGCCCACTTCTATACTCCGTTCCTCATTAGATTTCAAAGTGCAATTAAACACTAGAGAGAGAGAGAAAAAAACAAGTTCAAGTGACAGCTTTTCTCCCCCTGCGGTTTGCAGGTATTTTCTCTCTCATTGGGTCCCTAAAGGTCGGAGGTGTCCACATTCGCGAGGCAAGCCCTCCCCCCTGTCCTCAAACAGCTCAAATATCGGCCGATCGGGGTCTTTTTATTCTCCCTCACACCCCACCCCCATTGACCCAAATGATTTGGATTTGAACTTAACGCTATTTCAGAAGCAAACAGCGGACCGTAAGGTAATCTCCTGCGCTGCGAAATATTTCATTGTAACAGAAAGCGAGGGGGATTGGGGGCGGGGGAGGTGGGGTGTGGGATGTGGAGGGGAGAGAGAGACAGAGAGAAATAATGGGGGGAATTGGTCGATCAGGTGGTGACTATACATTCTGTCCGCCTTGTATTCTGTTGACTGGCTCCTATTATGGAAGGGAGCAGGATCAGGTCAGTGTTGGGGGTTTGTGAATGGATTCTGGAGGGAAACCAGTCCAGAGCTAGAACAGTGTGTGTGCGTGCGGGGGTTGAGGGTGGGAGTAATGGAGGGAGGGGTTGAAGAGGGGGCTAATTAGTGAGAAGGATTTGGAGGGAATTGATTGCTCTTGTGTTAGATCCCACCTCCCACCCTCCGCCCCCCCCCACCCCCACCACCACCACCACCCTTTCCCCCCTCTTCCTCTCACTCCCTCTCTCCTCCCTCCCTCCCTTCAATGTTGGATGGTTGCAGTCTAGAGGTTACTGCTGCGCCTGACGTCAGTGCGGGGCTGCGCACGAAGAAGCTGCGGCTGGTCCAGGTTTTAGAGAGAGACGCCGACAGAGACAGAGACAGAGAGAAAGAGAGAGGGAGGAACGGGCAGGATCACCCAGCGATGGGTAGGTAAGGCACAAGGAAGGGGCGGGGAGGTGGGGGGGGGGGGGAGGTTTGGGAGGTGGGAATGCAAGAACCGAGAAGAAAGACTCCCTCCCCAAATCCTCTTCTTCACTCCCCCTCCCCCCCCCCCTCCCCATTGTCATTTGGAATCCCACTCTCCCATTGCCTTTAATGAACATGTCAGGCAACCCCCACTCCCTCCCGGTATCTCTTGCTGTCTTGTCTCAGAATTGAATCGCGTTGAAAAGCCCACGTTCCCTATTCACCTGCTCACGCCAGTAGCCCTGTGTGAATCTCCCTGAGATTTTTGTATCTAAAGTTTTTGGGGGTTGAATTGGAGCCAACGTGGGGAAGGTACGCCGCAGATATCCAGAGAGAAAGAGAGAGAGAACAGAAAGAGGTCTGTTTAAAGTTTGAATGTGCGACTGGGCAAGGAAGCGGCGTTAAACTCGCCGGATTTTGGTCAGCGACTAGAATACTCCTTTTTTTTCTCTCTCTGTTAACCAGGTTGGTGAACACGTCTTCATTGTTTCAATGTTCCTTCCTCCCGTTCACATAACCAGCTGCGGGGAGGGACGGGACGGGACGGGACGGGAGGGAGTAGGTGATGGTGTTGGGGTAGGGGATGGTGGAGTGGACGGGGTGGATGGGGAGACAGCCAGCCGCCGGTTGAGTGACGGTGGACAGGCCCTAACCCACCAGCGGCTGGCTGCCCCTTTCAGCCAGCGACCGCCGAGTTGGTCTTCCCCTCGCTTCACCAACATACCCTCCAACCCGCACACCAACCCCTCCCAAAAATTAATAAGACCTAGGACAGATCGGCAATTTTGCCAATGTGTCCAATTCGTCTCTTTAGAGCCTCAGCTGAGGAGATTGTGAAATGTAGAAAAGATTATTCTGCAGACCAGGAAAGTGCGTGAGAGCTGTAAGGAGAGTTGAAATTCGGCCGCAATTAGAATTGGATTTTTGTGTGTGTGTGTAACGCGAGTCTAGTTTACAATGGCTGTGGCTCGATTTGGCTAACTGTTAATTACAGTTTGTTTGGTGTTCATTTCCATGGAATCTTTCAGAATGATTTGACCTTTCATTCCCAGTCGCCATTTCTCATTGCTCAAACAGATAGCCTTCCCCGTATTGCAACAGTTTCTGGGCAATATATCGACATCACGGGAATGCATCGCAAATATCTTTAAAACAACTCGACTTGACACATAACGCGCACACTCCTAAATTGTAATTCGAAGTGAATTGCAGTCTGAATTCCTCGCTGCATGCCGCCTATATTTAAGATTTGGAGATGATAGAGACGGTTAGGTACACTTGTTAATAAGAGGTGTTCATGGTGAAAAAAAAGGTGTCACTTATTATCTCAGTCTTTGTTGACAAGACGATTTGTGTGCCATTTTCTGATAAGCCTTTTTTTATTTAGTTAGTGCAGGATCTTTGGCAAGTATACATTGCATTAATTAAAAGAAGAATCTGAGGGAATTGAAATAGCGGGGGTTACTTGAGGTTTTACTAAAAATAACTTGTAATAATTATCAAAGTGCGTCAGACGTAATTCACGTACGATGGGGACTGTGCCTACTTCCCAACGTGATTAATTTTCTTTCCCTGATGTGAACAGGAGACTGATTAGCCGACGCTTGATGTGTTTGTAAAGCTGAGTCATTGGCTAAGGTTCAATAATGTAACACGTGTGTTCGAAAATAGCAGGTCTGCAGGCAAATATTTTTCTTTTTTGGGGGGGTGGGGAGAACGAGGGCACCGAATGCTGATAGTGTCTGTTAATGAATGAGTATTGAACACGAGGTATCTGCGATTATTGTTGCAATCGCCGGTGTTAAATTGTGAGGGGCTCTCCTGAGTACAGAGTCATTCCTTCCTCCATCCAACGCCCTTCTTGTATTAGAAATTTGAAATGTGCACGAAATCACATAGAACGTAATCCCCGTGCTCTGTAAACTGGGTGAGAGAGCCTCCCAGTTTACGGCTAACGGCCAAGAAATGTAGATTTCAAGTTAAAATACAACGTGGAGTCCATGCTGACTCTACCAACAAAAGGAGTGCACTCATAAGAGCCCAGTCATTGAGGAGCCAATGCAGACCGTGGTCTGTACCTCAACCGTGTTTCTGTGCCTCTGTTTGCTGCGCTTCTCTCTTCCAGTGGTTAAGAGGTTGAGTTGTGTTCACAGTCAAAATCTGCGGATATATTTGTAAATAATTAAGGTCACATGTTTTAAAAAGACAAGATTAACTGCCCGGACACACCCTGCGCTCCTGCTGTCGGTATTTGCTAACAATCCTTTAAAAAAGTCAATCGCCATGACATTTAACCCCGTGGAATGCTAATCCTTTTTACACCTGACGCTGTGAAACGTGATACTCGTATTTTTCATACATATATATTTTTAAAAACTTCCTCTTTTGAAAGAAATAACATTTATTTGAAACGTCGATAGCATGATAACCCTTGAGTTTGCAAGGGCAGCTGAAGCAAGATATTTATCTTTCTGTTAGAATGTTTTGTGTAATATTTCACTCTTATTCTAATTGTTATTAGAAATAATTACAATAACAGAAGAGTACTTATAATGCTCTCTCCAGATTTAGATCGATAAACACAAACTTACAGGCATTCTTGTGCAGACACAGTTCATACACCCGTGCCTTAGAATATAATTTCTCTGTGTCTCTTTGTCTCCAAATATCGAGGTGGTCTTTATACATCCCAGAAGTTAAAACGTCCATGCACACTCTCACCACAATTTTTATGGATGCACTTACACATGCTTACACACACACAAACACACACGCCTCGTCACGTTTATTCATACTGTACAGTGTACCCGAATTTTCACAAAACAAGCAGCCACTTCACCTGGCACAATATCACATCCAAAATATTGATAAAATGTTCCCAAAATGGCCCGAACACTGTTCTTTCTTCAAATCGATTCCATCTCTGAACAGAATAAATTGTAAATAATTTACTTGATGTAAAATTCTGTTTTAAACAGAAACTACAATGTCTAGTTGTACAATATTCGGTTCAATTGAAGAAACCACTTTACTCTCCATGTTAAAAGAAACGCTTGCAATTCCATAGAGCCCTTCACAACCCCAGGACGCCCCAAAGGGCTACACAGCCAATGAAAATACTTCTGCAGTGTAGTTACTGTTGTAATGCAAGAAATTTAATTTAACATAATATCAGTTCATCTGCATAGGCAGGAAGTCTTGAATAGGAAGTGAGGAGACTAGATTTTTACACTGCTGAACCAATCATTGAATAATGACTATCGAAAATGATTAGCTTTCTGTGGACTTGATTCTGCATTTGGCACAGCAGCCTTGACTTGTAACACTACTGTCTTCAGATTTATTGCGATTTGAATTCCATGTAAAACGTTGCAACCAATGTAATTAATAGTTGCCTGATGGGATCAGCTATATATGGGCATTGCAAAACAACAGTCAGTGCATTTTTCTCCTTTCTTTCTTTGATCGGCGCCTTTATTATACACATAAACGCAATACTTCCTATTTTCCATCTCTATTTCTTTCCCTTAGATACGTCTACGCGTTTTTTCCAGCCGACAGCAGCTGGAAATGCATGTCTGCTTGGACCAACATCCATGTTAGCGTTGCATCATGACACACAGTATTACTGACAGGTTTTTCTCTTGCAATTCAAACAAAAAACATTCCCAGTTGATTTTTAATAATGAATCCGTGTTGAATCACAAACTCACAAAAACCACCAGAGACGCAACTGAAGCCGCTGTGAGAAGTACGATAATGGTCCCGAGAATTGTAATAACTCCCTGCCCCGATTTAAAAAAAAACACTGAATGGTTATAGAAATACCGAGGTAATTACAACTAGTTATTTGAAGCAGCCATTTTGTTTCTAATGGATTACAACCAAGAGTATTCAACCCTCAAATGTGGTTCTCAAAGATTATAAAGGCGCCAACTAATCAAATAGTTTTTAATTTGACTATCTAACGATTCTCAGTTGACACCACTACCTTTTATTCGGACGAAAGAGATTGAATTTCAAAGTTGCTGCTTAAGCAGTACAAAATACGGTTTTGAACATGCACACTCAAAGTTGAATATGGAACGTCAGCGCTGGCATAGTCTTGATCCAGGTACATAGTTGACAATCAGCGCGCTGCTGTTTGATTTTAAAACGCAAAAACGTAAAAGGACATTGTTCAGGTTGTACACATTTATGGAAAACTTAAATCACCTAAAACCAACCTTGTTCCACTCTCGTCATTTTGGTTGTCGAGGGGTGTATATTGTTTTGAAAGGGATGTTGGCTGTGGTTAAGATTGGATTGGCCTTGTTCTCTGAAATTCACCATGAGGTGCTGTTACTTCTCGGAGAACACAGCTTTAGATCACACTGTTGTCCCATACCTTCCTGATTGACTTATATGTACCTTTTTTTAAAAATATAAAACGAAACAAATTTGTTTTCAGCTGTTTCTCAATGTATATTCTCGAAGAATAGCCGAAAAATAAAAACAATCTGATGGCGATTAAATTGCTCCATTCTCATTTGGTGAAAGATTTGGCTTTTATCTAAATGACCTAGACTGCTCAAACCCAGTTATAGAAGTCTTGACAACCATCTAAAATTGAAAGACAAATAAAATAATCTTTTTAGATTGTCGGAAGAATTGAATAAAATATTACATCTATAGATTTATTTTTTAGGGGGACTGTGCATTGCTGAGGAGCAGAAATGCATTTTGATTCATCGAACAGTTTTCCATGGGAAACCTTGCTATATATAGTCTTCGCAGGAATCAGAGGAAGTATTGCCCCATCTCGAATCGTATTGCATCAAAACGTTGGAGACAAATTAGATTGATTCATTTCCACTTGCCCTTATTGTGAAACAAAACTCTCTGATTTGTTCAGCAGCAATCTCCCCACGCCTCAAAAAGTCTAAAATCAGGACTCAAATCACCTCAAGAATCAACAGAACACAACACTGTGATATAAAGCGCGTGTTCAATCCGCTAAATACATATTTCAAGTATTTTTTCATTAAATGCTGGTACACAGACTGAATTTTTATTTTGAAGGGGCCTATGATCCTCTTGTTAGGATTGTTTTACTTATACAAAAATACGACACTGAATGTGAAAAGTACGTATGATTATCAAAATGGTAGGACACTTTTGTTCAGGTGAATAACTCACTGATACTGGAATGTCAGATGGATGGGAGAGTAGGGCAGTTTTCTTTGGGTCTTTTCCCGCGCACGTCATGTTTTTAACGTCATGTTTTACTTCCATAACATTGTAATATCGTCTTTGTAATAATCATAAAAATGTTGGCTTGAGGCGAAAGATTTATTTCAGGAAAAGATAAAATCCAAAACAGCATTGTTATGAGCAGATTGTCACTGATTCTCCAACCAATGTTAAACGAGTCATACCGGGCCTAGCAATTAGCTGAAACGCTGTTAGAGTTTATAGGCGCTCTCTTTTTACGAAAATTAAGGTGAGATTCTGTTGTTAAATTTTAGGATAACTTGAATTTGTTTTATAAATCATGTAAAATGCCAAATTTCCACAAATTAAGTTCAAAACCAGGAACTGGAGCTAGCGCCTAGCACTTTTATTTTCGAGATGTAGTGGCACTTTCCTATTGTCTTCTCCACGAAATCGTTTTACGCTAATGACTGGGTACATCTTTCTGTTTGTTTTGTGTGATATTTCCGATCGGAAAACTAAACTGAAGCGGTGTGCTAGATAAAGTTAGACATTCAAATGAATTTTTAAAAAGCGAGTGAGGATTTTGCTGGAAATGAGAACAGTTGATTTCTGTGCTACCCCACGTATTAAAAGATAAACAAGCTCTTTTTTTTTCTAACCAGCTGATTCTTATGCCAATTCAATGTTCCTATAAATTTCTGGTGAAAGCTCCATTTCATAGCATGCACATCATACTTAAAGATTGACCATCTATAGCCCCCTCTCCGCAATTATGTAGACCTGTAAAACCAATATCTTGAGATATATCTGGTTGAAATTGGCGTTATCTGTCAATCGCAGTTCTGCACAAACTCTACTCGAATTTCAGAAACCCCTTCCCTGTCCTAATTGTGCGCTTGATTGGTCCAGATGCAACTTTCCAGGTAAATGTGACATTATGAAGGATGTGACCCAGATTGACAAGTCCATTCCTTACACTATCCAACTATATTTAGCACAATTGACGTTACACGGTCGTCAGCATCTGAGGTAAAATCTTGTTCTCCTATTACCTAATCAATAATCTCAGGTTAACCCCAGTCCTGAAATCGATTATGAACAAAATGGCGAAATAATTCTCTTGTCAATCCAAAGGAGTATATTTTATTCCATTAATCTACGAATTTATTATTATTTAAACAGCAACGCTTTCCCGCTTCTCACTCCTTACACGTCACACCAAGTTCAAAAACAGTTCATTGCTGTCTGTAACGCAGAATTATTCAACTCTAACACGAGTTAATTCTCTGAACAGTAATTCTATATCTTCACCCGCGAGCAAACGCTTTTTATGAAAGAATTACAAAGATGCATTATTGGTGCATTTAGTAGTCCTACTATGCTCCTGTTTTTATTTTACTTCTCATTCTTTATGGAAACAGGAGAGAGTAGTTACAATCACAGCAACCTACAGGAGGTAAATCAGGACTAGAATCTGATTAGTTTAGTCAGAGTGATATTGAACGTTTTGGCGGCTAATGGATTCTATCCAGAAATCGCCAGGTGTTCACGTTTTCAGTTCCTGCTTCCCACTGAAATAATAGACGTTATTTTTCTTGGCTAATGAATAGACCTGATTTACTTTGAAAAAAGGTGTTCATGCCAGTTGCACTGGGTGGAAATGAACGCCGTGTATGTGGCTAGTGTCTGATACTGTAGTTTTGCGAATTTTATTTTTGAGGAAGCGCATTCTTAGCAACGCTCTGGGGATTCTTGAGAGGATTCGAGCCTCCTTCTCTAATTGTCGAACGTGTATAATGAACCTGTTCATTTGCCAGTAAAATCCATTTGCAAATCCCATTCTGGAACCTTTTACCGCCACAGGAGGAAGTGGCGAAGCTGAATTAACTGCAAGGTAAAGATTGGATGTTTTTACACGCCTTGGAAAATAGGCGAATAATTTGTAATCGTAGCAACAAAGTGAAACATATATTTTACAAGTATAAGCACTGTGCCTTGTTGGATTCCGATGCTGCTTGAAATCAGATAAGTTACAGGTAATTTTGAACACGAAAAAAATGAATCAACTTTGTTTTCCATAACGGCATAATAATATAGTGAGGAGGGAGATTCATACTAATGGCTTGACTAATTAGTCAGTGTATGCTGATTTTGGTTTCAACCTGTCTTACTTAGCTTTTGCCCCTGCCCGTTTACACACTGAAAATCATTTCATGATTAAAGTGAATTGGGGGCTGAATTAAGTTTGAAATCTCCCACCACTGGCCCGGGGGCCTCCTTATTGGTTTGCAATATATTCTTACTATTTGAAGAGTGGTCACGCTTGCTGCGTTCTTGTCTGCGGGGCTCGTTTCCCCCGCCCCCCCCCCAAAACACCTACCCACCTTCGAGCCCCGAAAACCCAGTCGTCCCTTAGCATTTGAATGGCTGCAGATTCTGAAAGCGGAAGAAAAAGGCGGGAAATCTTTGTGATTTGAATGAGGCCAGCGGAAGACGGGGATTGGCTGGCGTGATGGTGTCGTCATCGCCGAAAGACCCAATTAGCATGTGAATAGCGGTGGATCTGGCGTGTGACTGAGAGAGGCAGAGGGGGAGAGAGAGAGCTGTCTCAGGCTGTGGGAGATTCAGATTAGATCACGAGCTGCCTGCAAATCTGCTGAGCCCCCGTTCCTGCTTAACGTTTCCCCCCATCCCCCGTTCCCAACCCCCTTCCTTACACCACCACCTCCTCTCCCCCCCCCGAACCTGAGGGCAAAACCTGGAGAGAACCGAGTTCGCAAGCGGAGAGGTACGAGGAGCCGCCAGATGTTTGTACCTGACATTCTCTCTTCCTTCTTTGATGACAGATAGAAAAATCCTCTTGACCTCTCCTTCCAGCGCCTGGGATGTGGGGCGGAAGTTGGCTGCTGTCTTTGGTTATCTAGCTGTATGAGTATTGCTGATCCATCATAAAGCTAGATAACCGAAAGTAGAAACCACTTCCATAGCTTCGAGGAGAGAGAGAGAGAGCTCGACTGCAAGATGAGAAAATGCAAAGGAAGGGTCTGAGAAGAAAACTATTAGACACCGCAGTTACTCGAGACAAGAAAAGGAACACGGGCAGCGAAGCAACGTGAGTATCATCTCCCTTTACATAAAATGAGCAACTCTTGATTTTTTTAAGTCTCTCGGCTGCAGAGACCCATCGCTAGTTCCGTAACCTTCATTGTAAAAACGCTTGAAAGCGGGCAACGGTGTGGAGCATCACAGCAGACACCGAGCAGCGATAAAATGTTAAAATTATTACCACCCTTTGCGATTTGTCAAATCAAAGAGGGGGGGGGGGCATTGGTCTTAAAACTGTGTTGAACCGATCCCAGGGTTCGGAGTATTGGTTTAATTCCCAGGGCCTCACGAGGGACAGCCTTTTGGTTTAAATAGATTAGAGATTCCTTTATTAGATTACACTCACAACCCAACCGACGCGGAATGTGCAGGCAGTTCAGCATTCCAGACTTTCTGATTGGGTTTAAGTTTGGCCCCGTTAAGAGGTCAAGTTCTCGATAATTTGGTCACTTTTCAGGCCGTGGTGACAGCTGTTTGTTGCTGGCCTTTGGGTATCCAGGACCGATGAAGTGGAGCAGAAATAACGCCAACTTTCCTTTTATTTTCACTTCGAAGGAGGCGGGGGCTGTCAGGGACCCTCAGTCGCATCTCCATCAGAGACAGACCACATTGAGAGCTGTCCGTTCAGATCCGCCAGTGACATGGTGCTGAATTCTAATGAGATGTCCACTTTCAGACGAGCACTCCCTGGTTCTGTCTGTCTCCCTTTCTCTCCCCCCACCCCTCAAAGTGTCACCGAATGTCTGAGCTAATCCTGTGAGTACTATAATCACCTCTTCTCTGTCACAATCAGTGCTTCTGAGAGACTTAGTCTGTGTGGCAGAAGCGAAAGCTCTTGTTTTTTTTCGCAATTGTTTAATATTACAACAGAATATAAAGCCTGAGTCTTAGGGTAGAAACAGTCTTCTGACCTATTTCCAGTAATAACAAACGTAACTTTAATTTAAAAAGAGGTACAATGAAAAATAAAATAAATAAGGGCATTAACGTAAGCTGGCCGTGGTAAAAGAAAATCAAAACCACTTATGAATTTTTTTTAATGTTAAAGAACTTACGGCATGCGCACCCATTGGTTTCACATCTACCAGAGGGACTTTCTTTTGTGTAATTTGGGCTAGTAATTCTCATGGTGGCCAGCCATGGGGGAAAATCTTTTAAACAAATTTGCTCCAGAGCGGGAACTATACCAGAGTCTGATTTAATTTAGCTTCAGTCAGTATTTCTCCCGCTGATGTGGTCAGGCAGTCACATCGCTTACTCCACTTGGTCCAAAATTTGATTTTGGAATTTGACAAAGGTTCAAAAGCTCATCCATCACTCGAGTCTTTATTTTGGCCTGTCGTCCACGTTTTCCTCTTTGCCCGCAGAATGCAGGCTGATTTCGATGGGCCCACTTAAGAGAGGACTTGGACAATGTTCAATTTGAGACTAATTATTTTTGTACAGCTAAATTGATGCTGCAACGAACGACCCGATATGCGGATTCCATAGCAAAGGCTAGGGTTGGGAAATGGTCCTGTTTACATTGAAGTTCGTTGAGTGACATAAGCGAGTCTTACCCGTCGTGCGGCCAGAAAGCTTGTCTGAGACACTTTCTGGTGAGGACCCAGGAAAATAGTGTTCGGATGGAATCGGATCCCGAACTGCCTTCGACCATACCTCTCAATTAGTCCTTCGGGAATGCAATTCAAAACCATCAGAAACTAAACCCCATCGAGCCTCCCATCTATTTATCCCAAAGTTGTATCAGTAGCATAGAAGCGACCTGATGATCAATAAGAGACGCAAAGTGATACTTTTGTGAGTCAAATAAATTGACTTTGTAGGTACCCGTATCTCACTTAAAGTTCAATGTCCCATTGTTTGTTAGAGTATGTTTTAATTCACCACATCTGGTATGGCCTTGGCAAAATCAGCATGTATTGTTGTAAATTGCTGTTGACAGAATTTTTATTTTTAACCAATGACTTTCAACTGAAATATGTTTAAAATTATCATTCCAAATGAAAATTTGTTTCCATTATTTTCACCTTGTTCAATTGGATGGGCTGTATATTGGTTTATGAAAATAACCTCAACCATGGATTTGCCCTGTGGGTCCTGCTTGATAACATTTCATGTAACTGAACCACAGAGGAATTAGGTTTTACCTTTGGTTTGTGGTGGCCAAATGTTCTAACTGTAACTTGTAATTTCCGTTGATTGTAATTTGGAGTCTTTTACAGCATAGATTGTTTTTAAGCTAGTGGATTTAGGTTGGTTCTTATGCTGGACATTGGGTTCAGTGCCAATTATTCTCTGGTTTTGTTTGAACCTGAGTGGAAATGGGTGCAGATGAGAAGCCAGATGCTAATTTGAAAAATATCAGCTAAGCCCCAATGAACTGAATTAGGACAGAGGTAATGCAGATGTTTATTCATTAAGGATCATTTTATGATCACCCTAGTCTATACAGAATAGAGTCCCTGTTAAATTAAGGTGCTGTTGAGATCTTAGGAGCAATGTGTGACTTAAATCAGTTGGGATTTGTGTTGAGGTGAAGCATTTTAATGTTAACTTTCATTGTGAATTTGTTATAAATTCCTGTTGCCTTTTAATAATGTCCCCATACTACCTACTTCACTCAAGTGAAGGAGTTCAATAAACTTTGAATATTTGCATCTGTGGGAACAGAATGTTGAATATATCAAATTCTGAGAAACTGATTAATTGACATAATTATTTCAGTGCCTTTAGATTTGGGTAGTCTTTCCTCTATGAGTATCAGCTGAGATTTAATTTGGTAAAATAGTTTAACTTGAATAATTGTGTAGTATTGATATAGTCAGACCAGGAAAGTACTGAACTAATTAATCTCAGTTGGCTTTACAAGGACGGGTTCTCACTGGTGATCACGAGCCATCACTCTTGGCTGGAAAATGTTAAGTTTGGGCAGGGATAGGAATATAGCTCATTAAAGCTCATCCCTTAAAGAATGGAATAGGAAAATTAGCTTTAAACAATTTTATAGGGATCACAGCCTCAGAATAAGCTGTTTGCTATTTTTGGGGAGACATTTCTTGGAATAATAGGTTGTGCATTGGACAGTTGTAGATGTTTGGTTGTCAAGTACATTCAAGACAGAAACTGATTTCAGATATTAAGGAGTATAGGAATATTGCAGGAAGGTGGAAGTGAGTTAGATGTTCAGCCATGATCATTTTGGATGACAGCGTTCAAATGGCTGAATAGCCAACTCCTCTTATTTCTGATGTTACCTTCGAATATGTACTGTAATGTATAACCATCTTTTTAAAATACTATGTACACAGCCAAATAATTTGTTTCTGAAAAAGAAAAGCAACACTGATATTAAGAAAAAGCTATGATGAGAAGTCTTACCCATACTGTCACCCTTCTTCCTCTTTCAGATGCTGAGACACCAGCTGTGCATTTCTAGATTTTTTTTAACTAGAGTATATTTTGACCTTTGTAGGGCTTTAAGCAGTTCTAAAGGCATGTTGGTGATTTCTCTCACAATAAAGTTTTTAAAATCCTGGAAACAGTTTATTTTTACAGTGAGTCGTGCTTTTTCTGTTCAATGTGACAATCTTTTAAACCAAATGCTGGAACAAAAGTGGATTTGATGATTGATTTTAGTTAAATTATCATGAGGACAAGGGACATGAAATTTGATATGCTGTCTCTGAAATAGAGCTGAAAAAATATTAAATTAAATTAAAGTAAAGTAAGCAACTGCCCAGTGCATTTGTTGCAACCGGCTTGTTCTCAGTGCATGCTGGTCTAAACATCTTAATTTTGCTTTATTGTCTTTAGTGCCTACTTTGGTCTGTTCAATTTTCCTACCTGTATCAAGTGCAGCTTTATTTCATTGTGAATATTGAAATCTGTTGTGTTTACCATGATGACATGAAAAAATTCATTCAAGTGTTCAGTTGGTTAATCCTAAAATGATTTTTAACAGAACGTACTACAAGTAGTTCAAGTTAAAACATATAAGATGTGTAACTACAGTGTTATTTTTTGTAACGAAAGCAGGAAATACAGGAAAAATGCCTCAGAAGTCAGGTAGCATTTGTCGTGACAGAAACAAAGTTAACTTTACAGATTGCTAACTTTCATTAGAATGCAGGGCTCTTTAGTCTTGGCTGTATATGGCCTGTGTCAATTATGGAAAGGCCTGTCAGTAGAAATTTCAATATGTTATAAAATCCTTTAAAACATCTTTTCTCCTTTAGCCCTCAAACTTTTCCTTTTAACCATCAGATTTAATTTCTTCTGTTCTCTTTTGTTACTGCTGACACTGAATGTGTTATTGTACCATGAGTGCATCTTCCCCTGTGATACCTCAGCCAATTGGCAATTTTCAAGTACCTAATGACTGTAGATATGCGTCGAGTGCAGCAACATGTATGACCTCACTTCTAGCCACTTCCAGTGCTCAGAAGCATGCATTTGACAGAATGGAAGAGTTGTTAACATAACATCATAAAGAGCAGGAATCCAGCCTGTGTGTGTTTTTTTTTTATATATTCTTGCATTTCCTTGCACGGGGACTAAAACTAATGATGTCTGGTTCTTCCCAGCAAAGATTGACTACCTGACCATAGGGTAAAAAGGAATCAGATATCTCTGTCCAATGTGACACCTTAACAACTAGGAAACTTTTATTTATTAAACAGGCAACATTATAACCAATTTTCTAACTTAGGAATTAAAGCATGCTCAAGTAGTTTGGATGCCATGAATGGGCTTTCATAATAGTTTTGCCATTTTGAAATATTTCACACTTTGCTGACCCCTGTCTGGGGAAATTTATTTCAATTATTTTGTCATCCTCACCTCTAAGATCACATTGTTCATTTTCTCAAGTGTAATTCCTCATTGAATCGGTGAACTGAATTAAATATATACATTGCAAGCAGGATGGTATAAATGTTATGCTGATGTGCATCAGTTTGAGGCAATAAAAAAAGTTGTAAAAAGTGAAACAAAGTAAAGTTGGCCTAATCTCAGGCCAGACCTAAAGCTTGGTCAGAAATATGTGGGGGAGTAGCAAACATCTGCCCCTATCAGTAAAACAGAGAAAGCAATAAAAATATAACTTTTTTATGGGCCTCCATAAAATGGAAGTGAGGGTGAAGGGTGACCTGTGATTGGGGAATGTTAAGACTCCAACCCAACTGGGAAGGTGTGAATTGAAGTATCAGGCCTGACTATATCCTGGATTCACTTGACTATGTATAGTTAGGTTGGTATTGTGTCTGATATATAGATAAATAGTATATGTAAGGAAGAGTGCCAGAGTGATTGTGAAGGTATTGGGAATGTCAACTTTGTTGTTCCCTCAACTGCTGTAAACTGCTTGACAATGAGCATTGTGAATAAATGGAGTTTGAAGATCCTGTTTATTGAAGTATAATGCCAACCACCTACAGTCTCAACCTGATGGTTCTCTTGTCTCTGAATCAGATAGCTGTGTGTTAAACCCTACTGTAGAACATGAGCACCTAATCCAGATTGATACATTCATATGTGCTAAGGGAGTGTTGCACAGGAGGCTCATTCTCTTGAGGTATAACTGAATCAAAGACACTATTTGACATACGGCTAATGATTCTATGCAATCTTTGAAGAAGATAGTTATGGCTAAGATACGTTTCTCAATCTGCATTGTTAAAAAAAATACTGTTTGAAAAATGGCCACTGAATTTGCCTAAATTATAATTGCACTGCAACAAGTAATTTACTATTTGTAAATTGTTTTGAGATGTTTCTAAAAAAGGTGGTAAAGTGCATTTAAATAGCAAGAGCAATAGTTCCAGAGGTTGCCCATTACAAATGAGAGCCATAAATGCCAGTCACCATGCCAATCTTAACCTTACTCATCAGAAAAGAACCCCTAATGACCAGGTGGAATGTTAGTTTTATGTCCTGCCTGATAAGATTTGTTGGCCTCATTGGAAAGTAAAATTAGGACAGTGTGTAATTCAATCAGATATCTGACTGGCAGGAAAAGTTAGATTTTCTCTCATTGAATGGGATGTGAAATAATTGTTCCACTTGGTCCTTTGCATTTTCCCATCTAGCAAATTAGATTAAAATATCTACCATGAATGGGCAGCTTTGTATCCATTGCGTTGTGTGAAGTTATGCAAGGTGAATTTCAATAACTGCCTTCTAAGTAAAATAATGAGCAATGGCTAGTTAGATTTCTTTTTTGGCTAATATAGTGCTTAACAATGGAAAAAACTGGACTCAGGTGTTAATGTGATATTTGGGCAACAGGCTTTCACAGTATACTATTTAATTTTGGTGGAACTTCATGCCAGCTATTAATATCTTTGTTTCCTGGTGTTGGACTAAAGATATAAAGATAAATACTCAAAATAGCTGTCAACTTTTTATTGGAAATGACAGAAACTTTTGAGATTCCTGACCAAGAATCAAATTAGAACTGTTGGGAATGACCAGGTCTAATCTATGATCAACAGATCCAGATTAAAGATGGTTCTAAATAAGAAAAAGTCATGAAAGGTATCTTCAAATTTAAATGGTGCTCCCTTCTTTTCAATGAAAATGTTCAATAATTCATCATTTTGCACAGGCTATATTTTAAGTTGCCTGAAGTGAGTTGAATCTTAAATTATCAATTGGCAGCTTGGCTGCTTCAAGGTGGTACTTTTAGTTTTGAGCTAGAAGATGGTGGGTTCAAGCTTTATTCCAGAATTTGAGCACATAATCTCAGCTGCTATTCCAGTTCAGTACAATGAATACCTTACATTGTTTTCTGGTAGTTGTAGTTTAGATGTTAAACTAAACTAATATAACTTCTCAAATACATATAAAAGACCTTAGTTTACTATTTAAAGACCTCTCAGTGCCCTGGTCCAACAGTTATGTTTCAATGAATACAAATAAAATTAAACTAATAGCCTATTTAACTTGTTGCAGTTTGTAAGACCTTGTTGTATACAATTTGACTGCAGAACCTAACACAGTGACTGTATCAGAAATGTAAACCACTAATTGAGACATAATTTACATTATTTTGACATAAATAGTGCTATTGCATTTTTTTCTTGTTATTTTCATCCTAAGATCCAACTGACCTCTAATCTTTTTCTCTTTTTCCCTGAGGATAATTTTAACTCAGCTCACTTGGTGGAAAGTTGATGGGATCACATTGACTTCACTGATATATAAAATCAGGCAGGATTCAAGATGATCCACTGATCCAATAATGGCAATTTCTGGTTAGATGAATGGCTGAATCACAACCAAATGAATAATTTTCTTTAGTTTTCACTGTCTTTCTTTTCTTGCTTCTCTTTCTATGTGTATCTTTAATTCAAGTCTGTTTTTCTCTGTTTGTCTCAAATTTCTTTTTTATTCTATTTTACCAAATAGTCATTGCTACTCAGATTTTTCTTTCTAGTTCCTTATACATTTAGACTAACACGCTGTTTATTTCCTCTTTGCACTGAAATGAACACTTTTAGCGCCATCTCTCTCCTTTTTTAGTTTACTCTTTCCTAGCACCTTAGGATCCTTGAACCCTTTATCTCTTTTGCCCTTCCTGTGATGATCTAAAGGCATTTATAAGTTAAGAAGACTGTCATCTAACCATTTTTTGTTTGATTAGCCTCTTCTTCACTTGTCGCCTCTTTTATCTTGAAGTTGCCTGTCTTGGCCCATGATCCTTCAACTGGATATCAAAATCTAAGTTTCCCAGTTTGCCAGTCACACTGCCGCAGGGAATTTGCTCTCACATCTTCCAACTTATGATTGCCTATTTGGACAGTTGTGTGGAGGGTGGGATGTGTGGAAAGTGAAGTGAGAATTAGGGTAAAATATAAGTCGCCATTCCTTGCCTCCAAAGAGAATCAAACAAGGATTGATTGAGGATTGCCTTTTCCCTTTATATTCCAATTTGAATTGGTTCAAAATGGTTGGCCTCTCATACTGGCTCCAATCAATACAACTGGGGAGTTGGAGCAAGGTGAGGGCAACAACTTGCAGGATAGGAAGAAGTAGGTGAGAGGGGGTAAAGGGGAAGAAAGTGTGCAAGGAACTGAAAGCAAATGGGAGACATCTTAAGCAAGCAGAAATTTCTTTTCAAAACAATTAAATTGTTTCCTGGCAGTCTGTTTACAATCTGAAACAAATTTTTCAAAATTAGCATGTCTTGAGTCACTTTTTTCTTTCATTGAGGCAAAACAATCACAGCAGTTTTAAAGTGCTTTCATTTTTGGCTGTTACCTTTCCCCACAACTCAAAAGAGTTTTTCAAAAAGAAATCTCTGCTGAATAAAAATCTGTTTTTCTTTGGCCAATGTCTTAAATGAATATAGAATTATATGCCTGTTATAGCTCAGAAGAAGGTCTGTCAGCTCTTCCTGACTATGCTGACTATCTGTGAGAGCACCTCAATTACTCCCTTTCCCCCTCATCCAGGCAATATTTTCTCTTCTGATAGTCAAGGAATTTTATATTAAATGCCATCACTAAGTCAGCTTTCACCATACTCTCAGGCAATGCTTTCCAGATCTTAGCCACACATTGCATGAAGATTTTCCTTTTGTTACCTTTGGTTCTTTTATCATTCATCTTAAATCAATATCCTCTGGATTTTGACCCTACTGTTAGTGGGAGCAGTTTCTGTCTGCCTACTGTGTCTAGATTCCTCATTATTTTGAATAAGTCCAAAGATGTACAGGTCAGGTGAATTGGCCGTGCTAAATTGCCGACAGTATTAGGTGCATTAGTCAGAGGGAAATGGGTCTGGGTGGGTTACTCTTCGGAGGGTTGGTGTGGACAGGTTGGGCTGAAAGGCCTGTTTCCACACTGTAGGGAATCTAATCTAATCTCATCTAATCTAAAACTCCACCAAATCTCCTCTTACTCTTCCTTTTCTGAAGGAGAATAGCTCAAGTTTCTCCAGTCCATCTACATGACTGAGTTCCCTTATGTTATCTAGTGTGATCTGGCCTTTAGCCAAATTGAACCAGGGAGAAAATGATGATTCAATAAAAGCATGATGGAGTAAATGCTGGAAATATGAAACAAATATGCTGAATACTGGAGAAACTCATCAGATCTGGCAGCATCTGTGGAAAGAGAAATAAAGTTAATATTTTGAGTCTGATGTGACTTTTCTTCAAAACAGTTCTAAAGAAGAGTCTTACTGGAGTTGAAATGTTCCTGTTTTTCTCTCCACAGATGCTGCCAGTGTACTGAGTTTCTTCATCATTTTCTGTTCTTGTGACAAATGATGGATGTGTGTTAATTAAGAAATAATTGGGTGAACCCTTGACTGAAATAGAAATAGAATTCCTACAGTGCAGATAAAAGCTATTTTGCCCATCAAGTCGGACCGACCCTCCCAATAACGTCCCATCCAGACCCATCCTCCTCCATTCCTGTAACTCCACATTTACCATGGTTAATCCACCTAGCCTGCATATTTCTGGACACTATGGGGCAGTTTAGCATTGGCCAATTTACATAACCCGCACAGTCTTTGGACTGTGGGGAGAAACTATAACACCTGATGAAAACCCATGAAGACATAGGGAGAACATACAGACAGCTGAGGTTATAATCAAACCCAAGTCCCTGGCACTGTGAGGCAGCACTGCTAACTAGTTGTATATGGAGAAAAATGAATGAGTGGGATTGGGATTTTGTGATTTAGAATTTGAAATAGAACTCTGACTAGAAAAGTATATGCCCAGACAATGTCTAACCAGCTCCTAATCTCTGGTGTTTAACATCTCACTCCTGGAACAGTTTTTTCGTAAATTGTTTCTGCATCCTTTCCATGCTTACATGCCCTTCTTAATGTTGAGGGCCAGAACTGGAGACATTTCTTCAGTTGAATCAAAACCAATGTGTATAAAAGTTCACCATAACTGTTTCCTTCTGTACTCTGTGTCCTTATTTATAAACCTAGGATTCCATATGATTATTAAACATGGTGTCAATCTGTCCTGCTACCTTCAATGATATATGCACATACATTCTTCACCTCATTTAGAATTGTATGCTTCATTTTATATAGAAGAATACTTTTGCTTTTAGTTGAAGTTACCAGCCTCTGTTGATACTTCAGGCAAATGACCATCTTACAAGTCTAACCAAAAATGATCAGTATCTGAAATCAATGCAAACTGGAAGACGTGGTAACTGAGTCTGAATGTGTGCTCACCCAATTGCTGTACATTCCCTGCCCAACAGCAGTCAAAACATAGTGATCACTAAAGGAAATCCTAGATATTTTTTCTCTCATCAGCAACTCAGGCCTCCCGATAAACTTTGGCAAAATTGCACCATCCACATCCCTTTCTAACCCAGGCTTTTATTTTTCTGCAATGAAAAGATAAATTTTGTTCTGAGTCATTCCTCATAACTTAGAGGCCTGAATCCTAGAATCATCACTGCCTCTCTTCTTTCAACCCTCTCCAAATCAATTTTCTTGGAAGGCCAGATGCACACAACTTGTCACAATACTTTATGTGAAGCATTACTACAAATCTATGAAAGCTTTGTGTATAATCCCTGACTAGATGACTAGAATTTCTTTCCCTGTAGTTTCTTCCTATTTATGGGACAAGAAGGAAAATGACATGACAGCGTTGCCTCAAATGTAATTGGATAACTCTTGAGAACAGTGAAATCTAGTTTTGAGTTTTACTTTGCTCACTGTCGCTTTGAGTATTTAAAAGCAGAACACCCTAAAAATAAATCTGCATGTTTCTATCTGCAGTTACTGGCAAGTGTACCTGTGAATTAACACCATTTCACCATGTTAGCTAATAATATTTTTTTAATAGCTGCAAGTGTTACAAAAAAAGTAGCCAAGTCTACATATACATCAATGTTTCTTTCCTAAACCATATGTTGAAGACTGCAAGCTGAAAGACAAAAGAACAAATATTCTTTTCTTTCTAAACTTTCGTTTTCCTTTTTTTCTGAAGCTGCTGATCTTCTTTGGATCTTGCTGCACATATCCAGTTGCTATCCAAATGTAAATGAATATTCTTCATTTGTGGATCTACATGGCAAGATTATATTGATAGAACCCAAGTCCATTCCTGTTCTCATCTAACACCCATATGCATGTGTACATGCATGCAGAGACAGAAGAAAGACTTACATTGTGTATTTCTTTATCAATCCCTCAGGACTATCTCAAGCACTTTGCGTGCAATCATTTACTTTGAAGTGAAGGAACTACTTCCATTTTATGTGGATAAGTGCAGCAGACAACGTCAGCATGGCACTGTCACATAAGAACCAAGTAAGATCAATGACTAGTTATTACAACTTTGTACTTTTTGGATGGTGCTTGAGGCTTTTTTTTAGTGTTTTGAGGTAGGAATGTTGACCAAAAATATCAGGAGAATTCTCTACCATTCTTTCTACTATTCTTCTGTTATGAGATCTTTTCCAGTGTCCTTGAATCATTGGAGTAGGCAGGCAGGGCCTCAGTTTAATATGTTATATAGAGAGTGATACCTCTATTCAACATTCCTTCAATAGAACACTGTAGTATCAGTGTAGATTATGTGCTCATATCTTAGGGTGGGGCTTAACCCATAACCTCCTGACTACAAGATCCAAGTGATGCTGACTAAACCAAGCTGACTGTTGAATAACTGTGGGAGCCATTGACCAGCATAACAGGAACTTGACTGATACTTTTTAACATATACCTCAGTAGCCTATGGGCGCTAAAGAAAGTCTTAGAACAAGCATTATTATATCTGAAATCACGAATGTGTCAAAGGCCAGGGATGGAATTAGAGCATTCATTTGGATTTTTTTTTGTTATTCACTGAGTAAACCATAATGTTGGATAAAATAAGTACAAGATCACACTAACCATATAAATTGCATAATTCACTTAAGCAGAGTGACTTGATAAATTTGGATGTTTGTGAGGTGGACAATAGTCTATTTTTTGTCTGACTTAATTGATTGGTAGGCATGCAGATCCTTTATTTGAAATATTAATTTTAAATGTTAAATGGTTTTTAATTATTTGAAGTTTATTTGCTAATGTGGTGATTTATGTTGCTTTGGAAGTTGTACATCTGGGTTCTGAATATGCTTCTTCTATTCAGTATATGAGTAGGCCATCACTGAACCCTGTGACTAACATTTTTTTAAAAACTGTGAATGTCCTGTAAATAGCCATGGGTAGATATTGGGGGAATAGGTGTTTAAATAGCAATATATCTCGGGATTTAGCAGTTGACGTTTACAGTGTCTACCTATCCTATGCTTTCAAATGTTAATTGCAATGCGCTGGAGATGTGATACAGTGAATAGCTAGGGCAGTGGATGGTATTTGGAAATGAGAAAGATGAGGATCAGAAGATTCAGAGGACCTGGAGAGGTAGAAACAGATGTTGTTCTAACTCTAACAGAGTCCTGCCTGATATTCAATTTAAATAAAACTAAAGAGAAACACAAACACTGTACATTTTCACTGCAGATCTAAGTCTAATGATGTGGAGGTGCAGGTGTTGGACTCGAGTGGACAAGGTCAGAGGTCAAATGACACCAGGTTATTTGAAATCACAAGCTTTCAGAGCGCTACTCCTTCATCAGGTGAAGAGAAGGAGAAAGGGGGGGGGGGGGGGGGGGGCGCGGTGGGATCATCTCCAGTGTCTTGACAAATATTTATCCAACCACCGTAAATTGTCTGGTCATGACCACATTGCTGTTGAAGGAGCCTGATGAAGGAGCTGCACTCTGAAAGCTTATGATTTCAAGTAAACCCATTGGACTATAACCTGGTGTCATGTGACTTCTGATCTAATGCTAATAGAGCATAGTCTACATTGTGAATGTATCTAGCAACATTTTAATTGGTGTTTTGGAATTGAAGAAATACTTTGTGTTCCATTCCTCACAACAACGCTGTGCAAAGTGTGTTGGTAATGCTTTTGGATGCTTTTTGTGTCCTGTGCAATGCAAGGTTTGCCAAAATCACTTTATTTTCTGAGAAAGGTGTCCCCTTAAGAAGCTTGCACCAAATTAACACTGATAAGTAACTACAAAAGCAGCAGCATCTGAATGATGCTTCAAGTATAACCTTATCATTCTCTTACTTTCAACAGAGGAGAGGAGCTGAAGAAACCAGTCTTTGGCAAGACATCATTGCAGGATCTATCTGCAGTGAACAAATTTCATTATGGTAGAAATTGAGATCAGCCACACAAACTCATGCACTGTTCCCGTTGTTCCATATCTTACTGTCCAAGTTGCTACTGAGAGACAGGAACACGTACAAAAGCAGCAGAAGCCAGTAGTGTGAGTAAGCGCTTAAACAAATAGTAGCACTGAATCATTGAGCTACTTCCATTGCAAAGCATAAAACTAAACATCACAATCTGCTTCAGGGGCAGTGATCCATTTTCAATGACTTCTGCTGGAAAGTGCATTTGAATGTGAACACTGCCAAACTCAGATTTTTTTTCTCATCCACTTGTTTCCCGCACACCACCACCACGTCCAGCAGCACCCCCCCCCCCCCCCCCCCCCTCCCCACGCTAATGAATACCTCACTGGTAATTACTGTGCTCAGTTTAAGAATGGATACTTACTATTGAGGAACCATGGATCTGTGCTCTGGCATTAGTCAGTGTCTTCAGGACAGGAGAGGAAAATCCTTGGGAAAAAGAAGAAAGGGATTTTCTTTGGGGAAATTTGCAATGTTGTTTTATTCTGTGATTCAGAAAGTGGCTTAAAATTGAGTGACCCCACTGTGCAAACATTGTAGATTCTCATTTTGTTTCTCCCTCAATGCTGGCCTGTAATCCCCATCAGGCCCAGAGTGCAATATTAGAATGTTTTTACCCACATCCCTTAACACTTCAACCCACTACTTTCACAATAACTAGTTTCTTTCTCCACTATGCTGTACTGTGAGGAGATTTTAATAATCAATAAGGGGGGAGGCTGTGAAAATCTGGCTTCTTTGTGCTGTTTTAATTCAATTGAAAATCTCTAGGCCTCTGCACTGAATAGTGGTATTGTGTACACTTCTCCAGCTCTGACTGACAAGTCGTGCTTAAAACTCAAGAGTCTCTGTCCATTTATTAAGTATGTAACTGAATTTCTCGTTAATTATATTTTCCCACCAGACAGGCTTGCACTGTATATTTGGATCTCGACTAAAAAAGCATGTATGTTTGCAAATAATTCATGTTTCAGATACCTCAGCTGAATCAGTGGGTGTACAATGTAGCTGGAAGTCTTATAAGTAAATCAAATTTTAAAAACTCAAACCTGAAAACCATCAGTATTCATTTTTTTTTGTCAAAAAGCAAATTGCAGGCTCAGTTACTTTGTCCATATTTCCCAGTTAGAATGGTTTTCTGATATTTCTAGTTTCTGGAGTGCTGGAAATTGGAATTCTTATTTTTTTAGACAAACTATATAAAGGTTTACTTTTGTACTGCTGCTACTTTCAGCTTCCTCATTCATCCTGTAACATTTTTTATTCATTCACAGAATGCTGGTGGTGGGGCTGAGCCAGCAAATATCGCCCATTCCTAATTGCCTTTGAGAAGGTGCTGGTGAGCTGTCTTTTTGAACTGTAACTGTTTATGTCCTATAGGTAGACCCACAATGCCTTTAGGGAGGGAGTTCAGGGTTTTAAGCCAGCAACATGGAAGGAATGACAATATATTTCCAAGTCAGGGCGGAAGTGACTTGGAGGGGAATTTGCAGGTGATGGTGTTCCCATGTACCTGTTGCCCTTGTCCTTCTAGATGGGAATAGTTGTGGGTTTGGAAGGTGCTGTCTAAGGAGCCTTGCGGCATTTCTGCAGTGCATCTTGTACACAAACCGCTACTCCTGCGCATTGGTGGTGGAAAATGTGTATGCTTGTGGATGTGGTGCCACTCAAGTTGGCTGCTTTGTCCTGAATGTTGTCGAGCTTCTTGAGTGTTGTTTGAGCGGCTGTTATCCAGGGGAGTATTCTATCACATTCCTGACTTGTGCCTTGCAGTTGGTGGACCTTTGATGAAGGGAAGGTAACTAATGGGGCACTGAAGATGGTTGTGTTCATGACACTATCCAGATGAACACCTGCAGAGGTGTTCTGGAGCTGAGATGATTGACCTCCGACGACTACAACCATCTTCCTTCATGTCAGATATGATTCAAACTATAGAAGAGTATTTTGGTTGATTCCCATTGACATCAAGGAAGGATGTTGTGAAACTTGAAAGGTTTCAGAAAAGATTTACAAGGATGTTGCCAAGGTTGGAGGATTTGAGCTACAGGGAGAGGTTGAATAGGCTGGGCTGTTTTCCCTGGAGCGTCGGAGGCTGAGGGATGACCTTATAGAGGTTTATAAAATCATAAGGGGCATGGATAAGATAAATACACAAGGTCTTTTCCCTGGGGTGGGGGAGTCCAGAACTGGAGGGCACAGGTTTAGGATGAGAGGAGAAAAATTTATAAGGGACCTAAGGAGCTAACATTTTCACACAGGGGGTGGTACGTGATTGAAATGAACTGCCAGCGGAAGTGGTGGAGGCTGGTACAATTAACAGCATTTAAAAAGCATCTGGATGGGTATATGAATAGGAAGGGTTTAGGGAGATATGGACCAAGTGCTGGCAAATCGGACCAGATTAGTTTAGCATATTAGATTACTTACAGTGTGGAAACAGGCCCTTCGGTCCAACAAGTCCACATCGCCCTGCCGAAGCGCAACCCACCCATACCCCCTACATTTACCCCTTACATTTACCCCTTACCTAACACTACGGGCAATTTAGCATGGCCAATTCACCTGACCTGCACATCTTTGGACTGTGGGAGGAAACCCACACAGACACGGGGAGAACATGCAAACTCTACACAGTCAGTCGCCTGAGGTGGGAATTGAACACAGGTCTCTGGCGCTGTGAGGCAGCAGTGCTAGCCACTGTGCCACCGTGCCACCCAAATATCTGGTCGACATGGACGAGTTGGACTGAAGGGTCTGTTTCTGTGCTGTACATCTCTATGACTCTATGACAATAACTGAAAATCAGAAAATTGATTACATGCAGATGGGATTGTCAGGCAAAGTGCATGTTCATTTTGCTGACATGGATATCAGCCGAAATTAAAGTCACAGTGTTAATGATAAGAAGAGTGAACAATTGCCAGTTACCTTTTTCCCAATTACATCTTGAACGGTTTGGAATGTTCTGGAGATGTGACACACATTGTCATTTTCCAAACAAAAAAAGGGTATGAATGACTTTCCAAAATTATTCTTCCAAAAGTCCCACAGCTATTTAATTTGGGTTCTGCTGTAGGCTGCTTGCATTTTGTGTCTTAATTCACTTGCGTGTAAATATGTTTGTGTGTATGCACCAGTCCCCTTCTTTGAATAGGTAGATTTGTGATCTTCTCAAGGGAAGAGATAGTTGGTATAGGCAGTTGACTACTTCCCTACTGTTGGTCTTCAGGATTACAAGGATTAATTGCAGATTAAATCTCCTTCATGCTTTGGTCAGATACTGAAACAGAGTGCAAGTTCCTTTAGATTTTCCCCAAGCAATCCTAGTTAATGAAAGCCACAGAAACTTGCATTTTTATAGCATTCCTCATGATAGAAGTCTTGGGTGATGAGTGGCAAAACTGGAAGAGAAAAGGGCAGAGAGAGCCTCAGCAAGATGAACATAAAAGACTTTTGGAGGCCTTTTAAGATGAATATGAACATAACAAGGTGAATACACTGGCAGAAAGGAATTCCAGTTGAGGAATGGCATTGCAGCTGAAGACCAGCCAAGGACAAAGTGGAGAAAGCTGTGAATGAGAGAAAAACTGGCATCAAAGATGGGGTTAGGGACTCACGATTGAAATATATTGTCATGGTAGGATGAGGCAAGACCAGAGAAAGGTGTAAAAATGAGAATGAAAACCCCTGGGGAACAGAGAGCCAACAGCAGTTGGCAAGAACTGTGTGAGAAAGTAAACCTGGTGATTGAATTATTTTGTTTGTGGAGGGTGGAAGGAGAGCAGCCTACAAGGAGAATATTGGAGAAGGGCAGACTTGAGATGATAAATGAATGGTTAATGATTTCATTGACAGAACTGAGAGGTAGCAACATGGGTGCGACTCATTTCAGGCCTGGGGGAAAGCAGCCTTGATACTACAAGGTAAATAGGCAGGAGGCTGGAAGAACACAGCAAGCCAGGCAGTGTCAGGAGGTGGAGAGGTCGATGTCTTGGGAATTTGCCACCTCCTAATGCTGCCTGGCTTGCTGTGCTCTTCCAGCCTCCTGCCTGTCTACATTGGCTTCCAGCATCTGCAGTTTTTTTGTCTCTTGATAATACATGGGTTTGAGGAAGGAGTGATGCCTGATATTGAGTTGGAGGCTAAAGTTCTACATTTTTTGGTTCGGTAGAGGTGACAGCAGGGAGAGTAAATGTAGTCGAGTTAGGTATTTAATTGTCTCTGGAAACTGGGGAAATCAAACTACTTTTGTTTGCTGGCCTTGGCTGTAGGTTATTTTGGCTCACCAGGTTTTAAAAGCAATAAATTCAATTGTTAAATGGTAACTTCCACCTAAAATCTCTTTGAAGACCTTGAATTATATTTGAAATGTTTTTGTCATTGCGATGGAGGCATAGGTTATAACCAATTTCCACAAAAGTAATAAATGAAATAATATTTTATTTGTTAATCCATTTTTGCTGGTTTAGGGTAAGGAGGGGTAATATGTATCAGATACTAGAAAACCTCCCTGCTGTTCCTCCATTTGGCATTGTGAGATTATCTGCCAAGTATGCAGATGAGACATCAGGTTATGATTGTGGAAAATACAATACTATACAAATATCAAGCCAGTAAATGTGTTTGAATCCTGAAACAGAGCTTAGATCCGTGACCTTCTGATCCAGAGGTGAGAGTGACACCAATGCAGCCAAATTAATGTGAATGGCTAACTAGACAATTGCAGATTGTGGCAACTGCTGAACAGTCAAAAGGAGAGATGGAGAGGTCGTGCTAAATTTTATAATATGTGCAAAAACTGACTTTATGTTTCCAGTACATTGGTAAGGTTGGAACCCTGAAGTCACCTTGTTTGTAGATGGTTCCTCAGGACTGAGGTTGATTTGTTTCCACTCTAGTTTGATGGGTCAAATTTAATTGTTAAGTCCAATGTGTGCATGTGAGGCAGGTGGTCTTTAAGATTATTGTAGATGGGTGATTTGAAGGTTTGTCCACACTCTCATATGCCTTGACATAATCTCTTCCTGTCCCTAATGAAGTCTGTTGATGAGGTGATCCTTTCTGAAGGAATGTTCTCCATTTGGTCACAAGCATTTCTATTTGTCCTGGGTGTTCTCTAAAATTACCAAGTTGTGAATTGAGCTGTTGTTTTGGGAGCCTTGTATCAGGTATATGCACAATATGTCCTGCCCAATAGAGCTGGCTTTGAGTAATGAAGGTGCTTTGGTGATGGGCTTGTTGGCTTGGGAGAGCATGTCAGTTTTGGACCCATTTTCTTGCCACCAGATTTGGTGGATCTTGTGAGAGCATTGCTGTACCTACTCCAGTTTGAGGTGCCTGCAGTTGGTCATCCAAGTCTTTCATGCATTTAGGAGCAGATGAATTGCTGCTGCCTGGTAAACCATGACCTAAGCCAAGTTTGTGTTCCTGATCCTCAAATACTCTTTTCTCACTTAACTCAAGGCCAAAAGGACACTTTGGAGGTGATGATGAATTTTATATTTGTCTGGCTTTGCTGAGAGGAAGCTCCTTCTAAACCTGCAATGAACCAGGGACGACTCTTGTGAGCCTTGAAAGAGAAGTCATGGGAGGAGATATAGTATCCTAGGTTGTGATGCGTGTGAATGGAAGCAAGAATGGGGATGGCTACAGAGGAGCATGAATGATCCATGTTTCTAAAACCAGCAGATGATTAAGGGGGATGAAAAGAGGCAATGAGTTATGCTCACCATCATACACGACGATGTTGATTTTGCCAAGAATGGTGCTGGTTCATGAGCAGCGTTGAAAACTGACTAGAAATGCTTGAGCAAAGAATAATGGGAAAACAATGGGATATTAATTGTGAAAGATTTTAATATCCATCATCATTTGTGGCAGAACATAGTAACTTTTTGGAGAAAATATCTTCTACTCTCTTCCTTTTGTTGCATATACTTTGGAAGATAGAATATAGAACAGCATAGCACAAGAAACAGGTCCTTTGGCCCACCATGACTACACTGACTATGCAATTCTAAACTAATCCCATCTGCCTGCACATAGTCCTTGTCCCTCTATTTCTTGCCTATTCATTAGCTTATCTTGAGGCTATACTCACTCGTCTTTAACTTAGATATCGATGGCTAATTTTGTGCCTCTCTTGTTTGTTCTCTTTATCCTTTTGAATACTTGCCCATTTTGCCCTCAGACTCCTCAGTTCAAGAGAATGAGTCTCTAGCTTCCCGTTGTAACCTTCCCTTTTAACTAAGAAACTTCATTCCTGGGAGTAGTTTACAAGATTATGTGGCACTTTCACTAAGACTAATATATTGTTCCTATTGTTAAGTACTAAAACAATGCCCTACCTATCTCAGATAGTATAAATTTTAAAAGATAACAAAGATTCTACTTAAATATGGAAGCTACTGCTGTGGAGATACTCAATAAAGAAGCAAAACTGGGAATAAAAAAACGATTAAATTAAAATTTATGTACTTCCGAACTTCTGATATGAAACAATTTTAAACATGGAGTATAAGGTTTGTTTCATTCTCAAATAATAATATTTGCTACAAAATAATTATTCCTTATTTTTGTGTGTTATTTTTGAAAGCTGGGAGGGTGCTCATTTGGAAGTTAGACACTCACAGATCTTTTGGTTTGCAAGTTCTGTTTTGGCACATCAAGTTCTTTGTAGTACCTAGTACAGTAGTCACTAATCCTAGTCTTGGGGACCTCTGACAGTTTTTTTTGATAATTGTTTCACTGGAGAGGTGAACACCTCTATTACATCACACCCAGTCATCTTGCCCCTTGGTATCAGGGTGTTATCTGACTCACCGAACAATGCCTTGGGAGATCTGTTATTTGTATGTAAATAGGTGTATTTTTAGCCACTTACATCACACTTTATTTTGCATTCAAGACAATTTTAGAAAGAAAAAGAAAACAACTTTCTTAATGCTAGGTGCTACTTACCTGTATCTTGAAAGTCAAAAACATTTGACGATCAGCAAATTTCCCCCACTGTGTAATGTAAATTCTGACTACAGGCTGTGTTTACTTAACAATAATTAGATGTTTAAAAAGTGACAGTTGCATCTTACAAGCAGAGCAATACGCGGAGGTGAGTTTCCCATGATCAACTTCCTCTCTGCTACTGTAACTTGACCAAAACTACCAAGGTCACTATCTCTATATGTATGCAGGATTTTGCATTGCAGCTCTTTTGATATAGTGGTGCTGGAAGAGCACAGCAGTTCAGGCAGCATCCGAGGAGCAGTAAAATCGACGTTTCGGGCAAAAGCCCTTCATCAGGAATAAAGGCAGAGAGCCTGAAGCGTGGAGAGATAAGCTAGAGGAGGGTGGGGGTGGGAAGACCACCCTCCTCTTGCTTATCTCTCCACGCTTCAGGCTCTCTGCCTTTATTCCTGATGAAGGGCTTTTGCCCGAAATGTCGATTTTACTGCTCCTCGGATGCTGCCTGAACTGCTGTGCTCTTCCAGCACCACTAATCCAGAATCTGGTTTCCAGCATCTGCAGTCATTGTTTTTACCTAGCTCTTTTGATATTACAGCAATGCAGTGGAAGCAGATTTAAGGAACTTTTTGACTATTTTGTGTTACATGCTGAGTTAACACAACAGCTCATGATCTGACTTATGAGCAACAAAATGGGACAACTGTTAGTGAATTATTAAAAGTAATAAATTTAGTAAAAAATGGCATGTGGCTGTTTTTTAAAAAACAAATGGAACAGGCTACGTATTCTTATCAGCTGTAGAATTTTCAACATTGTAGAATGTTCTGCAGTAGAAACAGATGCCATGTTAACTGTGTGAGACTATGCACTGAAAGCCTTTAGATGTAACAGTCTGTGTTGGGTTGGTTTTGAAAAAAAATTATTCAGTCACCAACACAATTCAGAAAGTGTCATGTTCACCACTATTCTGACATGAGTTAACTGATTTCAATCTGTGAACTTAAATGGCACAATACAATTAGTTTTGGTTAGGGAGGGAAAACCTAACCAGTGTTCCAACTCTTAATTACCATGTAGAGATCCCTGATGAGAATGCTTGTGTTTTTGTGGTAAATGAGTCAACAATTCTCATAGGTATAAAGCACCTTTGATGTAACATAAGGACACAGATGGTGTTTCACAGGAGGGTTACAAATAAAATCTGACACTGAACTATGTAAGAAGATATTGGTGGAGGTGATCAAAAGTTTGGGAAAAGAGGTAGGTTTTAAGGACCACCTTTAAAAAAAGAGGAAAGGTAATTAGAAATGGAGAGATTTAGGGAAGAAATTCCAAATATTATGGCTTTGACAGCTAGAGGTATGACCAGCAATGGTGAAATTACTAAAATAGGAATAATCAAAAGCCTAGAACTAGATGAATGTTGATGTCTTAGAGTGTTGTAGGGCTGGATAAGAACACAGGCCAAAGGAGAGGAGAGGCCTTAGAAGGATTAAAAACAAAAATGAGAATTTTATAATATAGATAATAGTTGATTGTGAGCCACATAATGTCAGTCAGCAGAGGGGTGATGAACAAATGAGACTTGGCCCAAGTTAGGACATGAGAAGTAAGGTTTTAAGTGATACCAGGGTTATAGATAGTGGAATGCAATAAGCCAATCACGAGTGTGTTTGCATAGTCAAGTCCTAGAGATAACATGTGTGAATGGAGGCTTCAGTAGATGAGTTGAGGCAGGAGGCAAGTTGGACAATGTTATAGAGATGGAAGCATGTGGATTTAGCAATGTCACACATATGTGGACAGAATTTTATCTCATGGTCAAATCTGATACCAAGTTGGTGAACAGTCTGGTTCAGTCTCAGATATTTGTCAGGGAGAGAGAAGGAGTCAGTGGCTCCAATATAAAATGTGGGAGAACACATTGCTTTGGCCTTTCCAGGATTTAATTGCAACTAATTTCTCCTTATCTACAGAAGCTGAGTGACATTTTTGAGGCAGCAGTGGCATCACAGGAAATGGAAAGAAAGTAGAGCTGCATGTCATTAGTCTATATACGGAAACTGACTGTTTTAGAATGACTCAGAGGATAGGATCAAATTTAGGTCTATTGCACTGTTACTGTCATACTAACTATCTACCAACACTTAATCATAAATGCCAGATGGGGTGATTGGCAAAACTGACCATCTTCTTCAAGGACTGACCATTGCAGAATGGCCCAGCTACAACTACAACCTATATAATAACTTAAGCACAGTATAAACAGCCAAATGTAAAATAAAGCATACATAGAACATAGAACAGTACAACACAGGAATAGGCCCTTCCGCACACCATGTCTGTGCTCACCATGGTCCCATTCCAAACTAATTCTATCTGTCTGCACATGTCTGTGCCCCTAGATTCCTTGCCTGGTCATATGTCTGTCTAAACAGTTATTAAACATTGCTATTGAATTTGATTTGACCATCTCTCCTGGCAGAACGTTTCAGGTACCAACTACCCTCTGTGCAAAAAAAACTTGCCTCACACATCTCATTTTAAACTTATGCCCCTTGGTATTTGATATTTCCACCCTTTGAAAATACTCTGATCCACCTTATCCATCCCTCTCATAATTTTATATACTTCTATCACCCCTCAGCCTCTGTTGCTGTAGTGAAAACAATCCAAGTTGGTTAGTTAATACACTCCAAAGTTGGTAACCTCTTCTGCACCCTTTCTAAAGCCTCTATGTCCTTTCTATATTTTGGCAACCAGAACTGCACACAATATTCCAAATGTGGCTTAATTAAAGTTTTATATAACTGCAACATGTTTTTGCCAATTTTTATAATCAATTCCCCAACCAATGAAGGTAGGCATGCCATCTGCCTTCTTTACCACCTTATCCATTTGTGTTGCCACTTCCAGGGAGCTATGAACTTGCACCCCAAGATCTTTCTTTATATCAATTCCCCTAAGGGTTCTTCCCTTTACACTTGCCCTTCCTCTTGCATTTGACCTCCCAAAATCCATTGACTCACAAGATTACTAATGGAAATTAATCTGGATAATGTATGATGTGGATGGAAATTGTCACAGAATCAGGGGAATTCATGCCAGCATGATGTTTTTGGGGGCTCATTCCCAGTAGGAGCAGGTATGAGGAGTGAGCATTACAAGAGAACTAAAGACGAAGCAGACTGGAAATGAATATAATGTAGGGAGATGAGAAAGTTGGAAATGAAAAAGGGTGAAACGTGTATATGCATGAACTTTGAATGAAGTGGGTTGACCCCCACTCACCTATTGTACTCTGCTACTTTCTTCCCACCCCCACCCTCCTCTCATTTATCTCTCCACCCTTCAGGCACTCTGCCTGTATTCCTGATGTAGGGCTTTTGCCTGAAACGTCAATTTTCCTGCTCCTCAGATGCTGCCTGAACTGCTGTGCTATTCCAGCACCACTCTAATCCAGAATCTGGTTTCCAGCATCTGCAGTCATTGTTATTACCGAAAGAATAGAAGTGTCAGTGGAACTGAGGAAGAAATTAAATTCCATCTGTTATTTCTCTGCCCAACTTTCCAGATGATCTATATCCTGCTGTATCCTTTGATAACTACCCTCACTGTCCACAACTCCTCCGATTTTTGTGTCATCTGCAAACTTAATAATCATTCATCTAAATTACAATCTGCAGAGATCCCAGCACTGATTCTTGCAGAACACCCCTGGTTACAGACCTCCAGTCAGAAAAACACCCCTCCACAACTACCCTCTGTTTTCTATGACCAAGCTGATTTTGTGTCCAACTTAGCAATTCATTATTAATTGCATAGGACTTAGCCTGGTCCAGAAGATTATCAATAGGGACCTTGTCAAATGTTTTCTAAGGTATATAGACAACATCCACTGCTCTACCCTTATCAATCATCTTTGTTACTTTCTGAAAAAAATGTAATCAAATTTGTGAGACAAAACCTCTCCTACGCAAAGCCATTCTAACTATTTTTCAAATGTGATAATGGCTGATGTCTATCCAGAAATTACATCAGTATCACTTTCCTAACTCTGGGTGTCCCTGATGTGACAGAAATGATGACCAGTTAAAGGATAATTAATGAAAAAGGGGAAAAGACTATTGCAATCATTCTGGTGGGGGAGGACAGCTGAGACCAATCTAACTTTCTGTCCAAGGAAAGCAATGGAAGATATTCCAAACTACTCTCTCTCCTCTAACTCTCCTCAATTCATAATGGCGTTCTTCTCTATTTTGTCCTCTCCATTATTGTACCAGCTTCTCTTTACTTTCTTCCTCCGTTTCGCTGACACTACCACTCTTTCCCCAACCATGGCAATTCCCCAGTTGACATTCAATCTCCCTCAATCAGGGTTTATGCTTACACACTTCTCACTCTTTCATTTCCCACTTTCTCACTTCCCTACATTATTATCCATTTCAAGCTTGCTTCCTCTTTATTTTCTATATGATGTTCCCTCCTTTAGTCCTGTTCTAATGGAAATAAGCCCCTGTATACAGCATGAATACCTGATTCTGTGACAATTTCTATCTATATCATACATTATCCAAACTCACTTCCATTAGCATTATGGACAATGCCAGGGGGACAGGAATTGGACCAAAAGAAGCCAGATTCGGAGAACTGGATATGCAGCTCTCACCAGCTGTACCCATTACACAGAACCTGTCAACGATAAAAGGCTGACAATTGGCATGCATGTCATTGTCTAGGCTAGCATCTGTAGAATGGCCTATTGGATGAGTTAGAGCATGATGTAAAGTACCCAACAAAATTTTATTCCACTGAGAGTCAGCATATTCAATAAGGAGTTGGGGGGGGTTAAGAAAATGCTGAATAGGTTTATGCATAAAGAAAATAGGTGCATTGTACTAATTGTACTCTAATTTCTCTTGCAATGTGGTGACTATGGTTCACATGTCACCTGAAGCCTCTACATGAACCCAGTATAGGCATAATGTAAAATCCTGTGTTTTACTGTAATGTGATCCACTATATCGAAATAAAAAGATTCCAATTTCACAACATCAAAGATCTATCTCCAAAACTCTGTCAAAATCTCCAGAGCTTGAAATATGAGAATGTGTATTGCAAAGGTAGACCTATACCTTTCTCCCAATCCTGCAGCATGTAATGGGTTTTGAATATTTGGTGCTGACTGGGTATGAAAGCTGGATATGAAAGGCTTGAGTTATAAAGAAAGGATGATTAGGCTGGAACATTTTTCACCGGAGCATTGGTGACCCTATAGAATGTTATAAAATCATGAGCGGTATCGACAGAGTTAATGATTTTGAACTGGATTGAATTTATTGTCACGTGTACCGAGGCACAATGAAAAGCTTTGTCTTGTGAGCAATACAGGCAGATCACAGAGTTAAGTAATATAGATAGTAAATAGTAGGTAAACAGCAGTAAAAACAAAAACACAGGTACAGGCGAATGTTAAGAATTTGTGAGTCCATTCAGTATTCTAACAACAGTAGGGTAGAAACTGTTATTAAACCAGCTGGTGCATGTGTTCCCCAATGGTAGAGATTGCAGAAAAACATTGCCAGGGTGGGATGGATCTTTGAAAATGCTGACAGCCTTTCCTTGACAGCAGGCCTGGTAGATAGATTCTATAGATGGGAGGCTGGCTTTTGTGATTGTCCAGGCCGAGTTCACCGCTGTCTGTAGCCGTGTCCCAGCTTGAATGGTACAGTTGCCATACCAGGTAGTGATACATCCAGACAGAATGCTCTTGATGGTGCACCTATAAATGTTGGCCAGGGTATTCGCTGTCATGCCAAATTTCCTCAGTTGCCTGATGAAGAAGAGACATTGTTGGGCCTTTGTAACCAGTGTATCCACATGAAAAGTCCAAGAAAGCTTGTTGTGGATGACCACTCCCAGGAGTTTGACACTCTCCACTTGTTCCACCTCTGTGCTGTAAATGTGTAGGGGGCATGAGTAACATCCCGCTGAAAGTCAATAATGAGTTCTTTGGTTTTGCTGACATTGAGAGCTAGGTTGTTCCCGGTGCACCATTTTTCCAGGTTTTGCACCTCCCATCTGTAGTCTGTTTCATTGCCATCTGAGATTTGACTGACTATAGTGGTGTCATCAACGAAATTGTAAATGGCATTAGTCTGGTATTTGGCGATGCAGTCATGGGTGTACAGTGAGTGCAGTAGGGGGCTGAGTACGCACTCTGGGTGGGCTCCAGTGTTGAGTGTTAGTGACAATGAAATATTGTCCCCAGTCTTCACTGATTGTGGCCTGTGTGTCAGGAAACTGAGGATCCAGTTGCAGAGAGTGGAGCTTAATCCAAGATTTAGTAATCAGTCTCGAGGGGATAATTGTGTTGAAGGCTGAACTGTAGTCAACGAATAGGGTTCTTACACAGCTGTTCTTGGTATCAAGATGTTCTAGGGAGGAGTGAAGGGCAAGTGATATGGCATCTGATGTGGATCTATTGGTCTGATAGGCAAATTGGAGTGAGTCAAGAGTAGTGGGAGGCTAGAGTTGATTAATGCCATGACCAGCCTTTCAAAGCACTTCATGACCACCGAAGTTAGGTCCATTGGGCAGTAGTCATTGAGGCATGCTGCATGAGCCTTCTTAGGCACAGGGATGATGTTGGCCCTCTTGAAACAGGCAGGAACAGTGGCCAGCTGCAGGGAGAGGTTGAAGATGTCGAGAAGATCTCTGCCAGTTGATCTGCACAAGCTCTGAGTGCACGGCATGATACTCCGTCTGGTCCCATCACTTTCCTTGGATTCACTTGAAGGAAAGCTGATCTGATCTCTGATGCAGTGACTATTGGGATAGATTTGTCAGGACTTGTTGAAATAGGTGCTACTTCTCTGCCAAAATTCTGCCCAAAGTGCTGAGATGATTGTTGATAGTTGTCCTTTCTCTAGGATAAGGGATTTCAAGTGTAGCGGGAGCATTTTTATTGTGAGAGGAGAAAGACGAATAAAAGGCATGAGGAGCAATTCCTTAGACAGAGGGTGGTTCGTGTATGGAATGAATTTCCTGAGAAAGTGGTGAATGTGGATATGATTACAATGTTTAAAAGACATTTGGATAAGTATATGAATAGAAAAGGTTTGGAGCGATAAGAGCCAGGAGCAGACAGGTGGGACAAGTTTATTTTAGGATTATATTTGGCATAGCATTGTTGGCCAGAAGAGTCTGTCTCTGTGCTTTATGATGCTAAGACTCTGTGAGTCTGTAACTCACTTTCTTCTGAGTATTCAATGCATGTTTGTGTCCAAAGCCACTTTTTCTTTTATTCACTTGTGACTAAGTAAGCATTTATTACCTATCCCTAGTTGCCCTTGAGAAGGTGGTGGTGAACTTCCATTTCTTAAAATCCCTGTTAGTCTTCCTCACCCTTTCTCTTCACCTTGCCTTCCTTATTGGAAAACAAAGAACAGGCAATCAGCTGACTTCTGCCTAGTGCCTGCCAAGTGCAATGTGCTTAGACCAAGTAGTTAGAACATTGGACCTTAAGTCTACACGATGTATCAGTGTTAGAGATTTCCCCTTCTCAGCTAATTCCATTCACAAATATGAAGCTCACCATTTGGTTTGGCATTCTTTTTCCTATCTCTCTGATTTAGGCTTCTTTGGCATTGTTGACAGACCTTTGCAAGGACTGGCTGGGGTGTCAGAAGTGTTCCTTGAACATAAGCATCAAGAACATCGCTTAGCATTACATCAGGTAAGAAATTCAGATGGTGGGGTTCAACAAATAGCCAACAAAAAGTCAACAAATCTCTTGACCTAATCATGAGGGTGGTGAAAGAGAGAAATCAGAAAAGTGAGGGTGGGTTTTGCTCCTAATCACCTCACACATGATTCCAGTTCATACTGACCAATTTTCTGAAACCATTTAAAAACGTAAGAACAGATGTAGGCCATTCAGCTCATTGAGCCTGCACTACTACTCAATACAATCATGGCTCATCATTCACTTCAATGCCTTTTTCCCTTACTATCCCCCAGATCCCTTTCCATCATGGGTATTTAGAAACCTGTCAATCCCTGCTTTATGCATAACTCAATGTTTGAGTCTCCACTGCTCTCTGGGGTAGATAATTGCAAAGATTTAAAATCTCTTGAGCCATCTCCCAGAAAATACTCAGTTCATTCTCTCACATCTCTCACTCCTGATTACAAATTTATCCCATGAACACTCTCTCACATGTCCCCAGTCCTGATTCTAAGTTTCAATCAGCCTATTCCCTTGAACATACATTCTGGCTTTTCAGAATATATTCATAGGGTCCTGGCAACTTCACTTGGCAGTAGATAGAGTGTGACATAATATGCAGTGGGCAAGAAAACAGAAAGTAATTATTATACCTTTCCTGAAATTTCGATATATATATATATATATATATATATATATTATGGAACCTGCGACAATTAAGTTGTTTCTTTCACTGCATGTCATAATTGAAACAATCTAACAGCCTGTTATTGTATGAACTAACAACCAGGAATTCATATTTGTATTATTAACACTTGTTGATATACTTCTGTCTACTGTTCTGAATCAACATTAACCTGCTTGAAATGGTTCAAATAGACAGAAGGATGTATTACAACGATGTTAAACATCTGTTCACTAAGACTGGAAACAATGTTTAAATGCCATTTGGATTCCTCTGCATGACTGTGCTGGGAATCAGGTAACAAACTACACCCTCACTTCGGAAGTGGTACCATTAAAGATAGTTTTTGAGATAAATAAAATAAAGAATACTGGTCGAGGGAAGGCATAAAACTTTTACTTTTGCCTGTTGTGAAAACAGTACTTCTCCAATCACTTTTTAAACAAAAGCAAAAAATTACGTAATAAGTTGGAACTTTGAAATAAAAACAGAATATGCTGGAAATGCTCAGTAGGTTAGGCAGTGTCTGTGAACAGGAAAACGTTTCAGGTCTGTGGTCTTTCATGTGAGCAAATTTTACTGAATGCTAAAATATGGCCCATTATATCAATTAGGAGAAAGTGAGGACTGAAGATGCTGGAGATCCGAGTCGAGAATGTGGTGCTGGTCTCCTGCTCCTTGGATCCAGCACCACACTCTTGACCCATTATATCAATGCCAGTCACATTCTACCCTAATACCCTCCTCCAATATATTATCACTCAGTTTATAAATACACTGTCTGATATGAGCCATTTCGATAAGGAAACTAACATCGCTAACCCCTGATTTAGCAGGTTCTGGCTGGGGCAGAGTGCAAGGATTCCTGGTGAATAAACCATCTAAATTTGGATGGCTTTCATCCAGCTGATGCATATGCCAATTCAGCCCTGAATGCTATTGACATGTGCCTTCATATTCCATATATAACAGTATCTGAGGCAACCTATTTCTTCTACTGCTCTTACGAGCAGTTGATTTTTGCTGTGGGTTATTTCTTTAAGGGTCACACGCTTTTGGGGCAAAGAATTTGTGAGCTTGACTAAGACTGCTGTGTTAGAGCATAGAAAACTCATCCAGTCTTTCCTGCTCTGGTGATTCCTGCCAGAAAAACCCATATTAAAAATGTGAGAACAGGATTTAGATCAAACTCAACAACTTGCACTTCAATGTAGCAAACGTCCCAAATATTCTTCCCATTGGAAAAGTTAGGTGTGTCAGTCAATTGTGGATAATCAGCTTTGATGAGGATGGGCTGGTGCAGAAGGAAGGTAAAAGCAAAATACCGCAGATTTTGGAAATCTAAAATAAACACAGAGAATGCTGGAGATATGAAGGACGTCTGGCAACATCTGAGGAGAGAGAAACACAGCTAATGTTTTGAGTCTGGCATGACTGAAGGAATTCTGGAGAAGAGTCATAATGGACTGGAAACATTAACTCCAGTTCTCTCTCCCCGCAGATGCTGCCAGAGCCTGAGTTTCTCCAGCATTCGCTGCTTGTTGTAGAAGACGATTTGGGTGGTAATAACAAAAGGTGAAGATGGGTAAAAGTAGTAGGTGTATTGAAGATTTTTGAAGATGCTAACAAAAGCAATGAGGTGGGAAGGTCTAACCAAGGAGTTCCATGTTAGGCTCTGCTGTCTATGGTGGGGTACGGGAATGTGGGGAAGGGGATGGTGTGCTGATGTTCAGTGGCAGGGGAGAAGAGTAAGAAGAATGGCAATAGGGCAGCATTGGAATATTAAAATATATGCTTGGCTGTGGTGTCCTTTTCCCCCACCCTTTCACACTGACCACCAAGCAGATCAGGCAGCATCCGAGGAGCAGGAGAATCAACGTTTTGAGTCCAGCACTACTCTCTCGACTTTGAGCTCCAGCATCTGCAGTCCTCACTTTCTCCACACTGACTACCAAGACAGAGCATCTGAGTAATATATTAGAAAATCCTTGGTACCTGGTGAAACACACAAAAGCAAGAACTCTGAGTTGAGGAAAATAAGGAATTTGAGGAAATGAATACCAACATGTTTTCAAACATTATGATGGCAGTCTTAGTCAAACATCATGAATCAATGAATTTCATATTTCTGCTATGAGATAACAAAGAATCCCTACAGTGTGGAAACAGGCCCTTTGGCCCAACAAGTCCACACTGACCCTCTGAAGATTAACCCAACCAGACCCATTCCCCTACATTTACCCCTGACTAACACACCTAACCTACACATCCATGAACACTATGAGCAATTTGGCATGGCCAATTCACCTAACCTCCATACCTTTGGACTGTGGGAGGAAACCCACACCGAAACAGGAGAATGTGCAAACTCCACACAGTCACCTAAGGCTGGATTTGAACCCAGGTGCCTGGCACTGTGAGGCAGCAGTACTAACCACTGAGCCACTATGCCACCCCAAACAAGCAGTGATATGCAGTGATAAATATATCTGCATTCAGACATATTTGTGACTCTCTATACAAAATTGCGATCATCAACACTTTTTCCTTCTTCCACAAGCTCAATTTTCTGACCCAGATTCAAGAATTTTCCCACAGAGTTTGGTTTTATTTATTAATTAGGAAACAAAATTTATTATTGAATCTTTACAAGTATTATGTGGTATGATTGCAGAATGAAGAGACATTTGGCCCCCACTTCTTTCTAATTCTCCTTCCCTGCCTATTCCTGAGAATCTCACCTCCCAGTGAGGCCGTGTATCAGTGCGATACAGAACAGCAGTTCAGCAGAGCTAGGGCAAGACATGAATGCTTGAGAGAATAACAGAATCATTGCTCCTATTTTCCAGCACATCCTTCGACATGAAAAAAACAAATCAGCCTTGAAATCCTCTCTGAAGACTGCGATCTTTTTTCCCCTGGTGAGACAGCACTGTGAATATCTGAAAATGTGAAGCAGCCGCTGTAAGTCATGCACAGCATCATGGCAGAAGGCAAGGGAATGCCAGCCTGAGTGGCCAGTCAGGTGCCATTTTGTGTACAGAGAGCTCTTTGCTCTGCAGCCATCTTGAGGGGGGATTCCTGCAGCGTCTAAAATGGATGGAACGCCACTCAGTGTGGGCATAAGGTAGGCAATGCAATTATCAAATACACATTCACGCTCTCCACTAATACCTCTCCCCACCCCCGACTTTCTGATTACACTAATTACCTAAGCAAGCAGCGATAAATGAAGCTCGAGTAACCCAATCCCGTCTCTCGTATTCCTTCAAGCAGAAAATCTGGCCTCAATTTTAATTTAATTAACATTATTTCCGACTTCTTCCATCTCTTTTCTCAATGGATGCTGAGTAACATGTTCTGTACAATTGCAGTGAATAAGATCATTTGGTGCTGTGTAAACATTTTTGACTTTTGTTCATTCCCACCTTAATTTGATACATTAAAGTGATTGTAAAAACAGCATTGCACAGAAATAACATAATTGGGGTTTTTTAAGGTAAAATAGAATTTTTAAAAGTGGACTTTTGAATAAAAATCAAAGAAAAACAGAAATGCAACAGAAAATGAAACTGCAGCAATTCTTAGATTTTTATGATTATTTACAGTAATTATTCAACTGTTTTTCTTTTACTGTTTCTGTACCCAAAGATTTTCACAATACACGGTATTTTATGCTGATTTTCCCCTATCCTCCACTGTCTGCTGGCTTTTTGATGTTCTCTAGACTTCAGCTATTTGCTGGGGTCTGGCACAGGTGTCACCTCTTTGTAAATGAGCCCAAAAGGTGATGGTTGGCAGGACAATCAGACATGTGGATCATTGCATTAGACCACAGTAGTCTCCTTGCACAACCTTCAGCTTGGAGCCATGGGAAAGAGTTCAGGATCAGGAAAATTGGCTGACCACTTGGCCAGCCTACCTCTTTAATGCCTGGTGTTCCTCCTTTCAAGAATGTTTCCTTTCTGAAATTTTTGAAGTTTAATGTTTCTAATGAATGTTCATATACCTTCTGAAGAACGTAACTAAAATAGATATTTTGTCATCATTAACTATTTACATACTGAAGCTTTGGTACAGGGAGTAGCATATTTTAGAAGCAAGTCAACCCAGGTCAACAGTGACTGCTGCCTTAAAGGGTCATAAGATTCCTAGCAACTTGTCATAACAACGTCATGGCACTTTGTCTCATGGGGAGCCTGTCTCCAGAGTATGCACACATAAAATGTTTTTAACAAATATATGCCATTTAATGCCCTGAAGTCTCACCATTTTATTTATAGTTGAAACCTGAAAGGCGCTGTCCTAGATGTACTGTACACTCTGACAATCAATGGCTGCCTGTTCATCACTGTGAATAAGACGTCCAGCTTGTCACTGCCCACTGCCGAATGTACATCCTTTCCTTGCAATTTTCTTCCTTTCTCCTATTCTGAAGATGTTGACTGTTGCTGGGAGCACAGGCCCACATGCATCATCTGGTTTGCAGAACCACCCAGGTGTTCATTCTTCATATCTGAGCATCAACAGGTTATTCCATGGCAGGATCATTGCAACTGGATGCATTCCTATCCTCATGCAATGCCCACACCTACCCAATTTGCTTGTGGGAAGAGCAGGATTACAATTGAAAGCAGAAATTCAGATACCTTTCTATTTTAATTACCTTGGGATGCAGACACTGAGTGGTTGTGGGTATTGGATGGGAAGAGGACTGGATACAATTGTAATGCAGGTAATTTAGCTGATAATGCTACACAGTGCCTGTAAAAATGATCACTTTGAAGGTGTACTGGGGTTTTGCGGGAAAGCAAGAGGTCATTTGGAGAATGAGCCACCACTTTCAACTATCTGAAATTTGAGGGAAAGGAAAGTAATGTTTTAACCTACATTTCTCTTTGGTGGCAAAGAGTTAGAAATAAATATGAGACTGTTTGCCTGTACCAAGCCTGATGTTGGATATAAGGGCTAAACATGCTGTTTGTGAAGAAGTCATGATGTACAACCTTGGGCCGAGCAAGCTTTCTACTGTCTGTACAGAGAGCAATTGTGATGAATGAATAGAAGATATTCAGCACTACAGACATTAATATTTTGGTGTTGCTGCTCTTTTATGATTTCATATAATAATTTATAAATAGAGCAGGGCCTTTGAAAAACAGAGTCAAGTACATTACTTGAAAAATAACAGCAATCTCAGATTTTTAAAAATTGAACAGTAATTTAGTATGGTTTGTAAGACTGTTTTTGAAAGAATGTGATAATTGAATATTGACTAGGAATCATCTGGGAAGATTTTTATTAATAAAGAATAGGTTTCCAATTTTGTGAAGCATATGTTGGGAGATGGTTTTTATGATGCTTACTTAGCAGAAAAAGATCATTTTGCATTAGAAGTGCCATCCCATTGTGGTTGACTTACAGGAGTGGAAAAAATGTTCTGAATAACGAAAGGGCATTCGCATGTTGCTATACAATTCATCAACAATGTAATACAACCCAGTTTTGTAAGGTGTTGTCTCTGCAGGCCTACCATGTCTCTGCAGGCCTACCATGCATGGACAACCTGGTTTCTCCAGAATTTCCATGCCCCCAAATAAACATAAAAATGCCTGTTTCATATCATAATCCTTTTGCTCTTCTTTTGTGACTAAAACTGTGCCAAATAAATATTATATGTAGATGGATATATAACAGTCCCACTTTTACTTTCACCCAATTTTAAAGTTCTGAGGCCCATATCTTTTCTGTGTACTTCTGACTTATTGTAGAATTATTTTGCACAAGTCACAATTGCCTTTCTAGTGAGAAATATACAAGGGGTGAATGCTCAGGGATATGTGGAATATTCTGCTGCATTGATACTAAATCTATATAACTCCATGGCTTTTTATAACATCTTTTGGATAGATTGAATATTCATCTTGCGCTAATCTGTAATTTCATTGACATAATTATTATGAACAAGTTGTACAGTTCAGGCATTGAAGTGAAGGACTCTGGTTCCAGTTAAGAATCAGACCTAGAAACAATTAACTATAATCATGAGATCACAACACAGTTATTCTAAGGGTGAAGTTTAGATTCTGCTGAATTTTAAACATTTAGAAGAGTTATTTTCTCATGCATATCCATTAATCAGGCCAATCTGTTTTGAAGCACTAACAACATACTTCTTGTAGTTACAATAATTATATACCAATAGAAATTTGAGCCAATATGCCAGCTTTATGAACTTTATTTCTTTGAGTTAATGTGGAACATTGAAGAGAAAGAGTTTATATTTGTCCAGACTCTCATGTGGTTCTGCAAGAGTTAAGTACAAATCAATATATTAATTTCATAAATGATAATTTATTTTTAATGTTCTGTTTTTTTGCATATCAAAATGCCCCCTGAATATGAACAAATCTTGAGGGTCTATTGTAGTTATATTTTTAAAAGCCCTACCTTGTTATACGTTGAACAGACCTTGTCTTTCAATTTAAAATGTCAGCTGCTCTCCCAGAGTAGATATGCAGAGCTGTCACAAAGAACATGCGAATAAGATGTTTTCAAATGACATATTTGTGAGATTTTTATTATTCTGCCCTGAACCAAATCTTGTCCCCATTTGCTTGCAGAAATGGACAGATTTATTGAGTCTGATTTCCTCCTAAGATGTTTCCCCTGTGCCTCAATCAAGAAGAAACTTAAAAACTCATTTTGAAGGTGGAGAAAATGTCTGTAAATAAACAAAAAAACCTTGCAATTTCTCAGAAATGGAATTTATTCAATATTTTACCAGATTTTTTTAACCATGAGAATGGTACGGGTGCATGATTGGTTGGTTGGTTGTCGGGGGGGAGTGCGCAATGTGAGTGTTGCGGTGGGAGGGGAGAATTAATTTAAGCTGAAACAGCTAAATTAAACAAAGAGAATACATTCTCATGATTGGCAACCTGGATTGTGAGGGTTCCCAGCGCAAACTGGGACGCTGTGGCGATCATCCATGTTTCAAGACTGTAAACATCGGCCCTGATCACACGGAGATTATCAAAGAGATAATGAAAAAAATATAAGCAGTTAAACAACTGCCTCTAATGAACAAAATCCTGACAAGCTACCGTACATTAACATAATTACATGGAGTGAGCTTACTGCCGCTGGCGAGCAGATTGTGAACAAACAATTAAAACAACAGTAGCTCCTTTGTCACCCTCATCATTTGTACTTGTCGAACATTTATTTAACGTTACACCATTCTGAACTTCATCATGTTTATTTTAAAATTTAAATTTAGATTTGAAATTTAATATGGTCTTTGTTTAGCAGCAAAAGAATAGACAAAATTCCCTAATTTTTACAGATTGGCAGCCAATTCAATATTGATATCAGTACTTACCATAGAAGTATTTTTTTTAACAAAACATTGTGGCTTAAAAATTGGTCTAGGTCAGAAACAAAGAAATATTTTAAAATATTCTCTAACGAACATTCTGCGATTGACTAAAAATCAGCCAAATATTCACAAAAGGAAATAAATGTAGCTTGTGTTGTCCAAAGTAGATGTTTTAACTAAATTCAAATATCTTTTGGGAAGAAATAGTTTCTAAATAAAGCCCTTTCTGTCAGCATAAGTCCAGAGCTTTGGCATGTAGCTGCTAAATGCGGGATCTTGAATCCAAGAAATATAGGTGTACATTTTGCTGCTTTTTTTTGACATGACCCGTCTTCTGTTTCATCAGTGAGCCTTGCATCTTGTTGGTCTGGATGTAAGGGCAGTGAGACTTACAGTAAATGCACACCTTCCGGTTTGGTTCTCTGTAATCATTAAGAATAATTATTCTTAATTGCAGCTGTTAGTGTTGGTTTTTACAGCAGCTGATGCTCTTGCTGACTCTGTGCTTTCATAGTCTGTTATAAAGATTATGTAAATGCTACAGGCTTTTTCCATACCAACATTTGATTTTTTGTGACTGTTAGAGCAGAACATGTGACATCAACTGCAACTCCTTCATTATATTTTTCCTCCTCATATGAAAAATCTGAAGTTATTTAATTGCAAAATTAGTTCCCGACCTTCCAGTTTCTGCAGTTATAGATGCTTAATCAAGAAAATAAAGCTTAGAACAAAATAAATGTCAATTGCAAAAAGATGGAAATTCTTTATTTCTCAAATTTTGCTTATTGTTAGAATGTTTGTGAATATTGTGCATGTGTGTGTCTCTCTCTGGGATATGATGATCTTACAACACATAGTATTCACATACACCAACCAGGTGGCTGGAAAAGTTTCTCCAAGGACATTGGTTGTACTGTGGTTGCATCGTGAATGTTGGTTGAGAGCGAGATGGAATTTCAACCTTTGTGGCCATCTCATTGCCATGAGAAAATGTTTAGGTCATCATAGTGTTCTCTCTCATGGTGTCAAGGCTGAAATAAATTCTGCGAAATGGTGAATCAACCGTTAATGAAACCATGATCTGCGACTACATCTTTTGTTAAATGGCATCAGTTGTGGGCTCTGCAATTAATGGTTAATTAAGGTGTACCCTTCTAAGCATTTCGCCTAAAGTAATCAAGAACATTTCAGGTGGTTAGTTTACTTTCAATCTAGAGCAAGTGATTGTGTCCAGTGCATCCCTCCCATTCCTTTGTAACATGTCTGGCTTGGCTTGCTGTGTGACAGAATGCTGAGGACATGCGAATACGGCAGAGGAAATGGAGGATTTTGCAGGCGTAATCAAAACACATGTTCAGATTTATTTTTAAACCACCTGCTCTCGAATGCTTGAGCCAAAATTTCAAAACAACGTCATTGTCTTGTGCTTTTTTAAAAATAGGTTAATGAGGTAATCGTTGTACCTGTGATTACAGAAATAATGTGAGTTGTGAGGAAGGAGGTTTTTATGCCCTGTCTAGTTATCTAATCCAGTTTTGTGGCATCTATTTATTTATATTGTATAATATTTTGGGTATAATACTGCCATCTCAAACATTCTTTCCAAAGAGGGAGTGCCTGGAGAAGATTGTATTTTTCTGTGCTGCTGCGAGCTCAGGTTTATCTTGATTGAAGCTGTTTTCACTACACAATGTTCTGAGCATCACTGTGTGGATGTAAAACTAGGATTAAACTGCAATCAAAATGCACAATCAGGAGATGTGAAATCATTATTCGAAATTCCATGCAGGCTGGGCTTTCCACAAAATTATAACTGCAGCTTTTAACCAGAAGGAAGCCCAGTCAATATATACTTTTTTCCTTTGCATTATTCTTATATACATAATAATTTTCAAACACAGTGTATTAATAAAAGAGTGTACATCGCATGTTGCTAAGTTTACATGAAATTACATAGTGGGCTCATCAAAAGTTGGGTTTGAAGAAGCTTTTAACTATCAGGAGATTTGTGAAAGATATTATACCTGGCTGAAAATTCCTTATATAAATATTACAGTTACATAAGGAGTATTCTATTATGGAGAGCAAATGGGATGCCTCGTGGTAATTTGGAATTCTATGCATGGATTTAAATTCCACGTGGGTTGGGCCTGCATTTAGCCTTGTTCAAACCACAATTAAATGACTGATGCCCTTAGGTAACTCTGTCATTTTTACTCCAGAATCTAGATTCAGAAAAAAAAACATGCTTCAACAGGAGAATCAAAACTAAGGGAGAATCCAATGGAAAAGCAATTTAGAAAAGAAAAAAGAATGAACAGCCTTGCTCACCTACAAATTATGGAATAATCTCCCCATGGTAATTAATTCACAGTCACTGATTTGAATAATCACCCTATAGTAACTAATTCACAGCGTCAATGATTTGACATTGAGAATATTTCTGCGGTAAATATCGCCTATATTTTATTCACCCCATTTGTTGAATATGAACATTGTTAGCTCTAGCCTCATTATTATGACTTCCAAATATCTCTGCTTTGTTTACAACACACACACACAAAATATCAAAGTTCAATAATCATAATTTTTCTGCGCTAATAGGTATCTGCTAGAATGCTATATCTCTTCCTTTTTTTCTGTTCAATACTGGATAATGATGAAATTCTAAAAAAAATCTGTTCAAAATTTCTGGTTTATTCAATTGGTGCATTTGTTTAAAATTAAACTGATCTATTTTCAGGGGAATGAATTGTGGGGTAGAAGTATGCTATCAGAAATGGGGGATGGAATAATATAGTCACTTAATCACTTTATTATTTAAATATCTTGAAATATTCATGGTTTCTATTTATCTCTTGCTAAATGATTTACAGCAGTGTGCATTTTGACATAGGGTTAGACAGGAGTGAGTCTCAGTTGGGCACCTGGTCCTGGATACAGTGCTGTGCCAAGGCTTACTGTTTGCAACCCTGCAGGAGTCATTTAGCAAAAATCAAGATGGCTAACAAGGCCGTCACTGAGCGCTGATCTGCATAGTTAACTCTTTCACTCCTGAATTGGATTTCTTTTACAGCTGGTTGCATAGCAACAGATTAGCGCTCACCCAGTCAGGGCTGCAGCTGCATTTATGCACTCGGATTAATAATGTGCCAAGATTGTGGTGCTTTAGATTTTCCCTTTGGAGTCCGAGTTTTTTTTTGTCCTTTTTGCATTGCTGACTCTTTTTCTGAGTAGCATCTATTGTTTCCATACCGCTCATTTTTTCCTTCTTCTCCTGAAGGTGTTAACTCCTGCCAGGATGCGATTCATAGATGGCGGCCACCCTTTTTGCATCCTCATCTCCTCCTCAGTAGTCAGAGTCAACAGGTTACTCTGTTATGGAATGCATCATAGCCCAATCTGATTTTATACTTGACCCCAAGATGTGCAAATATTCACATTCTGGCAGGTGGTAAGGCCTGTGTTCAGGAAATCAAGTGCTGTCATTGATTTTCTCCTACCTCTTAGCCTACAGGCTCAAAACTACAGCTTCTCACTTAGGCTGCTTCTCCATAACCCTTTGATCAAAGGACAGATACTTGCAAGATAAGATGCGACTTCCATAAAACAATCAGTATCAAAAGCAAACCTCACAGTATTTTGAAAAGCAAAAATAAACAGAAAATTATCCATAACGTTGCATAATGTCCTCTGTTGAGGGTCAAATTGATTTTTCAGTAGTTCTACATCCTTGAAGAAGCCAGCTGAACTGGATTGTAATACAAGATGTAGATAGGTTTGTTGTACGGTATTTTTACAATGATCATTTTGCAATGTTTGAGGGATCTTTTCCCCACTCCCCTATCACTTTTATTAGCATGCTGGGATTTGGATCCTATTGGTAACAGATCGGCTTGTTCTACATGCAGGTAAAAACAATGACTGCAGATGCTGGAAACCAGATTCTGGATTAGTGGTGCTGGAAGAGCACAGCAGTTCAGGCAGCATCCAAGTAGCTTCGAAATCGACGTTTTGGGCAATAAAATATGAAGGGCTTTTAGATTAGATTAGATTACTTACAGTGTGGAAACAGGCCCTTCGGCCCAACAAGTCCACACCGCCCCGCCCAAGCGCAACCCACCCATACCCCTACATCTACCCCTTACCTATCACTACGGGCAATTTAGCATGGCCAATTCACCGGACCTGCACATCTTTGGACTGTGGGAGGAAACCGGAGCACCCGGAGGAAACCCACGCAGACACGGGGAGAACGTGCAAACTCCACACAGTCAGTCGCCTGAGGCGGGAATTGAACCCGGGTCTCTGGCACTGTGAGGCAGTAGTGCTAACCACTGTGCCACCGTGCCGCCCAAAACGTCGATTTTGCCCAAAATGTCGATTTCGAAGCTACTTGGATGCTGCCTTGTTCTATACGCAATATATGTTTCACATGCATCTAAACAATGTGGAGAGGACATTTATTTGCAGGCTAATCAAAGTCCATTCACAGAGCCATAGAGATATACAGCATGGAAACAGATGCTTTGGTCCAACGCGTCTATGCCAACCAGCTATCCTAAACTAAGCTAGTCCTATTTTCCAACACTTGGCCCATATCCCTCTAAACTCTTCCTATTCATATTCCTAACCAGGTGCCTTTTAAATGTTGTAATTGTACTATCTCTACCACTTCCTCTGGCAGCTCATTCCATATACACACCACCCTCTGTGTGAAAAAGTTGTCCCTTAGATCCTTTTAAATTTATCCGCTCTCACCCTAAACCTATGCCCTCTGGGTCTGGACTCCCCCACCCCAGGTAAGGACCTTGTCTATTTACCCTATCCATGCCCCTCATAGTTTTACAAACTTCTATTATGTTACCCCTCAGCCTGATGGACATTTTTCTGGATGAATCATAGGACAGTAATCAGGAGGGGAAAACACTGATGAAGTTTGAACCTAAGGGCTTGGTGTGTGTGTGTGTGTGTGTGTGTGTGTGTGTGTGTGTGTGTGTGTGTGTGTGTGTGTGTGTGTGTGTGTGTGTGTTTGTTTGTTTGAGAGAGAGTGAGAGAACTGACAGAATTCAGGAGTCAATGATTGGTGGAACAGGATGGAACACAGGCAATGGAATGAGACAACATTTTTTGAACATTTCAGTTGATATGTTTATCAGGATACTTTTGGAATAATGTAGTCAACAGGTGACTGTTTCAACATTGAATAACCTATAGTAGGAACTTAGGAGATCAATGAGGTTGTGTGTAGGGAGCTTTTGTAATGAATATCATGCCTGACTGAAAGCTCAGTTTAGGGCTAATGAAGATACCAAGTCAGCTTGGATTCACATATGAAGGGATTCTGCTTTTGGAAGGTGTCAGAGGCGACTGTTGCTTGTAGAATCATCTCCCAGTGAGGTTCAGCACCTTTGGCAAGGAGTGAAAAAAAGTCAAGCAGAAAAATGGTGATCATAGTCAGCAGATTTGTGCTCAAGTAATCAGTACAAAACAGGAACAAAGTGATTGAGACAGAGACCAATGCTTTTCAATCTTTGAAAGTCCATTTGACAAAAATAAAAAGAAAACCATCGTTTGTTGAAATGTGTGTTTGAGTATGAAATAGTTGAATGATTCTAAATGAAATGGTGATCAATAAATACAGTCCTGGCCAAAGTTAATTATGTAGGATGCACCACTGTAAGAAGAAGGTAGTAGATTTAGTGTTGCAGGGACCAATGGATGAGTTACATGTATACTCTGTAAGGGAATGAGCGAGATCGTAGTCTAAAAGACAATATTGGTTTTCTGTAAAATGGGTGATAGTGGACTTGAGGTCACAATCAGATCAGCCAAGACCTTATTTAAGGAATTGAATTGAATTGAATTTATTGTCACATGTACCGAGGCAGAGTGAAAAGCATTGTCTTACGAGCAATACAAGCAGATCACAGAGTTAAGTAGCATAGATAGTAAATAATAGGTAAACAGCAGCAAAAACAAAAACACAGGTACAGGCGATTGCTAAGAGTTTGTGAGTCCATTCAGTATTCTAACAACAGTAGGGTAGAAACTGTTGTGAAACCAGCTGATGCGTGTGTTCAGGCTTCTGTACCTTCTCCCCGTTGGTACAGAAGCCTAAACGTTGCCAGGAGGGATGGATCTTTAAGAATGTTGGTGACCTTTCCTTCATAGCAGGTCTAGAAGATGGATTCTATAGATGGGAGGCTGGCTTTTGTGATTGTCCGGGCCGAGTTCACCACTCTATTTAACCGTCTCCCATCTTGAATGGTACAGTTGCCATACCAGGTAGTGATACATCCAGACAGAATGCTCTCGATGGTGTACCTATAAAAGTTGGCCAGGTTATTCGCCGTCATGCCAAATTTCCTCGATGGAGCAGGCAAGAGGGGCTGAATGGCTCCTAATTTGTACATGTACATGTCAAACAACTTTAATTCCAATTGATGAAAGCTGAAGTAAAAATGGGAGACATAAAATAGCAGTGGACTCACCAGCACTTGTTTTATATCATCATACAACAGCAAAATCTACCCAATGTTACAAAAGGCAGAGATGAATGCGCAATACTGCGAATTGGTGAAGATGTTACATGAAGGGACAACATAAGCGATTAAGCTGCCTTTTTTGACCTTGCATGCCCCTCATCCTGCAAGACTATGATTCTAGCAGCACTATTCACTCGTAACTATCTCAAATATCTGGTATTCATGCAAAGCTATTTAACTGCAGCTGGCATCACAATTGAAGCTTGCTCAGAGTTTGCATTTGTGTACTTGGCAGCAGGCCTCTGATTAGCAATTAGAAACTGGATTGTTGGCTGATTTTATTCTTCCATTGCTCCCCCAGGCTGCTCCTTCTCATTGAAGTTCAGGAATATAGAGGGCAATTTTATTATCCTAACACTGACCTAAGTGAGGCTAGTTAACTCAGCATATGTCTGAATTGTAACCTTGAACCTTTGCTCTGACATGAGTAGTGATCCATTAGATAAACCTGTTGAGCCGTCAGTGTGTAGCAATGCTTGTCCTCTATACGAGTTGAGATCTATGTACCATGCTTATCAAGATGGTCAGTACAAATTGAACACTTTTTGTCATTAGATCACATGGTTTTTTCATTGTTCGCTTTCACAAAGGGAGGAAATCATCACCATAACGTTCAACAACCCAATATCATCTTTTGATAAGAAAACTGAATTGTTCCCTTTCTATTTTTGCAGAACACAAATTAAGAAGAGCCAAGGCTGCATTCTAAGGGAAATGGCCAACTCATCAATTTGGCCCCATAAATTTGTGGCTGTCACCTGACCACACAGGCTAAATATCATTTCTTGTTTCTTGTTTCAGACCCTCAATTCTGCATATTTAAAACATTCTTTTAAAAATGTTCTTTAAAAAACAATTTGTCTGAAAATTACTGTTTCAAACTGGCATTTGAATGGTTGAAGGAAGCACTTCTCATATGGTGTGGTGGTGGGGTTGTAGTTGAATGTATTAAATTGTAAAGAGAAAACCCAAAATTACAATGTACAGAACATTCTGCAAGAAGCATATGAACTACGTGGACATTTGGCGGTTAATGTTTGGGGGTGGAGAAGGTCAAGGAAAACGTGTTGACCCCTTTATATGATGATACAAGATAGTGGAACAGAACAGGTAACAAATCAGCTTGAAGTTCCCCATCCACAAGGATGCAGCCATTCACCAGTTAACCTTTGCTGGACAGTTAAATTACAAATCCTGTTTACAAAAATATCTCCTTGTTCCTCCTCCCTCAAACAGTTAGCTGTGTAGAGGTTGCTGTGCAACTAGAGTGAGCTAAGTCCAATGCTCGTTAAAGAAAAAAGCCCCATGACTATCTCTTTCTGACCGTTTGGCTTTCAGATGGAACTGGACAGTAAAACAGCACAACACCTTTTAATAGACAGTGGCTCTCCAGTCTCTAAAGCCAGCTTGAATAAATGTTGATCTTTCCCCAGGCAATAAACAGAATAGGAACAAACAACATTTCAAGAGGGAGACCATGCAGCTGTAGCAATTGTGTTAGTAAACAGTTTATTGTACCCAGATCATTATCCCACCCCTTCCCTTTCCCCTCAACCTGACAATGGCTGCATTGTGCTGGGACCCTCATTCGTAGTCTGGAGAGGCAGCTTTGGCATTGTCAAGAGGAGCTGGGAAACGGCTGTGACCACGGCAGAGGTCGAATACAAACAGATGCCCATCAGTGACAAAGGCACTGAGTGTTGGCACAGACAAGGGCCTCCTTGTTCCTTGGTGAAGCTATCTTGGGGTCTGTCTGTGTGCATGCGCCTGTGTTAATTACTTCTGTGATGCAAGTGTATATGTGCATGTGTATTTCGGACTGATTGTGTGTGTGTGTGTGTGTGTGTGTGTGTGTGTGTGTGTCTTTCTCTCACTCCTGTCTGTCTCTACTGTTTACATGTGTTTCTCATTCTATCCCTCCTGTCGGTCTCTTTGTCTGCATGTCTTTTTGTTTTTGTCTATGGCCCTTTATCTGTCTCAAGCAAAAATATATAATAATGTGCTTGAGTGTTAATCACTCCAGCTCTAGGCATCATAGAATATTATGGAATTTAAAATTTTTGTTATACAACTTACAAGACAGGCTGTCTCATGGTATCACATTTTCATCATTTCATGATTTGTGTTAGTATTTAATTCTTCTTAAAAAATTGAAAAATAAGTGCTGCTTCTTTCTGCACTTCTTTGAAATGGTAAAAAAAAGAATTCTATAAAGGTTCTTTGTGAAATGTAAGAGTATAATTTATAAGTAGTCACAAAAACAGATCTACAAGCAAATAAAATGGATGTAAAAAGAGAGAGTGGGCGAATAGCAGGGATTGAATCCCCATTTATTCCCCCAGTAATAAATTTAAAGTCCTTTCTGAATTTATGGCTCGTTTGATTCCAAATGCACCCAGGGAACAAAGCAAATTAATTTATTGCAACGACAGCTCAGAGTTTCAAAAAAAACTCTCCCACGTCCCATATGTCAGTTTAAAACCAATTCTACTGCAAATGTATTCCAGTCAGGCCTCATAACCTTGAATGTGCACTAATCTGCTGCCCTTCTGTATCCAAAATAGGATTCAGATGGGTATGATACAACTAGTAAAGAGGCCACTCATGTCTCTAGTCTGAGACTGGTAGAATGGCAATATTTTACTTCCTCTCTTAATTAGAGATTTTTAAATCAATCTGTTTGTTTTTAATTAGCTGCATTTTTAAATAAACAACTATAAAACATAAACTGTTTTTCAACAGTTTCAGGAGTAAATGAGTTGTACCTTAAGGTAAAAGTAAAAAATGTAATATGGTATTAAGTGATACAAATGAGGGAGGTGGCAGCTTCTGCCTTCGATTCTGTGTTGTGATAGCTAATCTGTCAGGACAGCAACAGGACAGCCACACTTAACCTCCACATTGCTGGGTTAGGGAGGAAAAACAAATACCTGCACTCTTTACAATGTTCCTCAATGGCCTTCATTAGGATTAGCTCCATGAAATGCCTTCCATAATGTGTGTGGAACAAGCTACATATTCAGGATAACAAAAAGGTATTATGCTGAAAAAGAGAGCATAGGTCAGAAAGATGCAGAGGCTATGGTAGGTGTAGAAACAGATAAGCATGAGCAGAACAGACAGAGACTGTTCAGCCAATGATCAGAGATAGGCAGATAGAGGGACAAGATCGTTAAGAGCAACAGAGTCAGAAGGTGAGAGTCAAAGAGAGGGCGAAATCAAGTATGTATTCAAACAAAGCAGAAATGAGAAGAGCAGCTTGTATGATATGCAGAGAATGATCTGAAAGGAGAGTGAGCATGAAGGTAAGCGAGATATGATTGACATCAGTGCAGCAGAGGCTATCACCATATTTAAACAGTCAGGCTGTGATTATCAAAAGGTTGTACAGGTAATAGGACAAGCTTGATTTATTCTTGCTACCACAGTCCAGTGATGTGAAGGGATGAATTCCACAGGGCTCCTGTTGTAGAATCTTCATCTTGGATGTGATGGAGACTGAACTTGAGCTTCCTGCAGCGGGAGCTGCGCCAACCACAGGGAAAAATCAAGTGCAGGGCCTTTCTCCATCAGACAGACAGACTGACAGGGCATAAGTCAAACATAGGGAGACATGATAAACTGGGAGCCAGCCTGCACAGACATTCTGCAGGATCTATTTCTGAGACACATGGATTTTCTGTTTCCACTTCTGATTTAATGATTAAGTGTTATTATTATTGAGTTTCTAATGAATGGTACTTAAACATTGCATTTATTGAGTTAAATACATTAATTAAATAGATTTGTGTCTGGTCTAAAACAAGTCCATTGTGCATTCCTTCTCTCCTCTATCTCCTTCTACCTTTATGAAAGATTGCAAGGCAAGTAGCTAACACCACTTAAAGGTAAACAGATCTTTGGTTTGATATCGAAGACGTGAGGAGATAAACAAGGCCAATGTGTTAACTGCAGTTGGAGTATTGTGGAATACTTTCAGCATTAAAAAAATTGAAGATGTTCCTTAAAACCCAACAATTTGAATAAGCTTTCAATTACCTAATTTAATAACCCCCTCCTCTTTAGATCAGTCTCAATTTTCGTTTGACCACTTTCTTTGGTGGGCCTTAGGATGTTTTACAATGTTAATGGTAATCGATAAATAAAAGTTGCTGTTGATAGAATAGAAAAGGTCCACTGTAAAATCACTTAGATGCCCTCTGTAGAGCATATGGAGATTTAATGGAGTTCAAAACAATGAAGTATTTTGACAAATTAAATAAGGACAGTTTTCCAATGGCAGACGCGTCGACAAACATAAGAGACTAAAATTGAACTAGTGGAAACGTGAGGAAATAATGTTCAAACAGTGAATTGCTCTGATCCAGAATGCAGAGCCTGAAAGGGCAGTGGAATCAGATTGAACAATAATTTTCAGAAGGAAATTGTGCAAACATATCTAAAGGGGAGATATTTTCAGGGTATAGAGAAAAGGAGGGAAGTAGGACTATTTGGATAGATCTTTCCACAGGCATGGTAGGGCAAATGTCCTCCTTCTGTGTTCTACAATTCTATGATTCTACATTACCAGCGATGATGGGTGACAGTTATTACATTTCATAGAACTGACAACACAGAATCAGGTCATTCAGCCCACAGTTGATACTGCTGTTTATGCTCCAGTCGAAATTTCCTCCCTCTCTATTCAATCTACCATTGTAACTTACTATTCCTTTCCCCTTGTGCACTTATCTTATTTCCCCATAAATGCATCAATGGTACTCACCTCAATATTTCAGGTATAGCAAATGCCACATTCCTGCTACTGAATAAAGCCATTTCTCCTGAATTCCTTATTGTGATATTTTTGTGACAAGTTTTATATTTGCTGCCCCTATGTCAGGCTTCCAGTGAGTGGAAGCATCTTCTCTATGTCTATTCTGTTGAATCCCTTCATAATTCTAAGTTACAAAGAGAAACTTGACAAATTAGAACTTAGTTCATTGGAGTGGTGAAAGGTAAGGAGGCGTCAAGTGACAGTGTGGTATCAAAAGATAAATAGGAATAGATTGTTACCACTTGTCAATAAAAAAGGACATTTAGGATAACTGTAAAAACAAAGAATAAGGTAAAATTTAAAAATGTCTTCTTCCCATGCAAGGCTGTCTGAACATGAAATTCCTTACCTCAAGCTATTGGCGGAACAGATGTGATGAACTCTTTCAGAACTAGACAGGGATTAGAAAAATAATAATGTTAAATTGCATAGATAGGCAGCAAGGAATGAATGGGAACAGAGGAGATAGCTTTTTGGAAAAATAGAGCTGTGATGGGGTTTAAAGATGTTCTTTGCACTAATGATAAGTACAAATCTTAGTCACTGTTCTCACTGACTTTATTTTGGAAAGCTCAATGATTATTCATCTTCTCCCTCCCTTGTGTTTCAGTTTAGATTTTCGTTTGCCATTATATGTGTTTATAAACAAAATGGAAGTGAAATTTGTCAAATGTTCTTTTCCCCATGAATGCATCATTTCCATGAATAAACAAAAAGTAATGGATAATTAATGAGATATGGAAATCATATCAGAATGCACTAGTGAGTTGCAAAAGAGTTGAGTACACTGGCCATAGGGAGCAGTTTTTGTTGATGCAGTTTCCTCATTCTTTGTATTGGCAAAGATAGAAAATTCTTTCAAGTTAAGAGATATGTTTAATTCTAATTTTCCCTTATACGATCATTTTGATCTTTGCTCCAGTAATTCCCAATCCCTCAAACTGAGTTAGTGAGAAAACTGGGTGCATGTAATAGCTTTTAGTTATGTGATCTATGTTATTTTGAGATCCCTTTTGCTCATGTGACATTGCGTGATTTGCCACACAGAAAGACTTTCAGGACATCTTTGGGCAGGCTTGACCTGTAGTCCTCACCACAGGAAGGGTTAGGAAGTAGGTCCCACGCCAGAGCAGGAATCAAATCTTGCAGTTGGCATCAATCTGAAGCACACTGACTGTCCAGCTATTTGATGCTACAACCTACTCCTCCTCCCCACTTTGCCCAATAGTCTGAGCTGTTGTGGCAATATGTGTTTTTATACGCATGTAGCAGTTACTTCTAGAGTACTGCTAGAGGGTCCAATGTTCTTTCCATCATGTGACTGACCATGATCTCTCCTAAGATTAACCACCTCCCACATGTATATGTTGCAGGATTTAACTTGTTTGACCATAGTCTGAGTGTACCTCACACTTAAATCCCAGGGGTCCTGGATTTGAGGCATGACACTACCTATTATGCTGCAAGACCTCCAATCTGTCAGCTATCAGATTCAATAAATGTAACCCGATCATCCATTTTGGGAGAGGTAGGAGACACATTCAATGTGCAATTAATCATCCCAACACTGACTTAGCATTTGATCCAAATGTCAGGTCATTGCATTATAAAAGCTATGAGTTGTGCATGTTTCTTCTCTAAGACCAATATAATCCAGAGTAAGGCGATAGACGTTCCTCTCTTTTCCCTCTGTAATAGGTCAATGTCAGATGAATATTCAGAAGTTGAATGTAATTTCTAATAGATATGGACCTGCACAAAAATGTTCCACTGGCTATAAAGAGTAGGGAGGTATGGTATAGGTGGGTGATTCAGGGATTCATAGAGGAACACAACACAAGGAAGGCCATATCTCCTAACTCACCCACTTAACTTCCCACCCCTTCCCTGTAGCAACAGCTTGGTAGTGTCTCTCAGAGACAAAGGATGATTGATATATAAAATGGACTAGACTATCATATTAAGCAGCAGAGATTATTCTTTTGATATATGATCAGAAAATGCTGAAAATACTTAGCAAGTCAGCAGACAATAGTGACAAAAGAAACAGTTCATGCCTTTCCTCAAGAAACAGGCCTTTAAGAAGAATATACCTGTTTTTGACTTTGAAGGTCAGACACATAAATGGAAGAGTGTAGAGGGACCTTTCTCCTCAGCTGAATTCATGCTATGGTCAGTGTAGAGAGTACCCTGAACCTGCCCCACAGTATGCCAGACTTTGGACTGCTTAATATTGGCACTGATAAATGAATTGAAGAACAAATGTATGTTTTGAAATTCTGTTCGTGAAAATTCTAGTTCAGCCATGGGGAAGGTTGTGGAAAGTAGGAATATTGGATTTGAAGCAAAATTTCAGGGGAGATCTTATTGGTGTATCCAAGATTTAGAGAAGTATGGGAAACCTGAACAACTGGTATCAACATTTAACAGATAGCCACTCAAACAAGGGAGCACATACCCAAGCTGTTAGTAGATAAGGTGAACAGTTATTTCAAATTTCGTTTTGTCCCATAGAAGACAGTTAATGAACAAAATGAGCCATGGAAGAAGACTTTGGAGGCTCAAAGAAGAACTGACAGGATACTTGCCAAAAAAAAGGAGGGAAGAGTGTTAGAAATAGAGTGCTAGAAGTCATTTTCTGGGGTTTGAAAGCAGCCTGATGGAATGCTGTGCCTGTTTGTATATACATATATTCAACAAATGGACAAGTAAAGGGTGGGCAATGGAATTTTCACTGTTAAAGCCATCTCCTTCTGCTGTTGAATTTATTTCTCAGAACAGTCACGATAGAAACAAACAATTAAATATCTGAGTCCTTAAACGGTCACTTTGCAGCAAAAAATTACTGTGTAATGATCAGGAGTGTGAAGCCAGATTGTTTTATTTCCTTTCACTCCAAATCCCATGACACAGAAACTATTTGTCGGGACTCAATTGCTGCCCTTCCAACATTACATTTAATTTAATAATGATGATGTTGCTTTGAATTATACTTCTCAGTCTGAACAGGTTGTGGGAGATATCTCAAAGCTAATGGCCTCCACACCATCTTTCTCTTTGTGCCTCTCTTTCCTTTGTCTTTACTCTTTCCAGTCTTCCATTGATCTCTGTATTCTTCTATCCCTCCAGCATGCTTCTCCCACAATACATTATTCCTTACTTTGACAATTCTCCGTCTTCTAACTGGAACATGCCTTTGTCTGAATGCACTGGGATCACTCCTCTTCCTGGGATCAGGCCACTCTTTGAGTAAACATGCCCAGTTCATAGGTGATTTCCCCTTATTTTAACTGGTATACTTTTCATATTCCTCTAGCTTGTTGCCAAGCATCTTCTAAATGTTTTTGTTCCAATTTACACTGGCCAAAACAAAAATCAAATTTCAACTTTATTGATAACTCAAATGTTTATATTTTATATAAGCTTTATAGTGTATATGCATTAATGATCTCCAAATTCATGAATCATAATAGTGAAAGTATGAAATATCCAATTGTTGTTTATTTAATCATTCTCTTTAAGTTAAATTGAACTGATTTCAGTAAGCTGAACAAATGTTGAATGGATGTGATGTATCCTGAAAATACTGCCTCAGTGATGATTTAATGCAAGTAGTGATTTATTTTGTTGGACTTTGGTTAAACGCTGATAAACTGTTACTATTGACCCTCAAATGTTGGCCTTTCACATACAGTACAGTAGTATCCTCAAGAAATTGAAGACATTAAAAAAGAATATAAATTGACTTTAATCTTTATTGAACTGTGAAGTTGATTTATATTAATTGGGGAGGATTGGCGTTAGCTAATTATCTACGCTGTGAAAATCTTCAAAAACAGCAAGTTCTTGGTGAACTACTGTAAGATAAACAATTGGACCACAAATACTGGAAATTCTGCTGTATTTACATTATTAGCCTGTCATCAACCTGTGGCCTTGGTGTCATTAGGACAAGTGGTGGGTCAAATGAGATTGAACAGACTGCTGTTTTTCTAGGTGGAGGTAATTTAAAGTTATGTAGTTGCCATAAAAATATTCTTTACCAAAATAAGACAACCCTTTGGACTATACAGATGATTCCAAAAGTTGAAGGTGATGTCTTGCCAGGTAAGCCAATCATTTGCCATAAGTTGTCTTGGTTGACCTAAACATTTATTCTACTATTGGACCTCAAAGTTTTGCAATTTCTGATCTCCCATTTTTTTTTCTCCAATCTACATATTTTAAAAATTTGTCTAATATTACACAACCATAACATCCAGTTTGCCTGTTCTTCTTAGCGTCATAGAGTAATAGAGATGTACAGCATGGAAACAGACCCTTTGGTCCAACTCATCCATGCCAACCAGATATACTAATCTAGTCCCACTTCCTGGACCTAGCCCATATCCCTCCAAACCCTTTCTATTCATCTACCCATACAGATGCCTTTTAAATGTTGCAATTGTACCAGCCTCCACCACTTCCTCTGACAGCTCATTCATTACACGTACCACCTTCTGTGTGAAAAAGTTGCTTCTTAGGTCTTTTTTATATCTTTCCCCTCTCACCCTAATTTATGCTCTCTAGTTCCAAACTCTTTGCAACTTTCAAGGCTTTTTTTGCTGTGGGCTTTGCCTTTTCACTTGGACTGTGCAATCTGAAGGCACTCAGTCAAAGTTTCCTTCGAGGATGCTGTCTTTCAAAGTAGCCAAAATAATTTAATTTTAGATGTTGCAGGAACCTTCCACATTGACAACCATAGTTAGCTGCCTTGATGGTGACTTCTGTCATTGTCAATATGCCCTTTGTCTCATTGTAAGGGCAATAAATGGCTCTCTATATCTTGCAGCCAGACCAAACATTCAGCACTGAACACGGAGTCTGCCCAATTTCTTGTAAAAGAATAAAAGGCAGTCTTGATTTGTATTCCTCCTTTTGCCATTGCAAATTGGTATCTCATTTTTTTTACTGCAACCAAGCATATGTTGAAAGCTAAGATGTTTAATTGCTATAACCCAGAGATCTGTTTCAAAGGGGAAGCAGAAATTGATCTTCAGTTAAAAATTTGATTTCCAAGTTCCAAATTAATTTTCTAACCTTCCAATTTTGGAATTTTGAGATTTTTTGGAACATGAAAGATGAGGACATTTAAAGTATTTGGTTTTTCAAAAATATATCTTATTCATAAAAATTCAAAAAGTATTTTCTGAAACATTTAAATTTGTGTAGTGTAGGAAGTGCAAGGGAATTTAACTTTTCCATATTTAGCATTCTCCACCCTGAGGTGCTTCAGTACAATTTCAATACTCATAATAGTTATAATATACATTCTATAACATTCACACAATCATAAGGTTATATTTTTCTCAAAAATACTGAATTCATAATGATTAAAAATGCTATTATATGACCATTCAGATTTGACATTACATAAAGTACAAACCAAATCAGTTGCATCCATTGTTACTCAGTGCAGTTAACATTTATCACACTTATTACATGTCAAACATACAGTCCTAAGGTTTGTTCACAGCTTCCAGCTCCTGGACCAAAGGTGGCCTTGGACAGTGGCCTTTTACCCACTGCACTTTTGTGGCAGCTGCCCCTGGTTTAAATGTGTCTTTCAGTATGTAGTCCAGGATAATGCTGTTAAATGCTGCTATAGAATCTTAACTCTGAGAAATGTCAAGAAAATGACCAGACTCTGCAGGAAACCTGGCACTGAACATTGAAGTTCCACAAAAGAACATAGAGATTCATTTCTTGAAAAAAAAATAGAATGTTACATCCAAATATGGGGGTAAGGGGAGTTTGTTTTTCAAGAATCCTGGCCTGTGAATCTGACTGTGTGGCTTTGTCCTGCTGTAGTATTATTGTGGAGAAGAGAAAATTCAAATGGGGGCTATCATACTGAACTTGGGCCCAGCAAAGTGAGAGGTCAAGGCTATGAAGGGGATTGTTTAAAGTAGATTTCCTTGGGCTCACTCATGTGACTCTCCTCAGCTGCATATCTAAGTCCTAATCTTCAGATAAGCATGATTATCCCAGGAATGGCTGTTGTAAAGGCTTTGTAATGGCTACAAGGAACCTTTGATGCTGTACTTTGTGTTGGTGAGGTAGTGATTTTTTTTCAATGTCTGCGATGAGTTTCAGGGCCTGTTGCTGTCACTCTTTTGTCCCCCCTGGCAAAAACAAATCTTGCTTTTATCTCGTATTTATGTGTGTGTGTGTGTGTGTGTGTGATGGTTTGTGTTCTCATTCTCCGCCCAAGGGAGGGGAGCGGACAGGCAATAAAGCCCTTCCCTTTAAAAGGATGTGTTTCAGGAAAGCATTCTCTCAATTGATTTGATCTTTTCTGATTTTTCACAAGAATGAAACATCTCCTTTGTTCAGTCTAGAGGGTACAGCAAGGGATGTGGAATTCTGTTAAATGAAAATCATTTTCTCCAAAGATGTAACGCTGGAAATCTCTGAAGTGCACGGGGCTGAGGAGAAAGAATGGATCTCAGTAATTGCTGTGAAAGTACAATAAACAAAGGGATTTGATGATGATTAAATCAGAGAGCACTGGGGCCAGGCACAGATTAAGGACCGTAGGTTAGAGAAGCCTATGTAGCATTGTGATCCAGACATGGGAGTATAAATTAGACCATGGGACAAAAGTGTTCAGAAGGTCAGCAGATCATTTCCCACTAAAAGAGACTGGCTTAAAATTGATGTTATTCCAGAATAGACCCCTTTTCAAACTCAAGGGCGCGACTTGCACATCAGAGGAGGTTTCAAGCGTGTGTGGTTTGCTCCAGTGTAAACGCCTGACGGGCTCGTCTGCATCCGTTTTATCAGCTACTGTAACGGTGCATCCCGGGGGTAGCCACGGACAGCATCCCCGGGAAGGCCTCGGCTACGGTGACCTGCCAGAAAGTGCTCTTGGCATCGAGTAAACAAACAGGGGGCAGAAAGAAAATTGGTAGGCCCTGAAATCACGCCGCGGGATGCAAGCTTGCGGACGCTTAATGCATTCATGCAAAGGCTGTTTTTTTTCTCTCTCTCTCACCGCTAAACATTAACTGCAAATAGGTTAAGGGCTGCATTAAAACAGTGGAGAGAGGAACTTCAGAGGAACATGTTCGTATCCCACAGGGTAACATCAGGCCTCACACTTTAAAATATGCATCCATTAAGTTTGAAGCGAGTGTAGATTCACAGACGCCACTTCACCGCTTTATAAAGTGGACTTATTTGTAAGATAAAAGCAGAAAATGTTGTAAATACACAGCAGGTCAGATACAGAGCAAGGCAGTCCAACATCTTAGACAGGACAAGCTTCTGATCAACCTCTGTTAGCTTTTTGTGGAGGAAACTGTGAGTGTTTCCAGTCTGGATCGTTCTTCGGGGCTCACATGTTAATTCGGTGCATTAGGCGCAGCAGTAAAGTTACTCAGCCGCTCAAACATGCTCTGTCATTCGAGTAGCATTCAAGACCCCATTGGCGGAAGGATGGCGAACCGGAGGGCGCCGGGTTGACAAAAGAAACTGCGGTGACTTGAGGAAAGCCTTGGATAGGCAGCGAGCCCCAAAACGATGTGGAGCGCACTGCCACCGAGCACTGGGGGAGCCAGAACTGGCTTTCAAAAGGGACAATGATCTGAAGTGGGGAGAAAAAATGCGCGTCAATGAGACAGGCAAGGGATCTGGGACTAGGTGAACTGCTCTTGCAAATAGCCAGCATGGGCTTGACAGGCAGACTGGTCTCTTCATGTGCTATAAACATGATGTTGTTCTTAAGAAGAAGATGAGCATATTAAAAATTCAGTGGTGGAGGAAAATGACGGTTATGACTCTCTATCAATTCCCCCACATCTGAAACCCCTGTACATATTGCTGTGGTCTAAAGCTCTGGGCGAAGGGTGAGAGACTGTAAGAATTGCCACAAAATTTCAAATTTTGCAAACCACGCCATTTACATGATGCCGGTGTTTGTGTGAATTGTGAAAAGGGGTAAAGATTTTTTTGGGGTAACATAATTTTCAAATGTTGAGGGCAAAATATTCACAGTTGTATTTCAGAAAATATTGAACTTTTTCTGAGTTGAAGACACAATGAACTTGCTGTGAGAAGAAATGTTTGCCTGTTGTGACCGGGGGAGTGTTGTCTTTGCCAGGCTTGGTCCTCATTTGAATGATCCTTGATTATATATGCAGAGTGTGTGAGCACTGTCTGGCTTCATATAATAACCAGCAAAGTTTGTGTGTAATTAGAGGCCAAAGTTAGGCTACACCCTTCTGCAGAGGCTTTCTGTGCTTCAGACAGGGCCTGGCTCAGAGACACTGCACTGTGCTGTTGCCAGGAGCAATATTCCTAGGCCTGTGCTATGCTGTGAAAAGGCAGGGCCTGTCAAACTGTCTGACTTCAGCCACAGCTGGGCTCACGCATGCCTCAGCCCTTGTTCAGAGCCTGGGAATGGCGAAGCCTGGTGAGGTTCAAGGGCAGGCTTGACAATTATTAGTGAGAAGGGGCCCCGCCGTTCCCACTCTCTCTCGCTTTTCTCTATTGACACATTCATGGATGTCTTCAGAGCAGCCCACACTGATCCCTCTGAATTGATACCTCATCACACCTCATGCACGCATGCATAAGCACGGTGAGACAACAGAGTACACTGAACAATGTCTCCCTGTTGCCCATTCAGTGAAGAGGCCCTGTTCAGCTCTGAGTGTCCCCTCTGGTCACTTCAGAAACTTCTCACTCACTCTGTGTAACTGAGTGTGAGAGGGATAGTGTAGTGATACTTCCATACATATTAAGCACAATACTGCATATTCCCCTTGCCTTTTTGCAATTTTATAAATGGCATTGGTGTGAACAAAACTCTTTACAGGATCAATAGTGATACATTTTTATGCAGCAAGTATGGCTTGTTTACTTGCATGAACTAAGGGTAATACATAAGTAAGGAGTGAACAGGAACTGATTCCAAGTGACATCTCAGTAGCAATAAGATCATAATCTTATTATAGTATGGACAGCCTGAATATCATAAACTCTAAATACTGGAAATTTGAAATAAAATCAGAAAATATCAGAAATGCACAGATGGTTTGTTGAAGAAAAAAAAGTGAATGTTTCAGTGACATTTTTAATGAAAGTCCTTCCTTCTCATTCACAAAATTATTCTGTTTTGCAAAGTACATTATGATAGTGATATTTTTCAACTCTCCAAAAAGCATTCAAAACACACATTTAACAAGGCAAGGAAAGTGAAGTGAACACCTTATAAATATAACAACAAAGCATGGAGGGTTGAAGGTTTAAGCTACATTTATGTCTGAAACCATGTTGGGTTTTTCAGTTGCTAATTCGCCTGTATGAATTTGAAAAGTGGAATATAGATATTTGTATAATTTTCACAACAATTTCTGGTCAGATCAGGATTTAAGCCCAGAAGGTGTATCATAACATGTCCAAAGTTTGATGAAAAAATGTTACAGTAACTTTTTTGAGAAATTTGAATTAAGCCAAAACATCCGGTGAATGACAATATTAGAAAGTTGAAATAAGTACTTTTAATGCCAGAGACTGCTTCCTGTTAAGCAATAACATATCTGTCAATATTTTATTAATATGACAACACAATCGACTGCTGCACAGTTACAGCAGTCTAAAAATTAGGAGTAACATTGCTATTTATCCATGAAATAACTTTTATGTCCTTTATTGATACCTAGGGAAAGTCACGAGCTAGTAATCTGTTTGAGGGTTTTAACTGAATGAATGCAGCATTTTGGAATTGTATCTCAACACCCAAGTTTAAATCTGAGCTCCTGTTATGATTCCCTGATCTTTTTTAATAATAAATAATAATCAGCTTTAGTTTGAGGCATATGTTAAATTTTTCAATCCCATCTTCTGTTGACCATTGCTTCCAAATGTCTTTCATATAACATGATGCTGTCACCAATATGCTGCAAAGACTACCCCTATGTTTTGTTGTAGTGTTTGGTAATGAGAAAGGCTAATGTTTACAGTGTAGCATACATATAAGGTGGAAAAGGCAGGAAAGAAGATGAGGGAGATCAGGAATTAATATTAGACCACAGAATAAATGGCCTTTAGAGATCTGAAGGTTGTAGAAGGAAGTGAAGACTTCAGGAGGTGAAAGATTATATTGTTGTGAAGTTTGGGGTAAAAAATTTAGAGTAGAACGCGCTTCAATAACTTTTACTTTTGATTCAGTGGGGTTGGTTTTAACACTACCAGGTTGCTTAAAAACAAACAAGTTATTACCTGCTTAGATCCAAAACTGACCTTTGCACATTAGATGAAAGCAAATAAGGTGTAATACAATAACATAAAATACAATAATACGGTAAAAGCTTGGTGCTGTTTTAATTGGGGCTTAACTGTCTTTCTCCATAGGTAAAGATAGGTTTGCAGCTAATTCGAAGACAGAATAGGCCCATCTGATATGTGGGAAACCTTTTTTTGGAGGTAGCATGTTATACCAGTATCCCAACATGCATGTTTAAATCTGAACCAACGTGGATCCTTAACTCCAGTTCATTTTAGAAAAGTTGTAGAACCCCAGAGAGAAGCTCAAAAATGAATGATCAGTTTTAAATCGACAGATTATCGCAAGTTGTTTATGTGATTTATGAAATAGAATTTCTCGTCAAGGTTAGATCTATTAATTCCCGCCTCCAAGCAAGAGCTGAAACCAGTTCTGCCTGGGACAGATTATCTTGAACCGAAGGTAGGTAGGTACTGAAAAGAACTATCAAGGCCAGGGTTAGCTCTGCTAGTAGTTACAAGCAATTAGAGAGATAAACATTGTCCAGACGTTAAAATGGAAAATGCTGGAAATACTTAGCAGATCAGACAGCACCGGTGGAGAGAATCTGAGTTTAATAGGTTCAGGTTGATAATGTTTCATAGGAAATTTCCCAGATTATTTTTTGCCAACTTTATTTTATTATTTTCGTAATTTCTCCTGGGAGATCACAAGACAGGGTAGAGTGTGTATATATTGCAATACACAATATATCGTAATTGTGAAAGATATGGTGCAGAATCTTCCCAACCCCTGAATGACATGGGCTATGATGACAAATTTAGGAAAAAGTACATAAGGTTTGCAGGAATGTGATTCCCAATGTCAAGAGCAAAACTTCCAGTTTTCCAAACAAGATTTGATCAGTGAGATGAGATTCACATTAGTGAGTGTAAAAAGGCCTATTTGTATGCATTGTCACTCATTATCACCCTCATTCTGACTTAATCTTGCCTTATTGATATGGAGTTTTCCATTCTCCCACCCATCCTGGATAAAAACTAGGCACTAGGAATTCCCAGCATTAAAGTCAGAACAGTTCCCTGGTGACTGTAGTTCCCTGCTTGATCATCTGGATCTTATCTTGGATACCAAGCTCCAACACCTCAGGACATACCCCATTGGCAGAAACTGCAAGCACTCCATATAGTAATAGTAATTTATTGTTGCACGTATTTCTGAGAATACAGTAAAATGTGTAGAAGCCACCATAAGCTGGTGCCATTTTGATTACATAAACTATTACAATCAATAAAGCATACACAGTTTTGAGAAGATTTGTAGCTCAGGTTGAGGTTCTGGATGTAGGTTTGCTCGCTGAGCTGGAAGGTTCATTTCATGAAAATGAACTTTCCAGCTCAGGTAGCAAACCTGCATCCAAAGCATAGAGAGTTGGGACAAATTACATTCTTTCTTACATATACAGCTTCTTGATTTCCTAAATGGCTAAGTGATATTGCCACACTCAGCAGCTACTGAACCATCCGCTGAGGCCACAACATCAAGGGGGAAACATACTGAAGCAGCCCCCACCACTGCTGACCAGACCCAGAATGTCAGTTCTGCCAAAGGCTGTTTGGACCAAAGGTGTTTGTTTGGAAAATGGGACATTTTGTTCTTGGCATTGGGAATCCCTTTCCATTTCTGTTTTCTGTTTTCTCCTGAAGTGAGGCAAAGATCAGGATTGAGTAGGATAAAAGTGGCTGGCATAGCTTTTATTGCTGGTGTAGGTGAGGTGAGGTGAGGGAACTGAATGAGTGGGAGGCACAGAGGCCATGCAAGTTATTTGTGTGGAGGTTTGGGAATTGGGTGAGACTGAGTGTTGGAAGATTGTGCATGCAGCCATGAGAATAGTGAAGCATGAGCCTTGGTGGGACGTGGGTATGGTAGCAGTAATAGAGTGAGGGTGAGCAGCAGAGTGAAGATGGTGGTATTTGGAAAAGGTCAATGACTTCATTACGGTATTGCTTTACCTTCCACCAAACCGTGGAGACTGCACTGACCTGAGGTGGCAAACTTAAACCAGTAGGGTTAGATGTCATGGCCTTCTCTGCTGGTCCAATGGAAGGATCACAACCCTCCTCTTCAGCGTCCATCCACCTAGACCTTCAGGTACTTGTTCATAAAGCAAGACACCATTTTTCCCTTATCTGTTACATCCAGATCAAATGCCATGATCTTTGTAGGACAGTTCCATACAGTTGGCTCTTCGTGGCAAATATTGCCATTAATGTGAGTGGGTGAATTTGGCTAGCATCAGCAACACTATAGGGGCATAACAGAGTCAATGAGGTGAGTTTGGGATGAGAGCACAAAATATTAACTAGGCTTCGTGGAGAAAATGACACTGAGCTGATTTATAATAAGGTTCACATGTAGCATTTGGAACAGAGATCTGCCATTTCTCATATCTTCATATCACTTGTAAATGGTTATGATTAATTAAGTTAGTAAAATATTATTAATATTTTAAGGAAGACTTACAGATGCACATTTGATCATTGAAACAGTTTTTAGTATGAAACATTTGAGGTCCAATTTTCAGAGATTCACCTGACCACCCACAATAATTTCAGAAGAACTGTGGAAATGCCTGCAAAATTTCACAGCACCAAATTTGGAGTTTCAATCTGTCATTTTGTAGGATTTACACAACCACTTTGCCAAAGTCATGCCAGTGAGACAGAACTCCAGTGCTTTTTCATGAGGTACCAGAGGATTACCACTGTATCTGAAACCCAAGGCCTCAGGAAAAATAACTGCTGATAAATGATGATCTAGAAAAATTAAGGAGGAAAAAAAGTAAATTGATAGATTAAAGTGGGAACATTGGAAAATTAAGATCTGAAGTAGGCTTCTTGGATCCATTTACCCATTCAATTAAATTATGGTTAGGGTCACAACTTAAATTTTCCTTACTTTGTTATTCTTACCTCACAAAATTTTATGAGCTCGTTCTTGAAAGCTGTAATTGTCCCAGCAGACATAGCCTTTAGGTAGAGATAGTTTCAAATTTCTAGTCACCTTGTCCAAATCCTGATGATCTTATTTCTCATGAAATGCTCCCTTATTCTAGACTCCCTATCAAAGAAAATTTCTTCTCCATATCTACAGTAATTTTTGATGGAGGCTAGCTGGTCTTTTTTGAGTCCATTATTCTTGTACACTCGGTGAAATACTTGAAACATTTTAAACACCTCAGTCATATCAGCTTCAATCTCCAATACTCAAGGCAAGTTTACACAAGACAGGAGTTAAGGGTAGCCATTCTAACTGTGAAGATCTTAGAAATGATGCTCCACAAAGATTGTTGTCGGTTCCAATAGTGTTCACAATTTAACTGAATGGTTTTCACTTGGGAAGCTAAACTATAATGTCAAAATTTGCAGAAGACTGTAAATTTGGAATTGACAACATATGCAAAGAAATTACTAACTTTGCAGATTGGCTATGCAATTGGTAAAGTAATTTCAGTATACATACATTTGAAGTGTTGCACCTTAGTAAAAAGACAAAGACCTGTTTGAGTATAACTGTCAGAAGGTGCAAAAGCAAAGGCTGCAGATACCCACCTCAGTTAAGTGAGCAATGCTGAATAAAAAGGCCATATGAAATGTAAATAAAATTTTTGGATTCATTTATAAAAGAGCCACACTGAAAAGTAGGTAAACTGCATGAAATTTATATCTAACTTAATTTGACCATGCTTGGAGTAATGTGTTGATTTTAGGTCTCCGTACTATATGAAAATAAGATGGAAATGGTTCAAGAAAGATTTCTAAGGTCAGTATTGGAATTGAGAATTCAGAAAGTGAGTGGTAACTTGATAGAGATCTTTAAGATAATGAAAATGTTTGACTGAACAAGTACAAAATATATGTCTCCAATTGAGGGAAGTCTAAAACTAAAGATGATAAATATAAGATAGTTACTAATAAATCCAATGGGCATTTCAGGAGAAATTTCTTTATCTAAAGAGTGGTAAGTTGTGAAACAATCCATCATAGGGGGTAGATGAAATAAGTAACATTGATGCATTAGTAGAAAATCATCGAACTTCGAGTGACAATGGAATACAAGGTGTGATTAATTGAACAAGGAGGCCTGTCTGAGGCATAAGCCAGTTGGGCCAAATGGCCTGTTTCTGTGATGTATGTTCAGATTAACTTGATATATATTTAGACATTCTGTCTTCACTATTTTAATGGTTGAGCCCCAATATCACTGCTGATAAATTAAGTGGTAGTGATCACACTGGGCATAGTTGGCTGCTGTGAATACACCAACCGTGGAGGGAAGCAAATTCAGAATGTTTAACCTTCAGTCTGATGTGTTTTGACATGATTTATGTTGTCATGTAGTGGGTTTGCAAACAAGTAAGAAAGGTTTGTCAAAAATGTTTCTTGAAGGCAGCGCCTCTAAGTAGACCATGCTCCAAGTGAGGCTGACATTGGTATTTGAATGCATAAAATTGACCTGAAATTGATGAGTGGCACGTTGGAAAAGAGATGGAAGACAGAAATCATTCTGATTTAGATATGTTTTAAAAACAACCAGATTATGACAAAACAATTGTTCCATGAAAGGGACAAAGAGAAAGAATCTCTAGTACTCCAGGTTCAAATCAAGATTAATTATTTTTAACTGAAGTAATCTTTCTCTCCCTCATAACACAATCTAGGAGCCTGTTGCCGTGACTACTTGTTCAAATTACAACAAATCTTTACTGCATAAACTTAAATGCCTATCTATCTAATATATTTCAAGTATGTTGGTAGCACAAGTTGTTAAAGGTTAAATAATGGCTACAGATACTGTTCCAGTAATTTATCCACCCACATCCAGCCAAGAATATTATATATTCATTACCTTTGTAAAAATGCAAACTTCCAGACTTTCAATATGGGAAAACGCTTTTATCCTTGGGTTTTTTTCAGATATTGTTCAGACTGAAGCTCAGTAAATGAAGTAGATGCATTTGTGTTAACAGTTTTTAGGGAATGGGAGGTGGTGAGGGGCGGGTGGTGGTGGGGAGAGGACCATTATATTTCATTCAAATCCCTCTTTGGAAATCAGAGCTGGAATAAAAGATGCATATTTGCATAAGCAACATGGGTCATATTGAGGAGGAAACAATATTAGCAACTGAAAAATTTTAATGCAGTGTTGCAGAGAAGGAACAGGAGCAAACAGAATTGGTAGTCAAAGGTTTTCTTGTACCCTGGGGAGTGGAAATTGTGCTGAAGCTGACTCCATTTGATTTTATTCCTCTATCCATCCCCATCTCAATTCGTTTGGTTGAAATCTCAGTAAGAATCAAGGGTGAAGCAGAGGGATGAAAAGTAAAAGCAACCCCTTAGTTATTTGAGGAACTGGAAGGAAAATATAAATGTACAAAAACACGCCATATGTGGAAACATCAATAACCATTTCCATAGAGTCATAGTCATAGAGTCACACAGCACAGAAACAGACATTTTAGTCCAAGTTGTCCATGTTGACCAAGTTTCCAAATCTAAACTAGTCCCAGTTGTTTGGCTTTGGCCTATATCTCTCTAAATCTTTCCCATTCTTGACATGAAAATGGTTGAGGGCATTGATCGAGTTGTTCAGGTAATGAGGGTTGGCTACTTTGGATATGTTCAGACTGTAGCCCAAATGCCAGGTAGTGCTTTTAAGCCCCGACAGCCCAATCTTTAAAGTCCTGGCAGCTCTGATCTATTTGCATTCAGTTCTTTAATTCACCGTTTCTGTCTGCTTGAATCTTACAGACCTGGAGTTTTGTAGAGGACTGTACCTTTGCCACACTGGTGGATGAATTTGTTAGTGTCAACCAGCAAAGATGTAACAAGTCAATGGGGGATGGATTTAAATTGTGTATGTGTCCCACATAGCCTTATTTGACATACATCACCCAAAAAGGCAGGAAACACTCAGCTTTAGTTGAGTAAGACAAGGACTATTACTTGGAAACAAGACCTTTCAGTTAAATATCAGAATTTGTTTTTCAGATGATCTTTATTTGGTACTTATTACTGTGAAGGGAATTTTGGAGGATGAAACACTTTTGTCCAATGCAATAACTAATGTAGCGCTTGAGAATAGAGAGGAATGTTCCTTTTACTCTTCCCAGAAATGGGGGTAGCCCTGTGCTCAGAGAAGCTTGTTTGCAAGCATCTGTTGAAGGCAGGATGGGGGTTTGATTGTTTACAAAATGTCTGTTAGTCAAATGATCTGTCGACAGATAATTTGGGTTCATGGTAAATGAATGGAAGGTTATGCAGTAACACTGGTATCTGTGTTTCTGTGCCCTATGATCATTAATATCTTCAAAAAAGATGGAATGAACTTTCCCTGGTGCCAGGTGATTGGGGAGCTCCCAATTCCTCCAAAGGCAAAGTCTCTGAACAGTAATGAAAAATGATCCACTACTCAAATAGTCAGTGTTTGAAGTAATCGTTCCATAAACAGTAGGAAGTGAGGTTGGACACATCAGAGAGAGGGATTGCTGCTCACCAGTATGCCATATTTATCAATTCTTTTCCCATGAACGGCATTCATCTATTCCTTTCAAATATGAAGGTGATTTTTCACTAGGCTCTTTTACACAGTCAATGTGTCTCTTTAAAATAACTCCATGAAAATGGTTGAGAATTTCACAAAAGGGCATTGATCAAGTTGTTCAGGTAATGAGGGTTGGCTACTTTGGATGTGTTCAGACTGTAGCCCAAATGCCAGGTAGTGCTTTTAAGCCCCGACAGCCCAATCTTTAAAGTCCAGGCAGCTCTGATCTATTTGCGATCAGTTCTTTAATTCACCGTTTCTGTCTGGATTTGAATTTCCTGGCTGCTAATAGTGTGAGTGCCTTTAATTAGTCAACTTTATAGATATCACTATTTTTTTGCCTAATGCAATATTTACTTTTCTTTTGGTGAGGATGTTGCCAGGCAGATCCGGAAGCATACATTATTGAAAAGTGATAGCTTTTGACATGCAGATTTATTTTGCAAAGTTATTTTTGATCTACTTTCAACCAGCAGTTCAGTCACACAGCTTTCAGTTAGAATGCATTTGTTATAAAACCATTAGATCATAAGACATCGGAGCAGAAATGACACATTTCTGCATTCAGCGAGATCATAAGACAGAATTGGTTGCTGATTCTTCCTACCTGACATCAAGAGATCAGCTCCACTGAATTCAGGAAGTGGGACTGGAGAGTACTCCCCTGTCTGTATCAATGGTGCTGAGGTGGAGATGGTCAAGAGCACCTAGTTCCTAAGAGTGATCACTACAAAATATCTGTCCTTGACAACCCATGTCAATTAGCTCTGTGCTCAGAGAAGCTTATTTGCAAGCATCTAATGAAGACAGGATGGGATTGGAATGTTTACTGAAATGTCTGTTAGTCAAATGATCTGTCAACAGATAATTTGGGTTCATGCAAAATGAATAGTCACCTAGGGAAGGTCAAGAACACACACCAACATCTCTACTTCCTCAGGAGGCTAAGGAAATTCAGCATGTCCACAAGGACTCTTACCAATTTTTATACATGCATCCTAGAAAGCATCCTATCTGGAACATCAGCATAAGATATAGCACTGCTCTTCCCAAGACTGTGAGCAACTACATAGAGTTCTGAACATGGCCCAGTTTATCACACAAGGAGAAAGTGAGGACTGCAGATGCTGGAGATCAGAGCTGAAAATGTGTTGCTGGAAAAGCGCAGCAGGTCAGGCAGCATCCAAGGAGCAGGAGAATCGACGTTTCAGGCATGAGCCCTTCTTTAGCAGATTCCTGAAGAAGGGCTCATGCCCGAAACGTCGATTCTCCTGCTCCTTGGATGCTGCCTGACCTGCTGCGCTTTTCCAGCAACACATGTTCAGCCCCAGTTTATCACACAAACCAGCTTTCCATCCACTGACTCTATCTATACTTCTGTTGCCTTGGGAAAGCAACCAACATAATCAAAGACCTTTCCCACCACGGTTATACTCTCTTCCACTCTCTTCTATCTTCTATATAAAAGTTTGATTACATGTACAATCAGATTCAAGAACAACTTCTTCCTTACTGTTATCAGATTTCTGAATGGTCTCTTAAATGTTAATGTTGATCTCTCTCTCTGCACCTCCTCTACGGCTGTACACTGTATTCTGCATTTTGTTCTGCTACCATGATGCCCTTTGTATGGTAGGATCTGCCTGTATAGCATGCAGAACAACACTTTTCACTGTATCTCAGTACGTGCGACAACAATAAATCAAACTAAAAACTCAAACTCAGGAGCAATATTGATGAGAGGAGTCGAAGTGATCTCCATGCTGCTGAACTCAGATATCAAGTTAAAGCTGTAAAGCAGTCTTTAATTAATCAATCCTTTTCCACATGCTATTATAAAATGTATTTTGCCTCTGTCACTGTGATACCTTCAGTTGAAAGAAGTATGCCCTGCAAGAGAATTCTACCCCTAAGACTTGGATGATATGTCTAATTCTAGCTGTTTGTAACAAATCAAAGTGATAGGAATGTGCAGTGAAAATCTGAAAATGTGTTAATAATTTGAGTAGGGTCCATTCATTGAGACTTGTGAATGTGTCATGCATTTCTTTCCCTTTCTTTCTCTCTGATTTGCACCTGCTCTTGGAAAATATGTTTGTATCTCTCTATGATATTTTCAGTCTTAACGTCCCTTGGGATTAGGACCATTTGGACTTATACAGTGCAAGTTTAAAGAGGGTGTGAGAAGGTGGAGGGCTTCGATGATTGTAGACAAATCTTTGACGTGGGCAAAGACAGGTTAAAAACCAGCTGTTAAGGCACACAGAACCTGGACGTTTAAGTAGAGCACATTATACAAAAGTTGGGAAGTTGAACTGAACCTATCCAATCCCCCCGAGAGGCACTTTTGTGTCAGTTTAAGCATCACACTTAGGAAGGCGTTTGGAGAGGGTATGAAGTGAATTACTACAATGGTTCCATGAACGAAAGATTACAATTACATGGGTAGGCTAGAGAAGCTTTTATTTTCTCCTTCAAACAGGAAGGAAAACTGAAGATGAAGGCTTGGTCAAGGCATTTAAACTAATGAAGAATTTAGATACAGAACATAAAGAGAAACTTCCACCAATGGCTGAAAAATCAATAACAAGAGGGCACACATTTAAAGGTGATTGGCAAAATAACCAAAGGTGACAAGAGGAGGAAGTTGCAAGAGTTCTAATCCTGTCTAATTTGGAATGCAATGTCCAAATAGAAATTCAATAGTAACTTTCAAAAAGGATTTTAATAAATATTTCAAAGACAGAAAAATTGCAACAATATTGGGAAGAAGCTGATTAGTGGGGTTAATTAAATTGCTCTTCAAAAGACCCAGAGCTGAAAATGTGTTGCTGGAAAAGCGCAGCAGGTCAGACAGCATCCAAGGAACAGGAGAATCGACGTTTCGGGCATCAGCCTGAAGAAGGGCTGATGCCCGAAACGTCGATTCTCCTGTTCCTTGGATGCTGCCTGACCTGCTGCGCTTTTCCAGCAACACATTTTCAGCTCTGATCTCCAGCACCTGCACTCCTCACTTTCTCCTTCAAAAGACCCAGCACAGACTCAGTGAGCTGAATACCTTCTTCTGTATTGTACTATTCTATGATTCTTAATATTCACTTGCATATGTAAAGTGTGTTTAATGAAGTAAAACTTCCCTAGTTGTTTCATAGGAGTTCTATCAAACACTAAACTACAATGTATATATGATAGTGAACCAAGATCATGGTCAAAGAGTGAGCTTTAGGGACCACCTTGACAAAAAGAAGTGAAAGAAGGATGTACAGGTCAGGAATTCCAACGTTTCAGAGCCAGGCAGCAGATGTTATGGCTGGCAATATTGGAGTGATTAAAACTGGGAAATACAACAGGCAAGAATAGAAGGAGGAAAGGTTTCAGAGTGTTGTTGGGTTGAAGATGTTAGACAGGAGAGAAAAGTCATTGGAAGTCTTGAAACAAAGATAGATATTGGTATCAATTTAGTTGATTTATGTGCTGTGACCTACAGCCTAATTAATTGATAGGTTAGAATCTATCACTTTATATTAAAATAATTGAGTGTGTGTCTTGTTTGTTTTACTTGCTGTGACATGGTAATTCTGGCGAATGATTCATGCAGGCCAGAGCATTTATCTATCAGCTTTGTTGAGGCCATTTCCTTTTTTGGGAATGGGGGGGGGAGCAATGACTTCCTCGAAAAATATTTATTAAAATCTTTTCAAAATTGATTTGTGGATTTACGACCCATTATGATAGTCTATATTGAATGAATGAATGCAGTAGGAATGAGACCAGGTCAAATGGAGAGCTGTTTTTTATTACTGGGTGCACCACTGCAGCTTGTTAGCTCTAGGTGATGCAATGTCAGATATCCGAAAGGTAAGTCTGGGGAATATGGTTGTGCAGTTGGTAAGGGGAAAGGAGAAGACAAAGATGGGAAGTAATGGCCCACCTTATTCTAGTGAAGTGCACAGTGCCTTTGGTCTTTGATCATCATTTAATGCTTTTGTTCAAGTTAAATAGTTCTACAAATTATCATTTGGTAGTACAGAACTTGAGTATTATTGAAAAAAGGGCAAGTTTTGTTGAAGATATCTGTCTTATAGTCATCAGAACACTTCACATGAATGTTAATTCTTCATTGTAAGTGTTAGTTTTCCTCCTGGGTTGGTATTCTTGAAAAGTGTTCTGATGAGTGCAAGACAAAATGTTTTTTTATAATCAATACAGATATAACTCTGCCCTTTAGGTTGAGAATAAGAAGAAGTAATGATTATTATGGAACATTAGGAACTGTTCTCTACTTAAATGATCTGGGCTTGCAAATGATACTCTTATATAACAGTGATATAATAGTGGTCCTGAAAGCAACTTTGGAAAGACTAATACAGGCTAATAGATTGGGAAAATATCTATCATAAGAAAATTAATGGAGATAAATATAACCTGATATAGTTTTGGAGAAAAGTTTAGATGACATATATACTAAATAGTAATTTTAAAAGGATGAGAGAAATAGGGAATTAGATATATTGCTCTTTAAATTGGGAGATTAAAGCACTTAGAGTATGATATTTTATGAAAACACCACAGTATATGAAAACAAAGAGGTGATGTTAAACTCATGCAAATTAATAGAGATTTCAGTTTAAATATTATGTCCAACTTTGGCTATCAAAAAGATGACAAGGCAGTGGAGAGCATATAGAATAGATGATATCAGGGATGAGAGATTGCAGTTATGAACTTTTTTGGCAGAGTGTCTACAGTCAAGAAGAGGTCTAAGAATGATGCTTACAATTGTCTTTAATGTTGTGGAAAAGTATTCCCATTGGCGCATGAGTTGGTATGAGAAGTTTAGATATCAGGTCTTCATGAACTTCATGAAGGGAAGAGCTGAAAGAAAGTCCCCCTTTTCTCTTTACAGAGATTTGTCAGGACTCTTGTCAGGAATGTCCATTGGAAACAGTGATCAAACAGAATTTCAGTATCTTTCAAAAGGAAATAGATAGATTTGAAAAAGTGGTTTAAAACAAAATCATGGAAAACAATACATAAGCAGATAGCTCTTCTGGAGAACTGGTACCGACAGGACAGGTTGACTGGTCCTCCTCCTCAGGTAAAAAAAATCTAAGTTTGTAATGGTCACCTGGGGGAAGGGGTAGGGGGAGGATGCTAAGCGCTCATAAATGTACATACCAACACATAGAGGTTTGTAAACATATTTTATTTAGTAACATACTGCCTGGACTGCATATATTTGTTCAAAGTACTTGTAATCCTTTCTGATTGTGTGTATCATTGAAATATGTCAGGCATGTTCCAAGCTTGAAACTCACTCCCAGCTATTCACTGCACAGAGATGTTGAAACACACCTTAGACACTTCAAACACATGAAAAAAAAATCAGTTAGTTGTTGATGGATTCCAACTGCGCACCATGCAGTGACAGACCAAACTGTGATGCACGGAGGTATAATTTTACTGTTGGATTTGCTCAGATAGCCAACAATGATTACTTGCAACAGAGAAAAATAAAACTCATTGAATGTGTGTTGGTATTAATGATACTGATAATGTTAATAAAAGCATAAGGGATGCAAGGCTTTAAAAAAGGGACATCAAATATTGAGACAAACAATACAACATGGTATTTGCTATGCTGTTTGAATGAAATAGACCTTTCATTATCCCACTGAAGGCTTGTGTACATTTGAAAATGATTTTTTAAGGAAAGAATTTACTCTCCAATAAGAATTGCAAACTTAGGTGTATTTTAGTCAGTTTTTAACCACCCTGGCCCCTCCCAATTTCAATATAGTTCTCTTCAACATCTGCTGAAAGTATTGATCATGTGCAGATATAGTTCCATAGGTCCACCACAACTTTGTAGTGCTTGAAGGGTAATCCAATTTGCAGACATTATAGCTCAGCACCATCAAATTCTTTAAAAAACAAATTACTGGGGATGCTGGACACCTGGAATAAAATGTTCTGGAGATACTCAGCAAATCTGTGAGAATGCATGGTGTGAGAACCAGAGCTGAAGTTTTGAGTCCAGTATTACTCTTCTTCTGAATGGCTGTTCTGAAGAGTTTTAAAGTTATTGAAATGTTAACCCTGTTTATCATTGCACAGGTGTTGCTACACCTGCTGAGTCCATTTAATCTTTATTTGATATCCACAGAGAACAGGAGCCATGGTAGTGTAGCAATCAGAAATGGACGTTATCCTACTTCAGGGATGTTGAGGTCAGTTGTGATACTCCTCTTGCCACCTAGTAGGTTCACATGTAGTCCCGGAACCATCAGATCTTATCTCAGTTCCCTTCTCTTCCATATCCTTTCACATCACCTGCCTTTGGCTCTGAGTGAAGGAACAGGCAGTTTTAACCCAATTGGCATAATTTCAGCAATGGGTAGTTGTCAACAGGCTTTTATCATGGTCTTTTCAAAACAAACTATTCCATTTTGAATTCAGGATCTGACCACCACTCAGTACCTAATATGCACAAACCAAAACTACAGCCATTCACTGCATTACACTGCTTGTTGGCATTTCAGAACTCAATGTATTGGCCTTAACGTTTGTAACTGAATGAGGTGATGATCTGTATATCTGGAAATGTTCCGTGGAATATAAAATGAAGCAAAGTGCCCATTTACACACAAGCAGTAACATCAATCTGTTTGAATTCTGTGAAGGCTCAGATGGAAGGATGGCTCTAAACAGCATACCATTATTTAAACCGATAGTTTCTTGCAGGTTGTGAATTGCTACTCACTGGATTCTGGGTTTAAAGTTGGCTGTCAATCTGACGGTTTGTACCAGGCTGGTGTGAATAGATTATTCTAAATCTGTCATTCTTAGCTATAAAAGGAATGAATGCAGTCGATAACCCAACACTGCCTATTGTGTGCCTGAACCGATTCAACACTGAAGCTGGTGAAAGTGCTGTGAAAGCACCTTCAGTGTGGATCACCAGGATTATCCTGATCAGCACTGTACTTTCTTGCCAGCAGTACTAGTTTCTTTGTACTGAGTCCAACTTTCATTTCTGGCCTCCTCTAGTGACATTTTAAACATACCTTCCCACAGACTCAAGATCCAATCCTTTTTAAAAAGTTGATAATTAAACAAAATGTTGAATTTTTCTAACTCTAACTTTTAAATGCTTTACTAACACTTCTAATTGCCTTGTACTTTCTTCAGTTGACAATGGCATACAGCCTGCACAATTTGATAACAAAATATGGCTACAATCCTGATGGCATTTTCTTTTTAATTTTATATGACCCTAATTAGCACAGTTGCTGAATATACTGCAAGTTAAATTTATTTCAGGATTTAGCTTTTTTTATCAATGACATAACAAAGCAAGAATTGTGAGTTGATTTTGAATTTATAATATTCACAATAAGTGTTTCTTTCAAAATTATGCTGCGCCTCCCATGTGCAATGTTACTTCTAAACTCTTCAGCAGAATTATTATCAGTCCTATAAGTAATATGAGAAGGTGAAAAATTCCAAATATAAACCTGTTAAATTTGCAGCCTAATGTAATCAACTTAATTTAAACATTATAGCACCCTACTGCTTGATCCTTATTGTAATTTTTTGTTACAGGGAATGGATTTACTACCCTGAGGAATTTTGAAATATAAAAGAGTTTGGGAGTAGTATAGGGTTATTTGGACCAATATGTCTTTCCCCTCCTTTTTTACATAATCTCAACTCCACCTGGTTACCTCGAAAGAAATTGAAACCTATTGTTTAACAGCACTGTCATGTGAGAAAAAAAGTAAAGTACAAAGTTAAATAGACAAAGTCTTTTACCTGGGGTCGGGGAGTCCAGAACTAGAGGGCATAGAGTGAGAGGGGAAAGATATATAAGAGACCTAAGGGGAACCTTTTTCACACAGAAGGTGGTATGTGTATGGAATGAGCTGCCAGAGGAAGTGGTGGAGGTACAATTGCAACATTTAAGAGGCATTTGGATGAGTATATGAATAGGAAGGGTTTGGAGGGATATGGGCCGGGTGCTGGCAGGTGGGACTAGATTGGGTTGGGATATCTGGTCAGCATGGACAGGTTGGACCAAAGGGTCTGTTTCCATACTGTACATCTCTATGACTCTACTAAATGACTTTCATTACTAATTATAGCTTTCTTTATCTGTAACTATGCTCTCTAACTTTTTACCTGTTTGAGTATCAGGACAGATTTACGGCACCAAGTTGTTAATTATGTAAAATAAAAATTAGGATAAAAAATATAGAAAGTTCATTCAAATTAGACACAAAATTGAGAATAAGGATAGTGAAAGGAAAAATGAAAAATGACAAATAAAGAAAGACATAAAGACACTGACTGAAGTAAAATGAAAGATTAATTGAAAAAGGCAAATGTACTTATAAAACTGAATCTGTTGGTAGTGATTATGCAAACATTACACTCAAATTGAATTTGCCAAAACCCACTTATTTGATTTAATTTGTTGACTTTCTATCAATTATATTGATTGAGGTTGTTCTGGATTCCACTTATCCTCTTATCCATCCTATTTCATAGTACTATTTCTGAACAGTTGTTCAACCTCTTAAAACTGATCAGTAATTTGGTATCTCCTACATCATTTGCTAGTCAGTTCTTTAGAATGCTGTTTTCGGGTGTAAGTGAATGAAATAAAATGAAGCAAACATCAAAAGTATGAGCTTTCTGAGCTATAGGGGTTACAGGGGAGACTGAGCAGCTGTTTAATTTATTATTCAGCATTACAGTTACAACAGGAATTGCTAGTGCCAATCAATGGATAATAGTGCTTGTTTGGGCTACTGGATAATTTAATCCCCAGAACTAACTTAGACAATATCAAACGCATACCATAATCAAGAGAAAATACATAGGGGTCAGTGTTTTCTCTTGATAGTATTCAGATGTGGAGAGTTTCAATTCTGCGTGTCAAATGTCTCTGAACCTGTGAACTACTCTTAAATCCAAATGCTGCTACTTGACTCTGTAACTCCAAAAGAATTACTTCACTTTTCATTAATTCTGGTTTACAGACAACATCACTGACCTGTGACTTCATGATTTCCTGAGCATTATATTATAGCATGTGACACTAGGCAGACCAAAATGGTCAAATTGGAGTAAAGGCATCAAATGAAACACAGCATATAATTGATGAAAACTGGGAGAAAATACAAAAAAGATTTAGTCTGATTGCACAACTAGACATCAAAATTAACAAAAGTTTGAAACAATGGATCCCAATTAATCTACACACTGACATGTTTTAGACATTGGATCTAGGTCAATCTATACAATGTTATCGCAGAGCTTCATTTAACTTACACATGACACAGATTTTCTAGTTCCTTTCTAAGTTTAACAATATCCGCAACACAGAACCTGCTAAAATTGTACTTCTGATAGCATCCGAAAATCATATGGCATTATTTAAATAAGAGCAATAGTGCCGAGGGAAACAAAATCTCTCAACTCACACCACCAATACAGATTAATTGAGTGTTTGTTTCCTCTATAGCTTGTGGGTCATTGAAATAGAAAGGTTGCCTATTTCATAGTGTGTTAAACATGCACTAAACAACCCACTGCCCTATGGCCAAACACTTTAATTTCCCCTCCCACTTTGCCAAGGACATGCAAGTCCTGGGCCTGCCTCCACCATCAAACTCTAGCCACTCGACACCTGGAGGAAGTGTGCCTCATCTTCCGCCTTGGGACCTTCCAAACACATGGGATCAATGTGGATTTCACCAGTCTCCCCATTTGCCCTTCCCCCACCTTATCCCAGATCCAACCTTCCAATTTGGCACCACCCTCTTGAACTGTCCTACCTGTCCATCTTCCTTCTCACCTATCTGCTCCACCCTCCTCTCCAACCGATCACCTCCATCCCACCTTCATCTAACTATTGCACTCCCAGCTACCTTTCCCTGAGTCACACTCCCTTCCCATTTATCTCTCAGCCTGCTTGGTCTACCCCCCCCATTCCTGATGAAAAGCTTATGCTCAAAACATCGAATCTCCTGCTCCTTGGATGCTGCCTGTCCAGCTGTGCTTTTCCATCATCATACTCTTCGACTCTGACTCAAGCATCTGCAGTCCTCACTTTCTCCTGTCTATTACATAAGGCTACATCACAACAGTGACTGCAGTTCAAAAGTATTTATTTGATTGCAAAGCAGTTTGAGATATTTTGAGGATGTGAAAGGTGCTTTTTAAATGAAAGCCCTTACCTTTCCACTGTCTATTTGTGTCCTATTTCTTTTCTGTTTCTTGATGTTTGTCATCTTCACTTTCCCTTTTCTGTCTCTTCCCTTTCATTGAACATAGTTGATTTGTGAACAGCACTGGAATGACAGCTGCAAATCCATGATTCATGTTCTTCTAGGTTGAGAATATCATTTGTGGAGGCTGAAGAAAGTACATAGATGAATGTTTTTGTACTTGTGTAGAAAATGTCAAATAAACAGAGTAGGGGATAATGGAGAAAGTGTTTCTGGGTGGGAACTATTGTCCATGTTGAGAGATATTATGATGGGCTGTGGAAGAAGATTCCACAGATGTGTCTTCTACTTGGTCCAGTGAAGGAATAAGATTGGTGGGCAGACTAGCCCTTTCTCATCCAAATTTTTTTTTGCAACACTGTGGAGTAAAGGTGAGCTGTGACTTACAGGAATGAAAATGAAGAGAAGCAGAAAGGTAAGTGGGCATGCATGAAATACATAACACCATTTTAGCGAACAATTATTTGAATAAATGTCTTCAAAATTTAAGCACATCGCAACTTGATTCCTATTTAATGACCCAGGAATATTGTTTTGTTTTGTTTGATGGGGTTGAGGAGTAGGCAGGTGGCATTTGTCCATCAAACACATCCTTCAATTGAAATTTATAATCTTTGATCGCAACATCCAGAGTTTCTGCTCTGACTCCATTGTTGTACTTGGATAGCATTCAGACATTGATCTCTGTATTGAGAAATATTTCCTTATATGGTCCATTAACTTGAATCTTGTCATTTTGTTCCTGTTACACTTTTTGCATTTGCAATACAAATGTTAAGTGTTATCACTGTTTGATTTATGGTTTTATGAATTTCTCTCTGTTTTTACTTAACAAATGAAGGACCAAGTGTGTACATTGTTAGAAGAAGAATGTAGTTATTAGATTAAGCCAAATTTAGGTGTTGATGCCTGCAATTTCATGTGTGAAAGGAAAGAAGATTAAGTTTTTTTTGTTCATGGGGCATGAGTTTCACTGGCAAGGCCATCATATATTGCGTTAAGTAAGTGGCTTTGAGGAGGTCATGGCTAGTAGCTTTCTTGAACAACTTTGAGAGGATGTTTCAAGATTTTGACTCAGTGAGAGTGAAGGAAGAATAGTAAGTACTAAGTCAGGATGGAGTGTGACTTTGCGGGGAACTTGTTGGAGATGCTGTTCCCATGTGTTTGTTGTCCTTCTTTTAGCTGATAGAAGAAGAAGATTTGGAAGATATTGTCAAAGGAGACTTGGCACATTTTTTTCTGTAGGAAATAAGGATCAACAATATTGGTTTGGGTCTAGAGTTATATGTAGGTCCAGTCAGAGTAAGGATGGCATTAACAACATGAATGACTCTTTTGGATTTTTATGAATCTTCATCATTGTTACTAGAAATAGGTTTTTTAAAAAAGAGACTAAATTAATTAATTGAAATTAAATGCCCCAAGCTGCGATGATGTAATTTGAACTCAAGTCTGGGAACATTACTCCAGGTCTGTGCATCACCACCCTAGAGTTGGAAAAAGATTATTACAGCAGTAGTGTGTGCATTGGACTGTGATGTCACCAACGAGTGCAGACAACAAAACATATGGTTGTGTACTGGGAGCTTCTAATTTATAGTTTATGCAAAATTCATGAAGAACTGAGTTTCAAGTGATTTTTAGTCCACATAAATTTATGACACGCTGCAGAATGTAAATTTTTAAAAGGGCAGTGATAGATAATATGATGAAGAACTTTGCAAAAATGATTATATCTCCCTCCCACGTTTTCTCTCAAATCTCCTATTTCGTTGAATCATGGAATCCGTACAGAGTAGAAGAAGGCCACTCGGCCGATCGTGTCTGCACCGACCCTGGAAGAGCATACTGCCCTGTGTAACCCCGCCCATTTTATTCTTACCGTGGCTAATCGAACCAACCTGCACATCTCGTTGGACTTTACATATTTTTTAATTTCTATTTTCCACTTCTCATTTCCTTCCCCCCTCCTCCCCCACCCCAGAGAAGAGACGGGAACAGAGATAGGGTGCATTCAGAATTCCTGGGCACACTGGCTAAGTCAAATTTTCGATACAGAATGTGATAGAACCTATTGCACACATGGAGCTGTAAAACACGGTCACTGTTCTCTGCAAATCCATGTTTAGCACAAAGAGGCTTCGGTCTGGCTTTAACTCGGTCTGGGATACTGCAGGAAAATATTGAGAGGCTGTACCACAAAGCTGTATGGCTGGAACAGAGGTTTTGTAGGATGCCGTCATAGTTCACGATGCAGGTCTTACTGGTGCGTCATAATCTTTGCTCTTGTGATCTCCTTACACTTTGGACGTAGCTCCAGAAATGCTCGATTGGAAACTATAAGCTTGCTATCATTCTCTAGTACAGGAAGAATCCGGTGCCCATGGAAATTGAGAATCCTGCGTAGACTCTGGAGTCAAATCCAAACCAGATTTGTGGGTGTCCGTGTGTGGGTTACGTGTGTGTTGGATGTGTATGTAAAAGCTTTGATTCAATGTAAACGTTAACCCCATAAAGTCTCATTGCCTCTCACAGTAAAGGATCAAATGAAGACTCTCTCGAAATCCTGCAGAGCAGTCTGCAGCCATATGTGTGTGCAAATATTACAGTGCACGTTGAAAATCATTATCGGTAGAAAAACTAAGTTAATTTTGTAAATAATCACAGAAAGTAGGATCGCTGTCTAAAAACGGGACAAGATACGAAGAGAGCAGGGAATCCAGTGCATTGCAGTAATGTGTTCCAGCTAGGCTCGCAGACATCTCCAACAGAGTTCGCCGTGTCTGGGGACGTGATTTGTTCCTGTTTGAGGAGGTTGGCTACGGTTGGAGCAGATGGTGGAGGGATTTGCTGTGTTCAGGGCGGCGTGAGGTGTTTCACAGATTAGGAGGGTGTTTCTCACAGGAGTTGGGCGCCTTTGTTCCGCTGTGAAGTTTCCCTCAATTTAATTCAATGCAATCGACGGTAATAGGCTGGGGAACAAATCTCTTTCTGTACCTGATGGACGGTCCTTGAATGCTGTTTAGACATTGATGATTCAAATCCTTCTCCGCTAACTTTGCATTTCAAAAGGAAAGGACAGTCTGAAAGAGGAATTTCCTCTTTTAAATCTTACTCTGCTTGTTATTGATTTTATAGCACCGAAATGAGGGAAGATTCGAGAGACTCTGATAGAGAATGAGCTTTCAATTAAAACCAGGTTACTTCTGGTGGTCCATGGCCGCTGTTAGTGCGCTCAATTAGAATTTGTCTTTGTTGTAAACCCATTCCACATTGCAGTGATTTATTTAGACTAGCATTTTCCGTATAAACACAATTTTCAATCTGTGATTTAAAAGGGTCAACCTTAGGAGGAAAAGTATTATTTCAATTGTTACTACTTGTGCTCAACATGAAAGTGCAAACTCTCCATAAGATTACTTGCAACTTTTGCCTCCATGTTTTCGAAAGGAAATTCAAGGTCTGATCAGCCATAAATTGCCTCAATGACTCCGCCCAGGCACCACAATCTATGAACTGATTTTGTTTTATATAAACTAGTCCTTGTTTTGTATTGTTTAAATTGTGTGTTTTGAAAGGTTTTGGAAAGGATTGTTTTCTTACTGCTGTTGCATTGGTGGATACGTCCTACATCAGAAAATCCAGATCTGTTGGTACTAGCAACTTAACATTTGTGTAATTTAATTAGATGCTACGTTGACTGTAAGATGACCTACCTCCCCATTGTAAGCAACAGGGCAACAACGCTTGGTTTCCCGCTGACAAAATACACCTCAATAGGTATACGCTTTAGAGTGTATTGAACTCACAGCACCCATCTATACTTCCAGTTCACAACTGTCTCCACACCGCTACAAAATCACACAGACAAAATTCCATTCAGTTGAGTGGGACCCCTGGTGATATTCCAGTAAATAACACCAAGAACTGCGAATGCTGAAGTTCTGAGACAAAAAAAATAAAATTGCTGGAGAGAAAACAAAGTTAAGAATTCGAGTCCAGTGACAACTTCTTCAAGTGAACTCTGCTTTCTCTGCTGCCAGCTCTGCTGGCTGACCCCAGCAATTTCTGTGTCGGTGACATTACAGTGTTACTGTAACAGTAGAGCTGGCTGCCCTGTCAAACCTACATACTTGACAGTCAGACTTTACATGAATTACAGTGGGAATGAAGCATCGAGTTGCTGAGACTGCTTCAATGAGGTGTTGTCACACCAATTGCCAAAACTCAAATGGAACTCCGAAAGACTCTGAAATGCGCAATCCATCATTTTTTAAAAGACTAATACCTGGAAGTTAGGTGGTGCTATCTCTGGCATTTGTTACCTAACCTTTGTCCTTAAGAAGGTGCTGGTGAATCGTCCTGTTGAACCTCAGGGGTCTCTGCCATGGATGTGCTCTCACAAAGATGTTACGTTTGTAGGGAGGGGAGTTGTAAGGTTTTGACCCAGTGACAATGAAGGAATCGTCATAGGCTTGTGATGTATGACTTGCAGGGGACAGGGGGATGAGGGACATTTCGGATATGCCCATACATGGTGCCGGCATTGTGCTGTCAAAACGGTGTTGTATCAAGGGCAGAGCTGTGTGGAACTAAGCAATCCGGCTAAGTAGCCGCCTAACTCTCAGATTAGTTTATGATTATTTCCCTGTAGTCCCGTAGCAGCTTCTTGGTGATGTCAAAATGCTATTACTGATGTCATAACAACATCGTTATGACATTGTAAAAGGTGTGACGTCCCTTTCAATATATTTCCATATCATTAATTAATGTAATTGTAATTTGCAACTGTATGTTCACATGAAATCGGAATTTGTAATAGAAATAGTGAAGGAGGAATGAGAGAGTTATGCTGGTCATTCCATGAGCGAGCAGCTTCACTCCATTAAGCATGATTCACTACATTTCCTGTATTTTCTTGATTAATAGTTCATACAGACGAGTCGAAATTAAACGCTGGCCGACTGCATCATCCGAGCTAGCCCTTGTTCTGAAGGCAAGTGGGGCAGGGAAGCTAGGATCTTGTCTTATTGCAAATGGAATGATCTTCTAAATGAAGACAGGGACGCAATTCATAGATCTGTGGCCACATATTGTCTCTTTCACCGGAATATACGGATGGATCTGTGAATCTGAAAGATAACCGAGACAGATATTGAAAAGCAGGTCAAACATCGTGATGTTCACAGAACGAAAAAGCCAATCAGAGGATGTCAGGTCCAGGGTAGGCTGTGAGAAAGCGAAGCTATCAGGCTCAATGGTGTTGAGCACAAGTTTGGGTGGATATTGTGTGTGTGTGTGACAAGGCGGATGAAACACATTTTGGTGGAAATGTAGTTAGAAACTGTAGCATTCAATTGTGAGACATTTTACTTTCGAACAGCTACTGACGCAGGGAAAACGGGTATGAACAAAACATGCTTCACATTGTCTTTATTGCAAAGAGCAGGTGAGGTGCAGGTAAATTAGAGAGGTGACAGAAGTTAGGATCAAACAGTTCGATTTTGAGAAATATAGCGCGGTACTTTGGTTCAAGAGGCTTTTAATTCCAAAAAGCTCAATATGTTCCACAACTACAGTTGTGTCGATGGCCTGGGTTCGAAAATGTAGACTTGTGTCGGTAGAATGGTGATAATGGGTTATTGGGGATAGTGATAAGATGCATTCATGAGCCAAACCGGAAGACCCAATTGCGCTCATTTGCAAAAATAAACCATACCACATATCGGGCCACTTGAAATCTGAGTGCCCTTCAGTGTGTGTCCTCTATGTTCATTGTTGCAAAGCATTCACACAATGAAAAGGTTCATTGATAAGATTATGGTGAACGATGCAGCAGGTTGCATGCAGGACGAGAGGATAAAGACCCTAATTAAAGCATGAGAACTTTAATTAGCTCACAGCTCCCTATGCAAGCATAAATCCTAGTGGACAGTCACTATTTATTGACTGTAGTTAAACTGTTCAATGAAAATCAAACTCCATTTGCAAACTCCAAACCGAGAACTCACATCCTGATTGACTGTGCTCCTCGTGCACAGTAAAATGTTTTCTAAAAGGATCAGTCAGTGTAAATGTGCAATCCTACTCAACTGTGTGTGTGTGCGCGTGCGCGCACAGGTGAGCGTAGGGGTGGTGGTACAAATCTAAGAATTTCGCTTTCTCCGCCACCAAATTCATTCAAGGCATTCAACTGGCAAACAATTCTAAGTCGTTGCAAGCAAAGACTGCTCGCTCGAAGTGAGCAGGGACTAAGGAGGGAAGTGTAGCACTCTCCATTGTAGCAGGTCTCCAAGTGACACAGATCCACACATTTTTATTCTGTACTGAGGAAACTGACCTGAAGTTAACAAGTACTGGAACAAAGTTTAAAGACATGTCAAAGAACACGAGTTACAGTAGATTGCGAGTATGTCTTTCAAACTGTATCCTCGTGGCTTCCACTTGCAGAATGAAATACCTCAAGTAAATGATTAAAGCTTTTTATATGAACGAGTTGCACAAGTGAAAAAACAAGCACTCATCTCTGAACTGCTCACTTGGTGTTCAATGCGTTAATCCTACCATTTAAAACACAGTGGAGATCATTTCATTTCCTGGGGAGATCCTCTATAAAATCCAACAGCGAAATAAGTACAAATCTGATAACCAGCCGCTTGATTTGGGAAGAATTATAATTCTTAGCCTAAAGTGAGATTTAGGAAACCGGAAGGCAGTTTTACAGATGGAAAATGAACCAAATCGGCACCAAAGTAACCATTCTGCCGCAGTGGATGTTAAAACCCGTATTCAAACTAATGAAATGTTGGTCCTTTTGAACATTTCTGCACTCATTGCCACGGCTCAGGTTTATGTTAAGGTGATTTTGGCGCAGGGAAATATGCCAGAATCGTGTAGAATTTCGAAAAGATAGAGAATCAGCAAGACAGTGAGCTGTGGTTTGGACTTTGATTGTCCTGGGAATGTGTGCCTGTCACATCCTATTAAAATTGTTCACGTGTGGTATTGATGGTTTGTTTGTTTGCTAATTGTGCTCTTTGCTGTCGAGCAGCTGAATGCGTTAAACCTACACCGTGGAATGCACAGAATGTTGCAAAAGGGCGCTTCTGAAGACTGGCCTCAGAGCAACACCTGTGATAGGTGGAGAATTTACAAATGACATTTTGAGTCTTTTGTGAGAAATTTTTGGCATGTTATAGAAATGATAAACTTACGTTAAGTTAGAAGAGATTGTAAAAATGGAGTCCGATACTGAAATACTGGAAACCTTGGCATTTTATGTGTGTAAGCTTGAGAAGGCGGGTATAAAAGGATTTATAGTCGTGATCTGGATACCAAATCAAATTCAACCATTTAATGTTTAAGTAATACGGGCAGGAAATACACAGAGCAACAATAACGACAGGAAGGCTGCATATTAATATGATACAATGTTAGGACTGTTTCGTTCTCTCTGAAATTGACTCTGGATTTTTTTCACCCTAAAGTTTCTATCTTTTCTTAATGGCCAAATGACGGTTCCATAGAATTGTAGAATTAAGAATGAAACAAAAGGCCCGTTATATCTATCTATGCTGTTTTGTTATAATAATGAATGGACCGACTCATTGCTTTGATTTCTCAAAATCTCCCCATGTTTTATTCAATTTTCTCTCAAAATGCAATGGTTTCCATCTCAACCGTTGCCATTGCAAAGAATTAATCCACTCCATAAGGACAAATGTTGCTTAACTCTCTCCTGACTTTCTTATTGACAATCCACCTTGAATAAACAATTTATTATTGTCACCTCCTCGAAATTAAATAGACCTTCAGTTAAAGCTCTTGTCTTTCTTGCCCCAATGAAACCAGTGCTAGTTTAGTATCTAACGTCTTGCCACATACCTCCAGTACCTTATCCCTTGCATCAGGTTTCTGAATGAATTTATACTGTCTGGCCTCAACTTTTTCATGTCATTTCTATATGGTGTATCAGGCACTTGATGCGTGAATGTACGTTCAGACACTATGGATAAAATTTACCTTTACGCAGTGCCAGTTTTATAATTCTCAAATTGATCATTTTGTATAACGCTATCTCATATAATGTCCATTAAGATGGTTATTAAAATAGGCGGCCACAATAACCAGTTACTATTCTATAAAATGTTTAGAAACTAATTGAACTGCTATGTTGTTGTCCTGACCTTTTAGCTATACATTCTGAAATGGAAAGCAGATCTGTTGTGTCGGGATGTTTATCCACTTTTTTTTTCTGGTGCATATTCACAAAGAAAACCGAGCAGCCCAAATGGATTGATGTCTTCACATTTCTTCATTATTTCCTGTGTTTATTTTGCAGGTTGGCCGAACAGCTGCAGTTACCAAAGGCGAAGTGGCCCATAACGCCAGAAGAATGTGTAGTGAGAGAATACAACAAGCAAAAGTGCAAGAAGGTTAACGGCCTTGGAGAAAGATAGGCTGCTGTTTGGATTTGGGACTGCCAGTCCTTACAGAGTCCTACCATTGACATTTATTTATATCGGACATTTGCCTGCTAAAATGAACACTTTGTGTTTTAGAGGAGCCTTGGATTTTAGCCCGTGTGTATTTTATTGTAACTGAATCAACAATTTGTCTTTCCTCCGGTACTTAGATCTATATTATTCATTTACTTATATAGCATCAAGACAGCATTGAGGTCCATTTCATAAGGCTCAAAATCAAATATGTGTCTGTGTGCGCTAGGGCTGATGTAGAAACGATTCGGCTAGTAAATACATCACAACTCGATAGCAAGCCCAGTAAAGGAGGCGTCATCACGACAAGAACTGAAAGCAAGAAACAAATATCCCTAATAAACTCGGTGAGGTCAAGTTATGCGAAAAGGAGGAGGCGGTCTTATTTTGTTTTCGAGCCCACGTATGCTTAAAAGGTGGGAAGATTGCAGAATAGCCGTAGCTAAAATTCAGAGATGAATTTGAACAGAGGAATATTTCAATTTTAACAAAATTTGAATGCATCTTGGTATTTGCTTACAGAGGGAAGATGAAAGTTGCCCTGCTGTAAATCTATAAATGAACATATTAGAAATTGTGTTTTGCAGGACAGTATATACCTCTGCACGCTTTCGATATTTTGCAGGTTCTGACCTTTGCTGGAGAGAGCTACACTGTGTACTGCAGGTACATTGCCCAATCACACTCCAGCGTAAAGTAGCTCTAGTGGTGCACCGGATAAGAACCGTGTTTATTTCCCCTCCCATTTCACCACTTTCATCCAGTTCATTCTGGAAAATCTGCTGTGAACCAATGCAATCTACGAGGGTTTACATTTATTATGCCATTTATTATTATTTCTTGACATGTTTATAGCTTGGTAAAGTTTGATTAAACAGACGAAAATGGGTGTACCACAACAATAAGCATGATAAATCAGTACCAGTGCAACTTGTGAGTATAATTCACTTTTATGCAGCACAAAATAATTGTAGTGCAATGATAATGTCCCACTTTTGGGCCCGAAGGCCCAAATAGGTTCTAGAGCTGAGTCATGCCATTTCTGAACAAATTGTTTAAAAACAGCTACAACACCACTTTCTAATTAGTAAATGTAATTGGAAACTTTTAAATAAATGCTTTTTTGAAAACATGTATATTAGTGGCCTTATGCTTACATCAACTAGTCCAATTTACCATGAATTTCAAAGGAACTTCCAGTGAATTAATTAGTGAGAATTTCCACTGATTACATGCCCAGCTGTAAGGAACTTTTTTTAAAAGTATGGAAGTTTTAGAGAAACTCAATTGAATTGGCAATCCCTCCGGAGAAAATAATTGAGTTAATATTTCGAGCCTAACGTTACCGTTCCGGAACTGCTTCAATTGTAATAAGCAAAATCCCAGTGATTAATTAATGTCGGGGACATAACTAGATATCTTGGTGAGGGTCAAATTCAAGCACGATCTTTTTAAAGATAGCACAGAATTTGGTAAAAACTCTGTTGTGCAGTGCCTTCCACAGTTTATTGCGCCAGTTTCAATGATATTGGGGGAATTATGCTCGCGGAAGTGCAACGGCATAACAACATCAAGTCCAAGACCGATTGTGTGGGGCATGACTGAATGGACAAAATGTAGTTGCTTGTTGCGGGCCAAAAGGCTATGGGGGAGACAGTGGCCTCGTGGTATTATCACCAGACTATTAATCCAAAGACTCAACTAATATTCTGGAGACCTGGGTTCATTATCCGCTATGGTAGATGGTGGAATTTGAATTCAATAAAGAATCTCAAATTGAGGGTCTAATAATTACTGTGAAACCATTACCTGGTTTGGCCTAAATGTGACTCCAGACCTACAGCAATGTGGTTGACTCTTAACTGCCCTCTGGGTTATTCGGAGTGGGCAATAAATGCTGGCCCTGTCAGAGAAGCCCATATACAGTGAATCAATACACAAAACAAAAACAGGAAATAGGACTTCACCCCCAATTCCAAGCTTGGGGTCCAGATCGCTTCTAACGTATAACTCACATATAACTCGAAGAAAGAATGAAGAGGAAGAGAGATTTTTAAAATGGCAAGGGAAAGATTTGCATTCTTGCAGAGCTTTTCAGGAACACCGGAAGTCCAAAACGCTTTTATTTGTACATTATTAAACAAATATTTCCAACGTGTACGAAAAGCAATTTATTTAAGCCCGCTATTGTTTCCGGGCTGAGCTAAGCTCTCTCAACAGTGTGAATGAATGACTAAAACGTGGGAACACTCAGCATCTGTCTGGCTAAAAGTTTAATACACATTAAGCAAAACTCAAATGTTAAGAGTATTTTTCTAATGGAAGAGAATTTAAATTGATACATTTTCTGCTCCCATTGTCAGCGAAAATAATATTTCTTAGTTAAATCCAATGACTATTATAAATCATAAACCGAAACATGAACCTAGAAAATATTAAAGCAATTAGTATGCGGACTATTGTTTTATGTTTTGGACATAAATTTTAAATGAGAACATTATGAAACGAGCATAGACCTCCAATATGAGGATTGAAAGGGATAGCATGTTTGTAACCCACCTATCTATTCATTAACAGATTACTTATGTTTAATACTTTTGCAAGTTGCATTGCTCCTTAGTCTACACTTTACACTCTGGTGGAATGTTTACTTTTTGCACGTTTGTCTAATCTACCTTTTTAATGGGGTAATTAACAATAATGTGAATTACAAATTTCTAGAAAATGTTATGTTGAAATTCTATGAAGGTTTTCCAGGGACCTTTTTATTACTAGTACCTTTTTTGTGACTGTGTTTACCCGAAATGCATCTTGCACAATAAAAGGAAGAAGGGTTGCCTGGGAAAGTAAGCAGGTAGTATTTTAATTAGGAAGAATTTGAAATTTCATGCAGTTCAGGGGCTGGGGATCTATACTGAAAAATTATTCTGGTCTGATGGTGTTAAATCCAGATGTTTGGATTAAACCGTAAATCGGAGGACAAGTTGATGTACCAATCTATGGAGCAAGCTTCTGAGAATTTCAAAGAATATGAACATACGATTCCGTATGCTTCTGAAACGAATATCTCTACATGTTAAAGGATGCAATTATTTTGAGTAAAATTTAATTCCTTTTCCAATGTTCTTCAATAATTTTCAAATAAATTCTACATTTTGATTAATTTACTGGTTTTCTCTCGCTTTTTTCGGTGGCGGGTGGGGGATTATTTGTTGCATGCTTATTACAGGAATATATCCTCGTGTTAGAAATCGGCATGTAATGGAAGCGGGAACGTGAAGTTAAGCTCCCATCAACCCAATGGCTATGCAGAAACGTGTTTGCAAGTAGTGTTGAATGGTTAATTGAATTGTCAGCCTCGTTCACTGCAAGGTCCCTGTGTCTCGGTGGGTAATTCATTTCTCCCCCAAAATAGAAATCATAGTAACAATGTTTATGTTCTGTTGGGTGAAGGAAGGGTTTCGCCTACCTTTGTTTCTTAGAAGTTATTTTGGCTTTTCTATGGGTTTGCATACTTCGTTTTCTTACATTAGTAAAAACGGTATTGAAATTATAAACGCATAATCCATGTTATTGCACAGCTCCGCCCCCAGTACATATCCGTTAATGATTCAAAGCATTGCAGAAGACTGATTAAACATCAAAACTTGTCACCGCCCACTCGTACAATTATTTTATTAGTATGACAGCAATGGACAATCCACAATAATGGCTGTTTCGTTGGGCTAAAATATAACTGTTTACATGAAACGAACAGATGTCCACATTTTTTATGCTGTGAGTGATTCAGAATAAACTAGAATAATGATGTGTATCAACTATTTTGGTTACATTATTGTCAAATAGCGAGGTAATATTTCGGAATTTATTAAGAGATTTTATAAAATATTTTCGGTTTAATTTATTTTTTCCGTCATAAGGCTTTGGCCACAACCTATTTCCCATTCTCTTAATATTTAAATCCAAGTTTGGCCACTTGCTTTTGAAATGGATAACAAAACTCAACTAATTCTGAACTGTACTTCGGGTCAGAAGTTTGTCACCCGAGTTGTTCTTCTTTAAACACCAATATATTTGATGTTTGTACAGTAAAACTATATACCCTCACCTCTCTTGTACATTGTTACTGCTCGAGCACTACACGCGCCTTATATTCACTGTACTGCTGATTGGAGTCCAAGTTTCATTTAATTTGGAATTCTGTTTTGTAATTGTGATTGATTCGCAAACACAGATAGTGAACAGTAAAGGAACATAAACAAGGATTTTTCATAAAAGCATTGTGTTAAAATCATTGTGTTTAAGTACAGATATAAATTTCATTTTAAGACTTTCCTTCATCGAGTCGGTTTCCTCATGTTATGCATTGGTGCTAAACATGGCCTCCAAGTCCCAGTTTCCGCTGGTGATCAGGTTAAACGATATGCGACAGGCACGAGCTAACTAATAACATCTACAAATGAACTCAACAACTGGTCTTAGGCGAACAGAGAGGGCAAGCTAAGGGGTCACCGGTTAAGTTAGACCCTAATTTCCGGGGATCTATCTGGCAATGTTTAGTTACAACCATGCATAGGACATAGCTAAAAAAAAGTGATGATAAGACCATAAGACATAGGAGTGGAAGTAAGGCCATTCGGCCCATCGAGTCCACTCCGCCATTCAATCATGGCTGATGGGCATTTCAACTCCACTTACCCACATTCTCCCCGTAGCCCTTAATTCCTTGTGACATCAAGAATTTATCAATCTCTGCCTTGAAGACATTTAGCGTTTCGGCCTCCACTGCACTCCGCGGCAATGAATTCCACAGGCCCACCAGTCTCTGGCTGAAGAAATGTCTCGGCATTTCTGTTCTGAATTTACCCCCTCTAATTCTAAGGCTGTGTCCACTGGTCCTAGTCTCCTCGCCTAACGGAAACAATATTCTAGCGTCCACTCTTTCCAAGCCATGTATTATCTTGTAAGTTTCTATTAGATCTCCCCTTAATCTTCTAAACTCCAATGAATACAATCCCAGGATCCTCAGACATTCCTCATATGTTAGACCTACCATTCCAGGGATCATCCGTGTGAATCTCCGCTGGACACGCTCCAGTGCCAGTATGTCCATCCTGAGGTGTGGGGACCAAAACTGGACACGGTACTCCAATTGGGGCCTAACCAGAGCGTTATAAAGTCTCAGTAGCACAACAGTGCTTTTATATTCCAACCCTCTTGACATAAATGACAACATTGCATTCGCTTTCTTAATCACGGACTCAACCTGCATGTTTACCTTTAGAGAATCCTCGACTAGCACTCCCAGATCCCTTTGTACTCTGGCTTTGTGAATTTTCTCACCGTTTAGAAAGTAGTCCATGCTTGTATCCTTTTTTCCAAAATGCAAGACCTCGCATTTGCTCACATTGAATTCCAACAGGCATTTCCTGGACCACTCTCCCAAACTGTCTAGATCCTTCTGCAGCCTCCCCACTTCCTCAGTACTACCTGCCTGTCCACCTAACTTCGTATCATCGGCAACCTTCGCTAGAATGCCCCAGTCCCTTCATCCCTTGATCGCATCTTATAGCAAAGTACTCAAACAAATCAATGGCCTTGCGTGCATGGAGCATAACAGTTCCCTTCAGGATGTCTCGCGTTTCAAATGTAGCTCTACACCTATTCTTTCCCAGAACTTCCGAAGTCCGTAGAGATATCGGAGGGGCAGTATTGAAAATTGAAAATTAATATAGGAATTGAACGTAGAGAATTATTCTGTTTGTGAAGATACGCCGGTTCTTTTTTTTGTGTTGGAACCAGGTGACTGATGTCTATGCAGTAAGCCAATAGGTTCCGTGGCAAGACACATGCTTCTCAAGGACAGAATTGAGCCTCCTTATGAGAGAAAATCTGTCGACCATTTAGATTAGGGATGTCACTAGGGTTTACAAAATAGCAAGTTTTGAATTAAGGGCTGGGTCGGAGCTCCAATGACATCATGCCTAGAACAGCCCACTCTGCACAACACCCAGAGTCCAATGCAAGATAAGGAAGCCAGCCTAGACGCCTCTGACCATCACGGACCAACCTACAGGCAGCCAAGACCAGCCCAATATTTATAGCACAGAACTGTCCAGGACCTCTATTCCACTCCGTACTAAGCAGATTAGCTCATTTTAGTTCGTAATAGATGCGTTTGCCCATAAGACACAGCATGCGGTCACGTTGTTGAGTTGTACCAAAGACTGTAAAAGACCCTTATCTCTCCGCGTTAATTGTCAATGAACGTATGTTATATCGTCTCTTGTTTTGTCTGGTTCAACTGATTTTCATCGGTGGATTTTATTCCGAGATGCCATGACATATTACTTTCACAGCTACAGTTTGGAAACTTTTTTTTTGCAGACATCGATGGCGATTGGATTGACACCAGAAGTTTCCCAATATTCCACATTTAGGCAGCACCTGGGAGTTTCAACGCACCAAACCCAAAACTCTGAACTCAACAAGTTCCAAACTTTGGTTTTCTTTTTCATCAGTGAGACACTGGGGCAAAATGAAGGAATAGGACAATGACGAGTTTGCAAAGATGAGTCTGGAGATTGTTTTAGTTATGGGGCTTTAAAGGTTTGATTGATTCCGAGAAATACTTTATTTTTCTTAGAAGACAAAATGACATCTTGTCCTTTTCACAGTTTTGTCCAACAGCCACTTCCAAATGCGGTCAACTTCTTGGAACAGAACTTCTCTGCGAGAGCCCCGCTACTTGATCAAATATTTGTCCTTATGAAACTTTCTCCAGTGACGCTATGACGGCTGTATAAATTCTAACACTTCCTTAATAGATCGCCCGATAAAGGGTTAATTCAGTCACCTCTGGAGGTTCTTTACATCATGCGGTGTGAACAATGGTGTCTCACTTACAGCAAATTCTGAAATGATTGGGGTGAAAAGTTCGCCATAACGAGCTCCAGGGCAGGGAACACTAAGCTTACATTGTTCATTGAATTTTAAGTTGACTTAACATCCACAATTTATTCCTGATTCAGGTTCGGGGTAACCTTCCTCACACTAAACATTCTAGGAACTTTAATCGCGTGAAGTCTAAACGCTCAGTAAAATCGGCCAGAGAGCTAAGTTTTCCAATTGCAATACAAAAGTTCTCAAGGGAAGCAGCTCTCGCATACCAGGAAACGATGAATCCGAAGAAAATGTGAATTCGAGAATTGTTCTGAGAATCCAGCTGTAGAACTTTACGACGTGCATATTGAATTATTGATTATAATAATTCTAGCCACATTGTGTGGGTGTCCCTATTAACTGACGTCATTAACTGATCTGAACATGAGGCCTGCCTTACTGAGATGTTGGTCACCGTCTCTCCAACTCTTTCTTTTCTATTTCTGTTCGATTTCCATCAGTGTGAACACACTGCATGGATATATTGATTCACATCTAAACTCTGAGCCCCACACCAAAGTTTCACACTGTAAACGAGAACTCCATTCAGTTGAAGCAGTGTGCCATGATGAACAATTTACTTCCGTTACGTTCGTCTCTTAGCACACGTACATTCTCCAGATCACCAATCAAATGAGAATATTTCTTATCTAACTTTTAATCTATTTTGGTATAATTCTTTGAAACACTAATAATCGCATAAATTTAACTACAAATCACATATAAATATGTATAACTATGTGGAACAATAGGATTCTTGTGACTACCACTGCATCACTAAAGCCCTTACAAGAACCTCCTTTTTAGTTTGTAAAGTTATGTTTGCAGGCTACTGGTGTAAATCCCAGCAAGGTTGGATAGACCAGTGTCTAGGAGTACAATCCGTATTTTTAAATGTGCATTTGCATACATCTGGAATTAGTGCGATTTAACCTGGTCCTTCAAGGCTGGCATACCAACAATGCGCCACGTAGAGTCAGAGACTTATACATACCCTTCGGTCCAGCTCGTCCATGCCGACCGGATATCTTAAATAAATCTAGCCCAGTTTGCCAGCATTTGCCCCATATTCCTCAAAAGCCTTCCTATTCATATGCCTATTAAGATGCCTTTAAATATTGTAATCGCACCAGCCTGCACTATTTCCTCTGGCAGCTGGTACCATACACGCACCATCCTCTGTGAGAAAAAGTTGTCTCTCAAGTCCTTTTTAAATCTTTCCCCTCTCACCTTAAACCTATGCCCTCTACTTTTGGACTCCCCTAACCTGGGAGAAAGATCTTGGCTATGCACCCTATCCATGCTCCTCGTGATTTTATAGACCTCAATAAGGACAGTCCTCCGATTTCGATGCTCCAGGAAAATTACTTCGCTTTAGGACAATTGCAGATTTTTTAAAATTCAGATGTGTTATGATGTGGATGGGAGCTCTGGAGCAGATGGGACTTGAACCCAAGCCCTCTGACTCAGGGAGAGGAATACAACCAGTGCACCTCTAAAACCTACCTTAGATAGCTTCTGACCAAACATGTTCAGAGATGTTATTGCAAGCCTCTGGAGGAGTTGGGTCTTGAATCTGGGTCCTGCTGTTTCAGAAGTAGGGACACAACCACTGAGCGATAATAGCCCTAAAAGAGTCTCCAATAAAACCATGGTCAAATCTAGCTGACCTAACTGAGATTCTTCTTCTATGGCTAAATGTAAAATTGCATCTGTTAGCACCCCTACAGAGCACCCCGGGATCTTTTACGCTACTAAAGACACTTTCTAAATAGAATTTGAATCTTTTTTCGAAAAAAAAGAACCTAGAATTAGTAGCCTAATGATGAAGATGAATTCATTGTGATTGTCAGAAAAAACCCATCTGGTTCACTAATATCCTTTAGGGAAGGAAACTGCCATCCTTACCTGGTCTGGACCACATGTGACTCCAGACCCAACATAATAAGGATCACTCTTAACTGCCCTCTGGGCATTAGAGATGAGTAATAACAGCTGGTCTAGCCAGCGACCCCCTATTTCCATGAATGAATAAAAACAAAATAGAAACGGTCGTCCATTCAGACCCCCGAGCTTGCTGCTGCATTTTAATGGTGCACTAGCTGGTCTGGATTTGAATGGTTCCAGTTGCCGTGGCAAGTTCGTGTTGTCACATGGTCTTCAAAGAGGCTGAGAGGATAAAGCGAGAATGATAGACTAAAGTTTGGGCCTCTGCTAGCAGTGGTAATGTCCCTAACTTTGAGCCAGAAGATCCCGGTTCAGATCCCACCTGCTTATAAAGTATATTATAATGTCTCTGAACAGCTTGATTAGAAAATATCTATTAGCGTTGCAGAGGGTGTTTGTGGTGCAGTTGTGGCTCTCTTACTTCTGATCTAGGGGACCTGGGTTCGAGTCCCACCTTTTGCAAAGGTGTGTAATAACACCTCTGAACAGGTTGATTAGAAAATTTTGAAGAAAAAACTTAAGACCCGGACCCAACAGGGACAAACTTTAGATTAATTTAAAAATGTATCCCTACTCCCACCTCCCAGTTTGTTGGCGTAACCGGAGTTGAAATATATAGTTGAATTGAGGTTAACTGTAGGCAGTTTATTTATCCACCCAACTCATTCCTAACACATTGGTCGATTTTGATTGTATTTCAGAACGGGCGAATTTAAATATCCGTCAGACACACACTTATTGTGGGAAAGAGTGAGAAACGGTTCTTTTCCGCCTGAATTTTCTTTGAATTCAGTTCAGGCTGATGAGGACGTGGAGGCTGGAAAGTTTTTTCGCCCTCTCTCTGTAACGCACAGAGCTTTTGAGAAACAACATAAAAAAGCAGACTACAAAGACCTTTTTATTCAAATTTGTTTTGAATTTAGCGGATTTGCATGAAAACTGCATGAAATGACCTCATCGGCAGCTGCTATTAGCTGTTTAATTAACTCGCGAATGACAGGAGGAGACGGGGGACGTGCTCGGAATCCCATTATCGCTTCTTTCACACTCTCAGACACAGACTCACTCACATACACACGTACAGAAACAGTGTGTGCAAGCGAATGAGACAAGAGGCGCCAAGCAGTTTACCCGTTGCCCAGAAGAGACAGAGAGGAAGAAAATCTCAATCAACCTTGAGGACATTTCATTCCCCATTTTAAGACTGAGGTTCATACGCTTCACAAATGCCTCTTGAAGTTGTCTGCTTCCAAATGAAACTCTGAAATACTTTTAAATACTTGAAAATATGTTCGCCAAAGATACTAAATCCCGTTTATGCAACATACCCTTCCCACCAATGTCTGTAGAGATGACTCACTTAAAGAAAATAACTTCACGCTACAGTTAGAGAGAAAAAGGTGACCCGCTCCGCCGTGATCATTACCACTTGTGTCTACCACGCCTGTTAAATCTCTTGAGACTATTGTTTGAATAGGGGTTATTTGGGGTCAACTAGCGAGGTTAAGACGGTGGTCTACTTTCAGTACCTTATCTTTAAATACAATTATAAAACCATGTTTGCCAAAGGATGGACAGACTCGAACACTTTAAATACGATGAATATCAAATTACTAGAAGCAGGCGGGAGAATTTGAAACAATCATAGAATCTTACAGAAGGAAGCTATTCGTCCTTCTTGATTGTAATTGCTCTTTAAGAAAGTTTACTCAATATGTTGTTCAGTACTGTTAAATACCAACTTATCGTCCATCCTCAAGGTATTTTGTTATTTGGTCCATTAAAGCAGCAAATTTCACTTCAGGTTACGTCTTTTTCAAAAGCTTTAGGAAATTATTCTGAAATTACCAGAATAGCATCCAATTTGTGTTTCCCAGGTAGTGCTTGCGACCTAGTTACCTAACCACAAATTAAATTAGCAACCTACAACGGTTAATACAGCTTGCATTTTCTTTGCAATTAATCCTGGGTGGAAAGAAATATGATTACATACACTAACGTTTCAACCTGAACACGCTTCTGAGCAGCAGGTATCGTGTTGAAGCAAGTCTGCTGACTGAGCAAGGTGTTCGAGAATTAGAGCAGCAAATTGAAACTTTTCCAATTGTCATTTGCTCTTTACATGCAGACCATTGGCTCAGAATTGAAAACTATGGATAACTGAAGATCCATGTAACATTTCTGATTAGAAATGTTCAGCTATTACATTACTGAATGCTTCAAATGGAATTGTGGCGAGTTTGAAACAGAATGGACAGCCAAGTTCAAGTGCAAGTTCGTGGGCTTTATTGAGAGCTATGCTCGCCCCCGTCTCGGGCCTTTTGTCCGTCCCAACAATTGCTCTTTATTCCTACCCTGTACTTGGCACTGTCTGGGCGCCTGTGCATCAAACTTAAAGCGCACTGTTGTGGTTTTGGGACACAAATTATGCTGTAGCCGAAATATCTGCCATATCATATATGTACTCCCATTTCATCCTGATTGGCATCGAGTCATGAGTAAAAAGGCTCAACACGTTGCAGCAAGCCGCTGCCGGGATGGTTTTTTTTTAAAAAAAAAGGAGAGTGGGGGTGGGGTGCGCTGAGTTTGGTAACTTTTCAGTATCAGCGGAGACGAAAGATCTCTAAACTTCAACAACTTTGGCTTGTTGGCAGTCGGGTGAATTGGAACTGCAAAGAGAACTGCATTTTGACCCTGGAGTAAAGGTAAGGAATGTCTGCATGTGCATTTGTTAAGGCTACTGGCTTTTGGGATGGGGATGGGAGGGGGAGGTGTGTGTGTTAGGGTCAGAGACGTTGCTGCTTGTGTGGACATTGAGAAGTCGAGCTCTAAATGGCTAAGTTGTGGAATGGTGGTGCTTTGCTGGCATTTGAGAGGGAAGGAAAGGCATGTCCAATTTTTGAATAAATCAGAGGTCATTGGCGGTTGCTATTTGGGTAGTGACACTGTTGACCCGACACAAACCTCTACAGCTAGGACTATTAACTGGTACCACAATGAGGTTGACACAATGCCTGAGTTGAATTACTAACCTTGCGGAGCAATGTCACCTCAGCCAGCCGTCCCCTCTCCTCGAACACGGACTTGTTAAACAGTGTCATCGCTGAATCGAATGATAATCCGTTTAATCGATTATTATTAACCCTACAGGGTTTTTTAATGGACAGAGGCCAAGGTTCACCAGACGAGTTCAAACATAAATCACAATGGACAGTGCCGGAAGGAGGTGACATTTAGGCTTGTTTAAAACAGCTTTAATGCAGTTCCTTCACCCCTCACCTAAAACAGATTTTTTAAAAAAAGTTAGTATTTCTCTTTTTATTTTGCAAATTAACAGACCCCTATCTTGAATCTTAAACGGAAACTGAACCAGGCAATCGAGAAACATTCTGGTGGAACAATTGAATTGTAAAGTATTATAGTAAACTGGAATGTTCACGGCCAGTTGGGTAGAAAATGCATTAAATGTGCTTTCATAGTCTGCAGTAAGTTAAATTACACTGAAATAATTTTCTCCTGCAGATTATCACTGAGTTGTCAGCAACTTTCATGCTGATAAAATTATACCCATATTCACATATGAAGTTATAAGAGATTTTATACAACATACAGGTTGGTAAAATAGTCATTCAGAATAAATTCTCAGAGCAGTTCCACGACATCATCTAGAATTTGAATTGGTCAACAGATGTATTCGTTATTTAACATTGGAATTATCCGAGCAGGGATTAAATACAGATTAGGTATTTAGGATAGCTCATGGTTGTATTTTGATTTGAGTTCTTCTGCCAATAGTTTATATGTCAGGGATATTGTGTTAGATCGCTTATCTGCACCGGAAATAGATTGAAAGCCTTGGATTTATTTTATGTTCATTTACTGGTGTACCCTCGAGCCACCAAACCACACAGAGGTCAGCGCGTCTCAAACTCTGACTATCAAGTGGCGGAAAGACCAAATCTAACTCCGGCGTGTTCTCTTTCCTTGCAAGAAAGCAACGCCCATTTTAGGTAGATTCCAGATAATTAAAAGTGGAAGAGTGTAGCTTCTTCACGTTAAAGCCTGGAATGACTTGCCGCCGTTTGCAGGCGTGGACCTGATATTTGACCTGCGTTGTGAATCTCAATAATCCAACGCATCGCTGCCGATGTTTTGTATGATTTATGTCCATAACCGGATTTGAAGGATTCCGCAATAGCGTCTGGGGAGAGGCAATGCGTTTTGTGAATGAATGGTCGTAGGGAAGCATCAGATTCATAATTACTTTTTTTTTGCTGAATCCTTTTTTTTGAGCTGTGCAATTGTAACTGAGGGATAGATTCCAAAACCGGCTTTTGTAACCCATATACTTTTACGAGAAGCTCAGTGAACGTCGATTTCGTATCCCGTGAGAGCCCCTTCTCCCATTGACTCGGACAGTGAATAGACAGGATTGGTTGAGTCGGGCTGAGTACGGCGCTTGGTTTGTTTGCCGGTTGATGTCAGGCAGGAGGAATGCGACGCCGAGTTGCAATTGGAATGTCGTCGATAACCGTTCCTCCCACCTCTCATCACCACTATCAAGGACAGGCGGAAGAGGGCTGGTAATTTCACAACCAGCCATTTTGTATTACGGTGCAGTTTTCGGTCTCACGCTCCCAATTCACCCGAAGAAGATTCTTAAATGCAGCCCCTAAAGTTGTGAATGTAACAAGCTCAAATAGACGCCACAATCGCTTGTGCAATGCAATGAATGAATGAGTGTACTGTTTGTAAACGCGGCCTGGCGCTTTTAGCATCAGCCATCTCATGTGCTGGAATACTTATTGCCTGCACATCAAATAATGGGATTTAATAAAACATCGCTTGTATTTCTCTAAATTACAATAGGAACCCCATCGTCCAATTTCCAAATCCTGCCAAACAATCGGAAATTCGACTGTAACTGACCCCAAGTCAATTTCTGCTCCCAAACCCCCAATTGCTTACTCCTTTTGAATCAAATTCTTGAAGATTCACCTTTATTGTCATATTTACGTGACCGGAATGTGAAAAACCCACTTCAGAAACATGGCGCCCAGGAATCGGAGTTATGTATGGTCTGAGATCCAGCGTTAATTACATAGGTTCCAATAAATGAACCCAGATTCGATACTTAAAAAAAAAATCAAAAGTTGCTTCGAGTTTTCTTTAACACGGCAAGAAATTCATGGGGGGTGGGGGGGGGGGGGCGGGGGGAGTGGATCATTCTTTTTATGTTTGTCTGTTCCTCACGTCACAATCCATGGGATAAACCCTATCTACTCTTTGTGTAAGCAAATGTGTGAGCAAATGGTACTTGGTCTTAGTGGGTCCCGATGCTCGGAACCCATGCATCCGGGCCTGTTTATTGACAGCATTGACATCCTATCATCCTTATGTGACAGACCTCCAAACTCTAGGGTCATGGTGAGTTTAATTGAGGGAAAAAAATAAAAGGAATTCATCCCAACAAGGCAAGCGATCGTCCGGTTTGTCTCCAAATTTCCCATTACTCAATTAAATTACAAGGTTGGTCATTTATAACACGGCTAGGAGCCATGCAACCGGGCTTTCCTTTATTTTTGATAAGTTCCAACATCCTTCTGTATTACTGACTCTCGAAAGGACACCATAACAGGGAAAGACGTCGTAAATGTTGCAGTGATCTGGCTAGTTGATGGATTTTCGAGGTTGCTTTGGCGAGAAAACGCGACAAAAAAAGATGGAAACTAATTGAAGACGAGCTTTATGGCATGGTCAGGTCACATTTACACCCTCTCTTTCTAATTTTCCTCGCATTGGCTGTGTTGCTTCGTTCATTAACACCCAGATATTGCCATAATGGAAAAAAAACGAATGGTAGGCAAATCTGTTAATATCAAGAAACTAATTCGGATGGTGCCCAATAGAAAATAAAACCAATCTCCCAAACAGAAATGGTTAGGTTATCTTCCCGCACTGCCCAGAGGAACAGGAGTAAAGAACCGAACCAGTATTAATTGATATGTAATAATGAGAACTTCGAACACAAAAGCCATCAACCGGAATTCAGTGGAACTGACGTTAATGGTGAAAGGTACCAGAGGGACAAATATCGACATGTTAGGTCCATAATTTGTTTGGACAAAGGCGTCACTCTTTATTCACTTAACTGATTCGCCTTAGTTAGATCCGAGGTTCCATACAACACTCATTCACGCAGTCACATTATTTCAAATTCAAACAACACTCGCCAAACTATCTCCACTAAAGCGAGCATGAAGTAACCAGTGTGACCCGCAAATTAAAGAAAAACTCAAAAAATAAAGGATTCAGGTAGAAACAGGAACTCAACAACCAACTGAGGAAAATGAGATTTTAGTTCCAATGGGCAAACTTTCTGTCCCAACTAAAAAATAGTACCAACTCCATTTTAATCGTTTTCAGGAATACCGCCACCTCAAACCTTATGATTAGATTACTTACAGCGTGGAAACAGGCCCTTCGGCCCAACAAGTCCACAGCCACCCACCGAAGCGCACCCACCCAGACCCATTCTCCTACACCTAACACTACGGGCAATTTAGCATAGCCAATTCACCTAACCTGCACATCTTTGGACTGTGGGAGGAAACTCACGCAGACACGGGGAGAATGTGCAAACTCCACACACTCAATCGCCTGAGGTGGGAATTGAACCCGGGTCTCTAGAGCTGTGAGGTAGTAGTGCTAACCACTGTGCCACGATTGAGTTTATAAGTGGAAAAGGTGAATAATTCAATGCTTTAAACGACTTCGCATTAGACATTGAGTCCCTCCCATCTAAGGTGCAGAAACGCTGGCTTCACTGATTTCCTAATAGGTTTACTTTTGTCATTCAACCTTGAGGCCCAGTTCCTGATAATTCACCTGGAATTCTCATCAATAAAGCTATGTTAGTATTTAAAGGCCCGGTATGTACAGATAATGAAATTATTTCTTTGATATCGCCGAGTTTATTTGAGACTATGAGGAAATATATTCATAAATGTAAAAGGCATTGCCACCAATGAGATGTCTACGTTCTCCTTCTGTTCAATAAGCCATATCTTTAATCTGCAACATCTTACTTTTCTGATTTGAGCAGAAGCAATGAAAGGTGCAACAAACCAGACATTTCAGGCAGACCGTTTTCCTGATGATTTATAGAAATCTGTTTTTACTCAAAGCAGAAGATCATTGCGGGTAATTAGATATTATAAATTTGGAGATAAACAAAAAGATTTGAGATGTAAAACTTTATAAATAAAGAGAAATGCAGAAAATCTGAATATAAAAACATTTTAAGAACTCCTTTAATACGCAGGGAGTAAATCAATTTTTGAAGGGCCTAAAGCAGTTAAGGTTTCAGATGTATCTTTTTCCGAAGAGTTATTTTGGAAGTATTGATCAACCTTTTCTCTTTCGGATCTTGATCAGATCCAATGACTAGCAGGTTTTTTTTCTGGAACATTCATTTTAATGCTAAGAACTGCTATGATCTTACTCCAAGAATTCCAGTGTACAGTTTGGTAATAGCACGTTGGGAAATAGTCTCGACAATATTGACCTGGGCTCCAGGAATTGACAGTGCAGCTTCATCCGTTTTCTAGAACGTGGACAGCAACTCCATACCACCTCCCCCAAACACACAAAAACACAGCTGCTTAAAAGCACAGCACAGGCGATGCTTTACAAAATCGGATAACATTATTTTTCAAACATTAAAAAATCTATTTCCACACCGATCTGCCATATGGGTAAATTAATTTAATTCTTTTTCCTATCACAGTGACTTCACCTCAAAGGCAGTTTTTATTTTTGAACGAGATTGTTAGGGAGGAGATTTCACTCTTGCTTATGTGCTTTGGTTCCAAAAGGCACGGTGTACGTGCGTGCTAAGTATGGGCGCTTCATTAACAGCCAGTGCTGCGTGTTCCACTGCAGTCATTGTGCCTCAGCTAATGCACCTGCTAGTCTGATTACGTTTGAGCACTGTGTACAGTAACTCAATAGCGTTCTCCACAATGCCGTCTTTAGATCAGCACGATCCTCCTTTTTCTAGGCACTTAGGCCTATGGTCTTCAAAGCAAATTGCCCTTTCTATAACCCATTTACAACCAATTGCACACACATCTGTTTTCCCCCCTTGAAAAAAAATCTCTTTATGCAGCCTGATCTGTAAACCTTGCACCTTCTCTCCTCTCATTTAACTCGTTGTCCAATTTATAATAAACAGATATTAAAACGTTCCAAGTCATTTTCACAAAAGAAAGTTATTGATTTCCAATATCCGGATGTTTTTAAGGGTGTTGGTTATTACTATGATGTCAACAATATAGCAATGCACTGGTAGCTGGTTGTATATAGAATATCAAAACTCAGGGCGAAGGCTATAGTTAACATACATGGAACCGTTTGCATTCATTTTCCACATTAATAGTGTGGCTACCACCTTGATATTCCCCTAAAATTAATATGGATACTATCCGATTGTCAGTCTCCAGGTTTGCACCAAACGTGGAGTAATTGTATGGAAAACACCTTCTAAATTTTCAGTTCATAATCTCATTGGGTAGGGTCCAGAGAAATAAAACATTTCGCCTAATTCTGTGATGGAATAATCTATTGTTAGCACTTCTTTCAACACCATAACTTTTTCTCTTGAATATCTCTTAAAGGAAGGCTATTAATATGGGAATTTTCCAAGGTTTGTGATTTGTGCATGCAAAATTCCAGTTTCACAACTCGATGAAGAGATGAATTGTCACTATCCGGAAACAACAGAATTTCCGGACTCTCTGATTTTTCAGTTTAGATTTCTGTTCTTTTTTTGCTATCTAAATCCGTTCCGGCTCTGATAATATCTAGGCCTTTTGCTCCCAGCGTTGACAGATTTCCACCATCTGCAATCCGATCCCACACAAAGTTACTCAAAGAATGATGCGAGAAAATGACAGACCGAATTGACAATGTGCGATTTTTTAAAAACTGCATTTGGACAGTTTTTATATCCAAATGGATGGCTCAAACGCATAAACCTATGTTCTGACGAGTAAAATAGAAGATTAGACCCAGTGTGCTACTAAAAAAAGATGTAGTAGGATAACCAAATACTGGTACATTCAGATTATTATTTTACAATCCAATTTTCAGAGATGCATCAGTTTGAGTACTTACCAATTTATAGATGAAGGTTTTGTTTTGTTTTTAGCAATAAATAAACGGCCAGGTCATTGCATTAAATATGGTGAGTTGTTTAAATTGAATTAATTGATTTTGATAAATGCAGATTGTACATTGAAAGTGATCACAACGAGTGTCTTTTCTTAATATAATTATCTTCAATTATCACAGAACTCGATGTCTTCAAATAAACTGTTCGCTTTTGAAAGAGGCAGGGGCTTCAGTGAAATAATCCAAGTGCAAAGCCCCGAATTCAGATCAATTTGGGATTAGCGTTCGGATGCTTCAACGATCAACAGGCGGTGCATTAACGAAATAACCGGTTGTTACCTAACTGCAAAAGCGCAGACTTAGAATGAGAGTCATATGAATTTTCATAAATATTGGAGGCTGAAAGTGAGATTGGGATGACTGTGGTTCAATTTGAGAATTAAATTTGCAATGAATAAAGTTTTCGTGGACTGCGATATGATGACAGGGAGAACATCCTATTTGAACAAGAGGGAAACGTCAGTGTATCCAATTTAAGTAGGATCTGGATTGTCGTGCAGTTATACTGTCTGTTGAAGCCTTTGTAGTTGAAGAAGATGGTACCCTTTCTTACTTGAGAAGTCTAGATGAAAGAACATGACTTTAAACAGCAAAAAGTGCACTAAAAAGATCAGATATGTTTGCAGGGTGAGATGGATAAAGGTGATCGGAGCTGGCCACTGTTATGGGCCAATGGGGTGGACTGACCTCTTTCTGTGCTGTAAACGATGCAAAACTGTATTTAGACAAATTAATCCAGTGACCGTTAGGTGACGCCGAGTATGAGTTTTCAAAGTAGATGGTCTGAGGGAAGTAAGGCTTTCCACAGCTGGAGCTCTTTAGAAGTTATTAAAAACACAGTATAATAACAAGGGGACTTGGCAGGAGAGCAGCAGAAGCGAACAAGAGAAATATTGAGATAAAGTTTGAAGAAGTGATTAAGAATGCAACAAAAAGGATGCGGGGGGTGGGGGGAGGGGAATCAGAAAAGTAGAAACGGTCTATGAACCACTTTTGGTCAACAATAGGTTTAAGTAGTGTTTCGGCAAGATGACAGAACGACTATCTTAAGAGAGTCAATACAATCACTTACTAAGCTCCTGTATTTTAACCCTTTGGTCAAATTTAACGTTGACTGACTGTCAGGACTGTCAATTTTCATTAACAGTTGAAGCTTGCAGGGAAGTTTGAAGTTAAAAAACACCATTTCGCATGAGCAGCAAGCACTGGAAAAAAAACACACGTAAAAAGTCATAAGCCTTGAGCAATGTTAGAGACTATTAAAAAAAAAGTATATGCACTCAGAGATGTCAACTAATTCTGAGGTCAATGGACCGATTATGAAATGAATTGGATCAATATGTGTTAATAAGCGAGCTAGAGGTTTAGACGAATATTATCTGTGCTGCTTGATTGTTCTTTTCACGAGAGGGAAAGGGAAACCAATATGAAGTGGACTCGATAGACAAAACTGCATCTTCTCATTCTGGAGGTTATGTTATAAAATAGCTAAAATTTACTGAATTGCCTGAGAACCGTTTAAAATTACATTGTCGATGGACTGCAATTGTTGTAAGGCTGGAGGAATTAAATTGGCTTCCCAGAATTGCAATTTTTTAAAAATTTCAAGTGGCTGTACAGTATGCATTTTTGGAAAACTGAACTCTTGGCTTAATCCAATACAGACTATATATTGCAATGATAGTAAATATATTTACAAGAAGTTTTCATTCTAAGATATATAGATTTCTTCCCCTGAGTATTTTGATTAACTTGGGTCCACGTTTTAGCTACAAACACAAATAATTTTACATTTTTCCCAGGACAAAAGATATTTATCAAATGATCATATAAAATGAACAGGGGAAATATAATTGCTAGCATTGACAATATTTTTAATATTTTCAAATCTACAATGTAGTCCCAAGCAGACAGCCTACATGATTGTTGGCATTAGCACTTGCATTGATGCTGATGGGTACATGCTTTAATTCCACCCAGGTTTGCCTACAGTAATGCTTTCCTATGCAACATCCTATTTTCAATCCTCCATGAACTTGAACTCATTTAAAATTATGCTGCTTATATCCTAAATTCTACCAAGTCCCATTCACCAATCCACCTCTGTGCTTGTAGGCTAAATATTATCTACTAGTCCAGCAACACTGCTAATTAAAAATTCAAAGCTCTAGAATTAGAATTCCTACGGGATGGAGATAGGCCCTTCGACTCAACAGGTCCACACATATCCTCCAAAAAGTAACCCACTCAGACCCATTCCCTATATTCACCCCTGACTAATGTATTTAACCTACACATGCCTGAACACTATGGGCAATTTAGTATGGCCAATTCATTGAACCTGAACAGCTTTGGATTGTGGGAGGAAGCCCACACAGACACAAGGAGAATGTGCAAACTCTACACAGACAGTCACCTGAGGCTGGAATCGAACCTGAGTATCTAGCACTGTGAGGTAGCAGTACTGAGTCACTGCGCCACCCCAATCTCACTATAGATTTACTCATTTCCAATCTCCCTATGGCCTCATCTCATCCTCCATCCACAACCTCCTCTAGCCAAGCAATCAATTGAGAATACAATGTTGATCCAATTTTGCACTCATGTACATTGCTGATTTCTTCCACCTTTCAATTAGTAGCCATTTCTTCAGTTTCTTAATCTTACTTTTTGGAATTTCACCTGCATGCCTCCCTTTCTTTACTTTGCCTTAAGATACTCTCTGAGACCTATACCTTTAAGGAATCTGTTAAAAACAAAATCCTGCAGATGCTTGAGTATTCATTCTGAAGGAGAATCATACTGGAGTCGAAAGATTAACTCTATTTCTCTCTCCACAGAAGGAGGAGGTACTGGATCCGCTGAGTTTTTGACTACTCTTTTATATGGTTTAATATCAAATCTTATTTCACAGTGATTATGTAAAGTTCTCTGTGGAAGTTGTTCCCTTGTTGATTATTGTCTAGATTTGTTTTCCCTCTTCCATTCCTCTTCCTAGGGTTTCATAACATTAACTTATTTGGAAGACATCATAATCAAGTTTTTCTGTTCCTTCTTCTGTCACTACAAATAGGTTTCTGCTCCTGCTGAAACAGTAAAATTGCCTTATTAAATGGTGTATTTATAACTGTGGCCATGGTGCACCTCCCTTTCTCCAGCTTCTTGATCTTTCAACAGCATTTGACATGCTTGAGTGCATCATTCGCATCCATCACCACACCAATATTGTCCAACTGTGTGGCCTGGCCTTGTTTTGTTTCACTCTTATAATCCAAATGTAAAGATTCCACTGTAGTACTAATATTAGTTATCAAAGGCACCTTAATATAAAACATTGGATAAAATCAAGAGTACTCTATTCCAGTCATGCAAATATTAACAGCTATATGTAATATCTTGAATTCTTAGAAATTATCAAAAACCAGGTCAAACATTAATCCCAGACCACTAATAATGCCATGGGATTTTTTTTTCCATAGGTGAAATACAGCAGTATTTTTCAAATAATGATCTGGGTTTATTTGAACATTTTGTGTAAATCTTTGTAAAGTACAATAGAACAACACTATTGATATATAATTGCACCTATTTTACTAATGAAAGTAGCTTCTAAATCTTCATCATTCTCAGGAGCATCAGAACATTTTGCAGAGCACTACTATTAACACAGGGTTAATGTTTTGAGTCCAGTGACCTTTCTTCTACCGGACTCATAATTTTAACTCTGTTTTCTTTCCACAGATGCTAGCAGAGCTGTTGAGTTTCTCCATCAATGTCTGTTTATGTTTGTTTCAAATCTTTGTTAGGTTGCATTAGAGATTAAGGAAACTGGGCCTGTGTTTCTTGAGTTTGAAAGAATAATACAATACCTCACACAAACTTATGAAATTCTTAAAGATATAGACAGAGATATAGAAAGGTTGTTTCCCTGCTTGTGGTGTCTTGAACCAGACTGCAGTGCCTTAGAATAAAAGGCAGGCTATTGAGAACTGAGATGAGGAGATACTTTCCCCCTAGAAATAGTAAATCTTTGGAATTCTTTTATCCCAGAGGGCTGAGGATGTTCAGTCATTTAACAAGTTCAAAGTATGGGTTAACATATTTGTGGATAGTAATGGCATCAATGGATATTGGGATTGCAAGGATATGGCATTGAAGTGGGTTGTTCACCATGACCTAAAAATGTCAGAAAAGTTTCAAGGGCTGAATGCCCAAATCCTTGCTCCTACGTTGCAGATTTATGGCAAATTGGCAATAAAGTATGGCTCAGAATAAATATTGAAAGGTGTATGTCCATTTTTCTATGTGAAGCAGAGGTGGTTTACAAATAGCTCCAGGATATATTATGAATCCATTTAGGCATATAATTCACACAAATATCGATAGACTGCAGATTGCATAATGTTCAACATAATTTAAAATGTAGAAGTTGAACTTGTTAATCAATATTCATCACAATGTCTACTGTACTTTCACTCTGCTTGTCATTGCATGTCTGATCAGGCATACAGTATCTGACTGAAAAGTGCTTGCCAGTGTTTTATTGGCATAAAGAAGCATCTCACAACATATATTTCAACAAGTTTCTCCTCAAGTTTCTAAATTGTAGAGTGTAATTCCATGGTAACTAGCAGGTCTTCAGATATCTCAGCAAAATGTCAATTCATGATGTGAGCCCAGAAAGAGAGTGTTGATAGGCAGTGACCCGTTGGCAGTCAGAACAGCCAATCTTGTTCTCAGATAAAATCCCTCCATACAAGTACTTTCTAGCTGGTATCCTTTTATTAGAGGTATGGGGTCAATTGTACCTCATATGATGTTCAGTTTGACAGTTCAAACCAGAGTAGGGATTAAACTTTGTGCCTGTGGCAAGTTTGATTTTATTTTACATCATGTGCTTCCTTAACCTACTAAAACATTAGCTGTCTGCCCCCTAATAAAGCAGTATGTCATAATTACAAGAACCGATATTTCACCTGCCAACGTACAGTAGGGAAACTCAAGAAATCTAACAGAAGTGAATGAATTGGTGCAGCCAAGGCCAGCTGTATCTTTCTTTTTAAGGAGAACTTGAAATAAAAAATATTCTAGTTCAGGCACAAGAGTTGAAATGTGGAAGCAAAGGTGGCAAAAATACTTCAAGTAATTTCATGTTTGTATATGTTAAATGCCTTGAATTGGATTGAAGTGCAGTTGTTCTTTCATAGCCAATGTTATACACAGCAAATAATCACATACTCTAATTTTATGAATTACCACTCAACCTGTTTATAATATTGGTTAAGAGAAGACTTGAACAGGAAATTTGAAGTGTTCTCTGCTCACCAAGTTGTTTTACAAGATATTTTCATGCAATGGAACAGATTGATGGATCTTGGCTTAATGTTGTATCTGAAGAACTGCACCTCTGTCAATGGAATCACTTTCAGAGCTGTGTTGGAGGATGAGCAGGTTAGAAATGTTTTTTTTGGAGACATTCAAATGTCAAACTTCTAAATAAAAAGCACTGACTGAATAACAAAAAAAAATCAGTGTTTAAAGTTTGATTGTCTAAGAATGTAAGAAAATTGGGAGAGAGAAAGGGGTTTGAAGTTCCAGAGAAAAAATAAAATTGAATAAGGAATGATGTGATAATCTCAATATCTCATCAAAGTTGGAATGTTTAGTGATTGGAATAAGAAAGATTGGAATAAATGAAAGGTTGTGCAATTACTTAATTAAATGTTTAAAACACAGAAATTAATTAAAATATTGGAGTCAGTCACTGATTGAAATGCAGTTGATTGTTCAGAAGATTTTTTGCTTTTTAAATTTAAGGGAAAGCAGAAGCAGTTTATGGGTGATACTTTTTTTCTCCGCTCTTGCTACCAAAGTGAATTTCCTTATTTCTCATTTATGTAGTTGGGCCTGATTCAATACTTGAATGGTGAGTTTGAAAGTCTTCTCTTGCTGATGCTCACAATAGTCTGGACACAGTCTAACTACAAAAATGCCCTGGATTTATCCATCTTACTTCAATGAGACATAAAAGAAAAATAAAAATGTGGAAAGTGTAAATGCCACACTGATTCAACTCTTCGTCTGATTCTGGATTTTCAGAAATGTCATTGAATAAGAGCTATTGGTGTTTGATAAAGACTGTGTTATGCCAAAGCTTAGAAATTCATATAACTGATAGTTGATCTTTCCCAATTCTTCCATTGCTTCTCTGCTCCCAAATTCTTTTCCAACACCCAGCTGTAAACCAGATGCAGTATCCCTCAGTTAGTGCTGACTTTGGTCTCCACAATGAACTCTGTACCTTTATAATTGATTTGGTTCTCCCACTTTGACCAAATTCTTAGGTTGAACCAGACTGTTGTCCATTTGACCACAGTTTAAGCTTCCAATGCTTTTATCTTGCCATCACAAAGATTTCCCCTCCAAAACATGTATGTTTCTGGTTGTATGTTTCTGAAACTCTCATCCACGGTTCCTCTTCAAACTGGCCTGTTTAAACGCTTTGAAAATTGGCCTCCCATCTCATATCCAATGTAAACTTCAACTGACTGAAAACTTTGTTACCCAATCTTACTCTTCACCACGTTCCACTGACCTATGCTATGTTTGATGAGACATTGGCTCCCAGACCTCCATGCCTTATGCATTAGAATTCTTACTCCAGTTTTTAATTGTATTCATGTCTTCATGCCTCCACGACCTTGTAACTTCCTTTAACGCGATTACAGACCCTTCAGAACCCTTCATTTCTCTAACCCAGCTTCTTGGATATCCTTCTGAACATTCATCCATCAGCTTTTAGCTGCCGGGGTTGCACGCTCTGAATATCATCCTTCGAGACCTCTGACTCCCCAGTTAACCCTTGCGACCCTCCTTAAAAGCAGGCTCTTTCAACATGTTTGATCATCTCTCCTAACAAATCCTTAGAATCGACGTTTATTCTTGTTTGATTTCATCTCTGGAGCGCGTTGGGACTTTTTCCTACGTGAGAAGTTCTATATGAATACAGAAGCGTTATTTTCTGCCCTGATGTGCACTTTAAAAAAATGTTGAGGCACTGTTCAGGGTGAACTGCGTGTGGGAGTCCATACCGTTACTATTATCTCAGGATCAAATGAAATATATTCCTATAAGGTAGAAACGTTACCAAACGGTACCGACATAGCCCAGGAGAAGCGGCACGGTGGCTCAGTGGTTAGCACTGCTCTCTCACAGCACCAGGGTCCCAGGTTCGATTCCACCCTCAGGCAACCGTCCTGTTTGGAGTTCGCACATTCTCTGCGTGAGTTTCCTCCTACAGTCACAAAGACCTGCAGGCCGGGTGAATTGGCCATGCTAAATTGCCAACATAGTGTTGGGTGGCTTACTCTTCGGAGAGTTGGTGTGGACTTGTTGCTCCGAATGACCTGTTTCCACACTGGAGAGAATTTAATCGAATCAAGCAATCGGCCACCACACGCGGAGTGAATTCTGTCACCCTAATGGAGTAATGACTCTCAAACAGCGTCAAATCAAACCTTTAAATAATCTCCTTCACTGTCAGAACCTGGTTCTTTTTCTCTATAAGGCAAGATTTGTAATCCCCTATATTCCAGTCCATGATGTGCCCATTATTTAATCACCTCAGTCAACTACGCTGGATATACCATTCAACAGCATTCGCAATGAAATGGATCACCGAGGCGTTGTAGCCAATCATTTCCCTTCCTCGGAAATGCTTTTTACTAATTGAACGAGTAGGTTTTTAATATCTTGTCACCTTTCCTGAAAAACCCTAGAAAATAACAGAAACCCTTCTCCGCCTCAACAAAAAGGGAGCTGTTTTCTGAGAAGCATTTAAAATGTAAGGTCCTGGTCGAATGTCATTTTCCAAGCACCGCAAGAAGAGGATCTAGTCTGTCTGTCAGGTACAACGAAGAAGATGCTACTCACTTGGAATTGATGCTACTCACCTGTCGTTTAGATTAGAATCGTGGCATGGTGGCACAGTGGTTAGCACTGTTGCCTCACAGCGCCAGAGACCCGGGTTCAATTCCCGCCTCAGGTGACTGACTGTGTGGAGTTTGCACATTCTCCCCGTGTCTGCGTGGGTTTCCTCCGGGTGCTCCGGTTTCCTCCCACACTCCAAAAATGTGCAGGTCAGGTGAATTGGCCATGCTAAATTGCCCGTAGTGTAGGTAAGGGGTAGATGTAGGGGTATGGATGGGTTGCGCTTCGGTGGGGCGGTGTGGACTTGTTGGGCCGAAGGGCCTGTTTCCACACTGTAAGTAATCTAATCTAATCTAATTAGATTACTTACAGTGTGGAAACAGGCCCTTCGGCCCAACAAGTCCACACCGACCCTCCGAACAGCAACACACCCAGACCCATTCCCCTACACCTAACACTACAGGCAATTTAGCATGGCCAATTCACCTAACCTGCACATTTTTGGACGGTGGTAGGAAACCCACGCAGACACGGGGAGAATGTGCACACTCCACACGGGAATTGAACCCGGGTCTCTGGCGTTGTGAGGCAGTAGTACTAACCCTGAGCCACCGTGCAAACACAACCCAGATGGGGTTTGGCGTGCTCACACTTAGAAATCTGCAATGTCACTTCGAACTCAATCTAAAAAATGCTTAATACCTTTTTAAAATGCTTATACGGGACATTACCATTCCATTCCGGAAAATATTAATTTCTTTCAACTCCATAATGGACGCCAGACTGATGTAAAAAGGCTGCACTATTGGAGAGGTGGAAAAATCAAGTTAACATCAGAGATGAGGTCATTTCATATCAAACACATTTAATTCTGAGGATGGTCCACTTACTAAGACATTAAGGCACCTGTTGTAAATGTGCAGAATTCTCAGTTCTACTTCTATGCAGAAGACAGCTTTTCTGAATGTGATGCTCGTTCCAAATTGGAGCTGCTTCCATTTTCTTTACTTCGTTCCCGTATCCTTTAGTTTATTTATTTATTTACTTTTGTTCAGTGTGAAGAAACCTGGGATAAATTTGTAGTAAAACATCAATACAGTGCCGATTTAGTGCTGTAAAATTAGACGACAGCCACAGGCCCATTCTATGTAGGTACCTGTTAATAGCATTTATGTCAATTCGTTTTAGTTAATGGCTGATAGTTCCCCTAATATATATTACAGATATTATCGCGTTGAAAATACAAGCATCAGATTACCGATACAAGAAACTTGGGCTGGAGCTGTTAATGACCTATTTGCATAACATATTGCAATCCGTTTAATATCACTTTCTATTAATTATCTGCAACTAAACTGTGACGGATACTGCACAATGCGCACCCAAATAAAAAAGCAGATAATAATTGTGCCGATGAATGGCTTAATTCACTATTAATAACCACCGATGCGACCAGTTGATACAACGCCAGTTCGAGGCACCTTGTACCTTTACGATAGGTTGCAAAAAATGAACGGGTACCACATTGAACAGGTACTTTTTTTCCTTTTGGAACAGAAGGATTTTGTATCGGAACTTAAATTAAACTTCAAGGTGGAAATTGTTGTATACATCTATTTAATCGAAAACAGCAGCATCAGCAATGACCACAATTTAATCAAGAGATTTGGCTGCGCTTTTGTCTCTGTAGATAAGCTTATGTTTCTTAACAGTTCCAGGGGCCCTAGTTTGGAAGTAAAATGTTGTGTAATAAGGTCTGGTGATATATGTCCTACAAAACCAAGAAAAGGGAATCTGAAAAATATCATAGAAGTTGTAGTTGTGAATTGCTTAAGTTGATTTGATTGTATTTTACTTCAGGTGTGCTGTAAAATTCCCCCTTTTTCTTGTCACCGTTTGAAAGTGGCAAACACTTTCTTGTCTAGTCTGTGTCAGACTTTAAATCCTAAACTATATACACTTGGGAATTGGCAAATCAATCACACACACAAAAAAAACAAAAGTCTGGAAATAAAAGAAGAAACGTTGATAATATTCCCTTATCCTCGAACAAATTGTCAGAGGGAGTCATAAGCCATCTCACAAAACTCCTCAGAAGACACATTTTAAACATTCCCCCAACAGCACTGAAACGATATTAAAATCGTTGCAATGGAAGATGACGAGTCTATCGCAAAGAACAACGGATCGTTTCCTAAAGGTTTACTAAGTTTTATACAACAGTTAAGATGGACAAACTTATTTAGGGCATGACTGCACCTCAGAATCCATTCAATTTCGTCATAACAGCGCCATTCCATTTTAGAAAGGTGGCGATGTCAAAGAATTGGCGGTCGAGGCGTCCACGCATTCATAACATGATTGTATCAGAAGAACTGCTAGCCAGGACACATTTTGATTTCTCTTCGCACATGAAGCAAAAAATGAAGTCCAAACGGCGACTATAGCAGACATGCCTACTCTAGAAACTAAAAGAAAATGAAGCATAAAGAGGGGGCAGCCATCAGAAATTAGATTTAAAAAAAGATGTAAACTATTTTGAGCGATTAGCACAATTTTCTCAATGGTCTGTAGCGTTATGGAAGAGTAATTTCGGACAATCAGCAAACGATGCTTAAGACACAAGTTATAAGTGTACATCGAAAAAATTAAAGCTTTGCTAATTGTGAAGTGAGGTCCAATGGGATATTATACTGAGATTACGGTGAACCTTCTATCCAAATTATGTGTGGTATTTACTTTCGGTAGCATCTATGTTTTCCCTTTCGGGATTCTTTCCCTTGTTTTAAAAAAAAACTAAAGCTGTATTTCCAATCATAACTCAATTTTACTGTGGAGAGTTTAAAAACTCCAACAAAAACAGAAACTGCTAGCGAAACTCAACCGGTCTGGCAGCATCTGTGGGAAGAAAGCAGTGTTAAAGTTCCGAGTCCTTCATCAGATGAGGTTCTGATTAAGAGATGTCGGACTCGAAACTTCAACTCTGCTTTCTTCCCACAGATGCTGCCAGACCTGCCGAATTTCGGCCGGAAATTTCGGTATTTGTTTCAGATGTCCAGCATCCGTAGTTCTTTGTTTTATTCAAAACTTCTAGATCACTGGAAAGATTAAGTTCAAGGGACCTCTGAGGAAAATAAATTAAAATGAAGTTGTGCCAAATCCAAGTTCTCTAGATCACTATTGTAACAATGGCGGTACTGGTACCAATAATATGCGTTTACAGAATGTAAAAACTCTACCCATTGATTACGGAATTGGGATAAAATATAGATTTGGCAACATTCGACATCTTGCTCCTGAATAACAGCCTACAGTCTAAAGCCCCTCTGAGATAGAGAAGCTTGTGGCTTACCACGTGACTGCAGTTTGTGACATGCTTTCTTCTCAAAGCACAGACATCACCGCCCTCACCACCCTGTAACCTGTCACCTCTTTGACATGTAATTATTCCCTGTGTGCTGTCACAATAAAATTTATATCATTGTTAGTGTTAAACTGTAACACTCAGTATAATATAGGCAATGTTTGGGTAATATCGCCTATTTAAACTAAGTATAAATTACAGACATCCATAGCAAGAGATGGCAGATTAGTACCTGAACAGTGTATCGAGTTTTGACTGAACAGTTAAAAAGGATCATTCTCCGAGCATATAATTTTCTCATAACAGAGAAACTCACAAATGATCAAGGACGGAGTTACCTTTGTGGAAAAAAGGACAAAGCCTCAAGTGTAAATTAGCTTTTTGAAAAAAGTCCCCGAATGAGCAAACTGCTGGGATTAAACAAGCTTTTGAACACTTCCAATGTTAAGAAACTGACCCGTCTCTCTTTTAACATTACCTGCCCTTGGCCTGTCCTGCAATATTACTAATTGTGGCTTTGGTTGACTTGCTAAAAGAGTGACATATTTCTTATTTGACTTGTTCTATCATTTTATCCTTATCCAATAAGTAACGCAGAAAAGACGGTGGATTTGAAATCTCTGAGTGGAGTAAGAACCTTTAACCTTTGCTGAACACAGTTTATGAATGTGTCCTTAACAAATATAGTGCGATGCTAAACTATAAATACCCTAATTTCTGACCTTATTTGGCATTTTCAGTTGAAGTGGATGTTGACAGGGGTAGTAAGCTTCTCGTGTTGAGTCTGTTGACATTGACGTTCATTCCAATTTCATTAAGTGGCACTGGGTGCGTTATTTTTTCTTAATGGACCTGTTTCTGCATGTACAATCCTAAAATTCAACAGTGACTTCCTCGATCGTATAAACCTAAAATCGTGAATTTAATGGACCAAATTCAACATCCTTGTCTTCTATTCGCCTAACATGCAGAGGATTCGAAGAATGGGGAGACTGATGTAATGTATGACTACAATAGGTTTTACATTAGCAAGACAATTTATATGACTACAAAACAGATTTAAGCACACCTCCAAATAATTCGAGCCCTCTGTATAGCCGGAGAACAAGCACATTGATGGTTTGGTAATTAATACTCAAACGTATGATGAGGTCGCCATAGTCCTAACACTCAAAGTGTACAAATTAAGATTAAACATAAATTCGAAGGCTAAGGATTTTCGAAATAAATCGAAAAGGCAAAATATCAAATACTTTAGTCTGCATATTCTAAAGTACTTCGAATACTTCCGAATCTATCCCATCATTGTCACATTATTAATGTTCTGTGTTTCCGAATTTCACTGTGATTCTGAATTCACTAAGAAATTTGATGTCATCTTATCAATTTACTAAAAATCGAATAGGTTCTGTCCTGAGAGAAACTCTCCACAGAAGCTGCCTGATCTGTTGAGTATTGCCTGCTTTTGAGATTTTCAACAGTGATTTGGGAACCAAGTTTGAATGGAAAATATTTAATAAGGCTTTTGGTAAGGCCGGACAACAACGAATGCTAAGATCAGTGTTCTGAAAAATGAACTCGAAAAGTCCCAGATTAAATTCCTTCCGAAATAAACTAATGACGTAAGTGAATCTGTACAGCTGGATGTCCGAAAATTGTCAGATACGAACACCTGGCTATAACTGAAAATACATAAAAAAAGGAATTTAACAAATCAAACCGCACAACATTATAATTTAAGCCGGCTATTTGTTGTGAATGATGTACCAGTCTCCAGTACGAGGAGGATGGAAATTTGGCCTTTGAAAATAGAATACTTTTCCATTACTTCCACCTAGTGTTAGTATTAATACTTCTAGGTCAAATATAGACTATAAGTATTTCATGTTTTAAATTTGAAATATTTACTGCAGAACGGAAAAGTACGTCCCAATACAGCCACATGTGAAGAGGGGACACATTATTTACACTGAACCTCACGGGAAGTAGTGATCCTCAAGTGATCATATAGAAATCAGTACAATTTCTGTGGAATATGAGAGCCCTTGGCTTAGTTAGCACTCTTTGACGTTCCTTTACATTCATTAGAACTGATTTTCGTTCAAGATTTGCGCAGGATTGGAGAATGGTTTTGTGGAACCGGCCAGCATGAAAAGCAGCAGCAACTTGCAGTTATATATTTTTTCCCTTTAAAGATCCTTTTTAAAAGTTCCACATCAAGGACTTTTAAAATAAATCTTCCCAATTTTTCACATCAAGGCTGGGACTGTTCCAAATCGGGTTCCATTCCCTCTTAGTTCCACGAATGTATGAAGCTATTCGCTCCAAAATAGAATGCAGTCACTAGTTGTTCGATATGTGGAAAGGCAATGTTAGTAATCGTTCAAACTGCTTAAATATAAATGTAAATAGTAACAAATTTACTCGATTGCTGTGAGTTCACATTGAAATGCAGTTAACAATGTTTTAAAAGGTGTAAGCATGAAAATAGCTTATTTTACAATTGCGAGCTCTTTGAATATTATGGGCGGGAGTATTATTTTTGCTGCAGTTAGTGACAACTAGACTCATCAAAGCTAAAAATTCTGAGAAAAATACTTGGCCGTTGGTATTTCTTATCGAGTGCATGCAATAAGGCGCAGGGGATGTTTGATATATGTACATAGTTTGTGTCGGGATCTCATGATTGGTATGTCAGCATTGAGCTGGTAATGGTCTTCATAGACCACGTTTTTACTGTCCTTGTAAGAGCTATATCTGTATATTTTATGCCTTGGATGGCAGTTCAATAAGAATAAATACCAATGATATTCTAACAGTAATCGGCATAAACTAAATGGCTATTTCACCCATTGAGTTGTGATAAGATTTGCTGAATAAGTGCGACAACATTAATCTGCTGTGAAAACTGTAAATGTAATAGGATTAAATCCCATTTGTTATAAATCGATATAACATGATATGATCCTTGTACGTGACTGTTCACAACTGCGCCTTATACTACCGATTGCACCCGTCGAATTCTCCAATAACCTCCTCTCGTCAACAGCTTATTATTATTCTTTACATTTAGCTTAACATGTTGCACGATGAGAAACCAAGCAATCATAATGTAATTAAAATGTCTGAAGTAGCTTGATATGTAGAAAAGAAGCCTCGGGTATACTTTTCTGTTGATAAAAGTTAGTACAAAATGCTACTGGTTAATACAGAATTCAATATAAACTCATTCGGTCACAAACACTCCATTCAACGAGCAAAATCACAGTTTAAAATGTCCATTGATTATATAAGAAAGATGGCGGAAAATGCGTCCTCTTAGTTTTCAGTAACTAGTGAAATATTCAATTCTATTTGATTGTTTCCGGCCCTACACTAATTATATATGAACCATTGAGATAAGTAAACGGAGAAACAAAAGGCCATCTGGCCAATTGAACTTTTCTTTAAGAGAAGATAAAGAACCTGCCACTTTATTTTTATATACATATATTCAAAGACTTCTTTTCTTCCTGTGTAAAAATATAATTATCCTTTCAGAAAGAGAATTTAAGGTTTTCTTGAATTATAATGTGGAAATCTGGATGATCCCTAAGGCTCATCCCCTCCGACCAGTACGTTATTAGTACAGAATGATATATTTTAATGATTCATAAAATGCCAACATTAAACATACAATGGATGTTTCCTCATAGCTACTATCTGTGCAAAATATCAAGGTGCAATTCATTCTCTGCTATTTCTGATATTTTGTAAAAGCTCTAAACTGATGTCGAGTGGCAATCCTGTTACAGGTACAAAAAAAGCGAGGTGACCGCTGCGTTCTGACCAACTGACAGTACACTAATCAGGTAACTGAAGAACATGCAAAATACTTTGCGCACCAGGCATGTAGAGCTCGGCCTGGGGTTCTTAACATCAACCTGAGGACAATGATTCCTTTACCGGAGCATTCGGCAAGGGGAGTGATTCCAGCAAAGACTTTTAGAGCTGTACCAGCAGTAGTCTTACATAAATGGTAAAGTGGGGTAAAAACAATGACTGCAGACGCTGGAAACCAGATTCTGGATTAGTGGTGCTGGAAGAGCACAGCAGTTCAGGCAGCATCCAAGGAGCTTCGAAATCGACGTTTCGGGCAAAAGCCCTTCCTGATGAAGGGCTTTTGCCCGAAACGTCGATTTCGCTGCTCGTTGGATGCTGCCTGAACTGCTGTGCTCTTCCAGCACCACTAATCCAGATAAATGGTACAGTCACAGCCCCAGTATGTCTGTCACCATTGGAATGCAGTTAGATCGTTTCAACTACACTTAGCAGGGTCGCTGTTTATTTAAAGTTTCAGTTAATAAGTTAATTTTTAAACTCTAACGAATTCCCGACCTTTCAAAGGGCTGATGTGAAATTTGGTGATGCATGTACTTATGATTTTGTTCTCTGAAAGTATTTGTTTAAAATTCCTTCCGGTCACTTGTTGGTTTATCGCGATCTGCGTAATTTCCTGCACTGCAGCAGTGACCACCTTTCCATTTACTTCATTGGTTATAAAGCACTTTGGACCGTTTCCAAAAATTGTTAAAGAAAGCTAAGTTCTTTGTTGTGCAACCTGTCAGTTTTCGAGTGTGTGTGGCGCGTCGCCTGCACTCAGGTTTGCCAGCCGAACAGGAGTCCTGCTAGAAGAGGTTTTCAATCATCACACCCACCTAGTGTGGAGTTATTTTTAATCTCCCACATCCCTGGGTTACTACCACCAAATCTTGACTCTCTTATTTGTCCAGGGGTATAATGAAATGTTTAAGCCCATCAGAAAGACTCCCACCTCTTGACCTCAGTAATGAACTGCTTGATGTGGCTGAATGCATTGACCTGAGGTGTAACTGGGATATTATGTGGACCCTGGGTTCCAGAGGCATTCAACTGGCTGATGGACCGTGAGGGGTTAAGGAAACACTGGAAGTGTCTGCATAAGTGCAGTGCTTCAAATAAGTGAATATTCAAGAATGCCATTAATTTTCCTCTCCATTACAAGACACACACACACAGAGTAAAGTCTCGCCGTCTTAAGGCTGTGCATGAAGCAATTTAGATTATTTGTTTCACCCTCGTAGACTTCCCAAACCTACGATTTCAGAAAGAACTTAAAGCCTCTTGTAAGAGCTTTCCCTACCGTACGTACAGGAAAGTTCGCAAAATTTAGGGCTTCGTGCGAATTAGTTCTGTTTCAGTGCGTTCTTAGTAATGTGTCCGACTCAGAAGCACAAGGAGGCGAAACTGAAAAGGGACTATTTGCAAAACATTGATTGAGTTCTGAATAAAGTTTGCAGTTTGCTCGGTGTGGCCTACTTGTTGACGCTGGAGGAAGTGATGGTGGATACGTCGCTGATACTCAATAAGTTTGCCTCGAACAATACTGTAAAGGCTGATTGTCTGGCTATAGGCACCCTCTACGTGCAACTCAGTTCTAACTTGGCCATGGGAGAATATTGTCGGACATGTCTGATGAAGACCGGTTCAGTTAAGACTTGATTGCAGGTGAATGTAGAAGCTGGGCCACGTGATCTCATTTGATTCGTTCTGATTCATTTATTCAATGAAGATTTTCCGCTTGTCATCGGCCAATGAATAGGGGTCTTTGTATTTCAGTCCCAGGCACGGTCTCACGATTCCACGCGTAGCACTGGACGTGTATCTATTCCTCAGCAATAGACAGTTCCCCTGTTCAAAATCTATTAGCACTTAATCCACATGAGATGAGGGGTATGGATTATTTACACAATGGCCATGATTACTAATCACAGAATAAAATCAACTGAGTTCTGCTTCCCGTTTAAATTCACGTCTCCCCTGGCCTTGTTAGTGCTTGGGCATTTTATCACGAGTGACTGAGTCCCTGGGAATGTTTTAACCATTATATAGAACTCCAGCTCGCTCCTTCTCTCTGTACATGAAAAGGAAGTTGTAGTCTCATATCAGGCCTTTACATTCAACAACTAAGGATCTCTAATGATGGATGAGAGGAGTGAATGCCATGAAACAAACCATAGAATGGCTTAAAATAAAGCGAACAGAGGCTTAAGCTATATTAAATTACCCCGATTGGAAATCCTGGGTCTAGTCAAAGGCTGTCGGAGAGACTGGGAGTCTGAGAGTACTGCTGTTCAGCACCGGGGAGAGGGTCAGGAGGTGAATGGAGTTCACAGGGCCTCTTCTTTTCTTATGCTAACGCCGAATACATGTACTAATGCTTACTGGCCTGGAAATATAAATGGTTCTGCCTTAAACCCTCCAATAATCCCCGCCGGTGTTTGTAAGGGGGTTGTGGGGGGGAGTTGGGGGTGGGGGTGTTTGGTGGTTGGAAAGCGGAGAGAATGCTGGTCTGTAGCTAATTGCTGGTCGCTTGCTCTTGTAATCTTTGCCACACTGGCGCTTCGCTGTAGCTACTGCGCGCCGTTCTGGGGTTTTTGAGTTGTGGATATTCTCTGTAAACCTCACTCGAGACTTTTAGAATGGCGATGTCTTCCTGCATCGGACGCTGGCCCGCCGCAATTATGATTTTTTTTTTGCATAATACTATTAAATACATTCTCCCCACAATAATGCACATGGTTACGAAATAATTGGGCGGCTTGTCCAGATCTCCGCGCCATTGTCTTGGTAACAACCACAGTCATCAATATTACAAACCATTCATTCATAAGGGGGAGAAACTGGCATACCTTTCTAAAAAGGACCAACTAAATATCAACGAATTAAAGATACACGAGTCCCTTCATCAGAAGGCTGTAGGGCTCGACTCCATTTGCAGCCCTTTCAAAATCCCATTCAACTGCGTTCATTAAAACAGTGCAGCTTAATTCACTCTCATCGCTTTGAACCTATCAAAGGATTTTTTTTTGCTTTGGGCTGAGGTTAAAAGATTGGTGACTGATAAATAGAAAATGTTGCTGTATAGAGCAAATTAGCAGAGAAATCATCGGCAGAGCGGGGGCACTGTGATTTTAACAAATTAGATTAATGACACCGTACAATGGATTGAAGGGGGTTTCGAACACAGCTACCAAATCTCTGTGAACTGTACCTCTCCCATATGCAGCACATTGTAGGATAGATTTTCAAAGGATTTCTCTATGACCTGCTCCCAAAGACTGCTGCTGATCCAAAGCTTTGATTCGCCAGAAGGAAACGCAGCGAAAATTATTTCAGCTTGTTCAGCAAATCGTTTAACTTTTGCACGGTGAAGTGAGACTCTCAAACTTAGATACACACTGATTATCATCTCTCACATTTAGACATACTAACTTTAATTCCCTTACATTTCCACACACTAATTTTCACTCTATTAAACTCACCCTTATTCTCCTACATAGACCAACTCTCTATCCCATACATTCATAGTGGCTAACACGTTTCCTCCTTTACACAAACGTCCATTCTCTTACAGGGACAGTAACTCTCGCTCCCTTACCCTCACACTAACTCTCCACTCAGTTAACCCCACACACATTAACTAATTTCCTCACGAATACTAGGTCTCATTCTCTAAATTTAAAAAAAAATCGAAAGAATTTCGGATGTTGTAAGACAGAAACAAAAACAGAAATTATTGGAAAAGCTCAGCAAGTCTGGCAGCATCTGTGAGGGAAATTAGAGTTAACCATAAGACCATAAGACCATAAGACATAGTAGTGGAAGTAAGGCCATTCGGCCCGTCGAGTCCACTCCGCCATTCAATCATGGCTGATGGGCACTTCAACTCCACATACCCGCATTCTCCCCGTAGCCCTTAATTTTTGCACGGTGGAGCCTTTTCCAGCAATTTCTGTTAAAGTCTCATTCTCCCACAGACACTCTCAGGTACATATACCAATTCTCACTCCCTAACATCAGTGAATTGCATCCTCACCCGAATGTATGAGCATAATTGAGTTTAAATTGTTTGCACTGGGCGGAGAAACTAAGCTAGAAAGAGTTGAGAATTTATTTGCAGTGCTCTGTGTTCAAACTTTAGAATTTCGTAGCTTTGTTTCCTCAAAGTTTGGGAATTTCAAAGGAGGCATAATTACAGCATCAGCAGCAACAAACCTGCATTTGCACGTATGTAATAGCAAAGCTATGATACACATAACACATGTTCCGCTAGCTACAGGTGTGACGGTACATGACCTACAATATTACACAGGCCCTGCCTGCCACTCCACGCCCCACCCCACCCCACCCCCCGACCCCCTCCAAAGCTGAGGCCAAAACTCCATTCCACTGATTTATTTGATTCGTGTGTTTTAAAGTTCCCTTTTAATACTTATCTGTGCAGGATGGAAGGGGGATCAGGATTATTGATGATGTCCCTTTGTTTTGTAAACATTTCCTTTTGATATTGCCCATCACAGGGAAATTACTGCTATGCATTAAAACAAGTAACTAAACATCTCTTTAGACTTGAAGCCATCATTGAGCCGCATGCTCCCAACAGAACGGCGAAATATGCCAAATTACACATCAGACCTGTTATTAAGGGCTCTTATGGCAAAATGCTCTTGTTGAAAGGTAACACAAAAGGGCCTGGAAGCTGCATTTATGTCGAGCAAGCACCTCAACCAGGCAAATGGAGAGCGTTTAACTCATTATCTCCTCTGTGTACGGGAAGCCAACTCCCACACAGTTACATTTATCCAACTTCAAAGGAAATTATTACTGAAAAGTACAATCTCTCTCCCGTCAACTACATGTGCCTTGCCCCTCTGATCTTAACAATTAAAATTGTCTTTAAACAATTTAGATGTCTCAAATGCCTCGTGTTGTTGACGAGGTGAAGCAAGCAGATCTGACTGGTTTGTAACCACATCTGTTCCTTCCTTATCAGATCCTCTACATTGTCCTCAGATACAGACATCTCCTGCCGTTAGAGAAAAAAAACATAATTAACCGAGAAGTGCATTTGGAATCGATGTCCGCAGTTATTCAATGCTGAATAAACTTAAACTTATTGGGTCTTTCCCTTCCATGCATTGGCTTGCGGCCATCCGTTAGTAGATTTGCGACAGAGGTGTGATTGACACGATTGAATTGGATCCTGAGATTAACCTGAAACTGCCAAGTCATGTCCTGAAAATAATCCAGGCCAGGGTGGAGAGAGCGAAAGACTGTGCGGCTTCTTAATGTTATCATACAGCTTTGCCGGAAAAAAAAGTGAAACGCAGAGAGCCGCATTTTGTAAATTTTAAAATCACGCCATAATCATCTAGTGGTCTTCACATGAATTACTTCGAAGCGCCGTCACTGTCGTTCGCTAGGCAAATACACCATTCATCTTGTACTGAGCACATTTTGCAGAACTATATTAAAGAAGCAGGCAGTTGCTTCTGATGGTGACAATAAGGGGAGAGGTGTTTGTCGAAAGAATTCCCTGCTCAAATATAACGCAGTGGCATCGCCCAAAGCCGACCTGAAGGACAAATAGGTTCCCAGTGTAACGCCTCATCTGAAACACGGTAACTTGTATAGTGGAGTAGCTTCTCAGAACAGCATTGAAGTGCAAGGCGAGCCTATAGCTCAAAATCCTTAGGCCCACACTGCTCTGAACCAAAACGCTGCCTCTTGAAGCAAGTTAACGCAATTAAGTGGATACTTTTAATCAACCCGTTCTGGCACAGGTTGTTGAAACTTGAACTTGGGCCTTCTAAGCTAGAAATAGGAACACTACCATATAATCACTAACAGAACTTCAATTCACTAACGTGCTAGGCACATAATTTAAATATCTCCTTACTTCCCTAGACTAGCTGTTGAAATTTAAATGTAATTGTTAAATGTGGGATATAAAGCTGGTTTCCATGATGGTGTCTGAAAATGATTAATGATTGTTGTAAGAATCCATTTAGTTCACTAAATGGCATTAGGAGGGAAATTTACCACCCTTACCCTGTCCAGACCTACTGGCAGGTTAACTCTTAACTGACCCAATAAAGCCTACAAGTTGGAGGGCAATTATGGATGAGCAAAACCATTGGTCTTTCAACTGACAAACACATCCAATTAAACAATTTAAACAACTTTACATTTATATAGCACATCAAACTTTGTAAAACCACGCAAGATAGTTCAAAAGGACTATTACCAAGTACTAGGTAAAAACAAGGACTGCAGATGCTGGAAACCAGAGTCTAGATTAGAATGGTGCTGGAAAAGCACAGCAGTTCAGGCAGCATCCGAGGAGCAGTAAAATCGATGTTTCGGGCAAAAGCCCTTCGTCAGGAATACAGGCAGAGAGCCTGAAGGGTAGAGAGATAAGTGAGAGGAAGGTGGGGGTGGGGAGAAAGTAGCATAGAGTACAATAGGTGAGTGGGGGAGGGGATGAAGGTGATAGGTCAGGGGGGAGGGTGGAGTGGATAGGTGGAAAAGAAGATAGGCAGGTTGGACAAGTCATGGGGACAGTGCTGAGCTGGAAGTTTGGAACTGGGGTGAGGTGGGGGAAGGGAAACTGAGGAAACTGTTGAAGTCCACATTGATGCCCTGGGGTTGAAGTGTTCTGAGGTGGAAGACGAGGCGTTCTTCCTTCAGGCGTCTGGTGGTGAGGGATCGGTGGTGAAGGAGGCCCAGGACCTCCATGTCCTTGGCAGAGTGGGAGGGGGAGTTGAAATGTTGGGCCACAGGTCTGTATGGTTGATTGGTGCGGGTGTCCCGGAGATGTTCCCTAAAGCACTTTGCTCGGAGGCGTCCAGTCTCCTCAATGTAGAGGAGACCGCATCGGGAGCAACGGATACAATAAATGATATTGGTAGATGTGCAGGTAAAACTTCGATGGATGTGGAAGGCTCCTTTAGGGCCTTGGATGGAGGTAAGGGAGGAGGTGTGGTGCAGGTTTTGCAATTCCTGCGGTGGCAGGGGAAGTTGCCAGGATGGGAGGGTCGGTTGTAGGGGGAGCGTGGACCTGACCAGGTAGTCACGGAGGGAACGATCTTTGCGGAAGGCAGAAAGGGGTGGGGAGGGAAATATATCCCTGGTGGTGGCTGTATTCCTGATGAAAGGCTTTTGCCCGAAACATCGATTTTACTGCTCCTTGGATGCTATTACCAAGTACGGTCAAGCCATAATAAGAAACAATAGAATAGATGATATAGATTTCAGGAGTACCAAAGAAAGGGAAATGGATGAGAGGGAATTCTGGATTTTGGATCATGGTGATGTGAATAAAATTGGGGCCATGCAAAGGTCTGGTTTTGGAGGAACACAGACAAAATTGCAGGGCTGAAGAGCTTACAGTGTTAGAGAGATATAAGTCATGGCGGGATTTGAAAACAAAGGTGAGAATTTTAATATTGAGAAACGGCTGGATTCGAGCCAACATAGGCTACTGGTCACAGGAATAATGGATGAAGACAACTTGACAGAAGTTATAAACTTCAGAGATTTGAATGGGCTCATAGTTTGTGGCGAATGCAGATGGTGTTGGAGGAGACCACTGGAATAGTCAAGTTTAAGGGTAAGCTAAAGGCATGGATAATGGTTTCAGTAACAATGAGCTGAGGCAGATCTTGAGGCAGATGATTATATGGAGGATGAAGTAGGTGGTTTTTGTGCTGGAAAGCATATAAGATTGAAAGCTCATTTCAGAATCAAGTAGGGTGTTAAGTTCGTGAACAATTTGGTCTCTCTGTCAATAGTGCTCAGAGAGCAAGTTGAGGAAGGAGAACTTACTGATGTTACAGTTACAAAGGATATAATTGATGACTTTGATAAGGGCTATGTCAATGCCAAGGCAGGACCGAAACCTGATCGAAGGGGTTTTAAAAGTGAACTTGCAAGAAAAATGTACACAGGTTCAGGAGGTGACAACATATTCAAAGATGCTGGAGTGAAAAGCAAAGCTGTAAATGCAATGGCAGTTTGCAAAGATATGATGGTAAAGAGTGTTTTTTGAAGACAAATGTAATGATGGCATATTTCATGGGAAGGGTTAGTACTGGTAGAGAGAATGCTAACAATACTAATTAACAGAGCATTTGCTTGTAGACATTTCCTTTTTAAAAGTTTATGCGACCATTTTGTAATTTAAAATAAAATTACTCATTTATGCTTGCATTGTACTGAATTCAAAAATAGAAAGTCACTTGAAGGTTCCTCATTGCTTTATTAAGATTCAAACCTTATTTCAATGAAACATCAAGCTCTTTATGAGGAATTTCCTGTAATAAACCTAAACTGGAGTGATATTTATGTTTAGTTCTGGGTTCAAACATAGAAATGAAATCAAAACTCAATGTGTTGCTTCCTCCTCTTGCTTGTTCATTTTTAAGGTCCAAACACTGTGGAATTCAACATTTTTCTCAACCTCCCTTTCATCTGCAATCTGCTCTGCTTTTACGACTCAAGCTTAACATCAAACAACCATTATAGTAGTACAATGTTGGACAAGCCAGTCAAAATTAGATACCATTTCATACTGTTACATATCTCTATCTACCAATCCATCCATCAATCTGCTGATCAATATATCAATCTATCTAATGTAGAATGTTGAAGTTGATCTCTTAAAGCCTCTCAGACTTATAGCTTCCTTGCTTGCTGCAGCTAGAGATTAAGGATTCACTGCACATTAGTTATTTTATGATATCACTTGAATGCTATCCATAGTAGACTATGATGATCAGTCGTATCATTTTCTAGGAATTCTGTGTTCTAGTCTCCTCTTGTACAAAATGTTGCTCTAAATACAATGGCACCAGTTACATGCTCTCTATATGTTTTATGTTGAAAAGTGTGAACAATGGAGGTTTCACTGTACTTAAAACTGCTTTATTTGTACAAATCATACCTGGAAGGTGTAATAATTGACTGAAGTAAATTAAAGTCATCTTTGAGGGAGGAAAGTGAAGATAATTTTTTAAACAATCCAGTCAAGGGATGTAGACATTGCTGGCCAGGCCAGTATTTATTGCTCATTTCTAATTATCCAGAAGGCAGTTCAGAGCCTAACACATTGCTGTATGTTTGGAGTCACATATAGGCCAGACCAGTAAAGGATTAGAGACAACCAGAAAAGGATGGCAGATTTCCATCCCTAAAGGCCATATTTTATGGTTCTGCTGTACATGTCCTTGGATAAATATTGTTTAAATGTTTTATTTATTTACCATACAGAGATCTGTATTTCTTAAACAACTCACTCATTTTATCTCTGCAATCTGCTTTAGACTCCTAACCCTTAAGATATCTGCATTCATCCAATTCTAGACATGCAAACATTCCTGATGTTAATTGCACTTTGACCAGATTTAGCCCATCTGCCCATTTGAGACTCAGTGCCAAATTTTAGGTTATAAGCGGCTTGTGATGTTTTATGTCATTAAAAGTGCTATATAAATACAAGCTGCTGTTGTTATCATCTTACTGGTCAAGTTCCCTGCTATGTACAATCTGCCCAATCATGGATTTCTTTTTCTTTCTTGGGAGGTGGGCAACATTGGCATGACCAGCATATATTGCCAAATGTATTTACCCTCATTTGAATGTCTTGCTCAGCCATTTCAAACGGCAGTTAAGAGTCAACCACCTTACTGTGGTTCTGGAGTTACATTTAGGCCGGATCCATCAAGGATGGTTGAGTTCTTTTGCTGGAGGTCATAACCACTATTTCTGAGACTAATATTCAATTCTAGATTTTTAAAGTTGAATTTGAGTTCCATCAGCTATCATGGCAGGATTTGAACTGGTATCCTCAGGGCATTAAACTGGGTTCCCTGATGACTCAGCAAATGACATGACCACAGCATTACCATAACACAATTCACTATTCAATCCCAACTCGTTTCATCTCCAGATAAAAGCCGCAAAATCAAATGGCAGCATTTCACTGTAACATCATGCATTCCACCAAATTAATCATTTTTCTTTTCTAGAACATTCTCTCAGCAACTCAAAACCTGAAGTACTTCATGCAACATTTGATTTATCTGGATCTATACTTATTCTTCAATTTGTGAATAAAATGTTCAAACAATGGTATATAAAAATAAACAAGTGAATCATATCCCTGAATATCATATGCATTAATTATCATGAATCTAGTGTGATTTCAGTAATACAGCTTATAGTTTTTAATACACAGCATTCTAGTGAGAATACATTTTGACACTAGATGAGACTTTTGCTGAATATAGTAACATATTAAATCTTATTGCTCCAGAAATGGCATTTATTTGTCCTGAACCATTTGCCTTGAATCATTTTTAAAAGATCATTCGCGGACTGTGGATTCTGTTGGCTGGGATGGTATTTATTGTCCATCTGCAATTGCCTTTGAAGAGGTGATAGGTCGCTGCCTTCTTGAACTGTTGAAGTCCTTAGGGTGTAGGCATGTATTCATGCAGAGAGGAATGGAATTCCAGGATTTTGATACCGAGACAGTGAAGAACAGCACTATCGCGTCAAGTCAGGATGATTTGTGGCTCAAAGGGGAAGTTGCAAGTGGTGATGTTCCCTTGGATTTAATGCCCTTGGCCTTCTAGGTAGTAGAATGTGCTAGTGAGTGAGTTGTTGCAGTGCATCTTGTCTGTGATGCATAGTGCTGCCACTGTAATTTGTGAGTCATTAAAATCATGACAACAACAAAAATGGCAAAAACCCACATCTGAATGCCAATAATATAAACTCACTTTTGAATGCAAGCATTTCCGTAATTCAATATTCAACTATTGAAGTTTTCCCTTTTAGGATTTCAAATGTAGCTTCTATATGATATATTAGTACTTTTATTCAGCTGTTCTTTGATTGCAGCAATGGCTGGAAGCATTTCAATTGAATTGAATTGAATTTATTGTCACGTGTACTGAGGCACAGTGAAAAGCTTTGTCTTGTGAACAATACAGGCAGATCACAGAGTTAAGTAGCATAGATAAGTAAATAATAGGTAAATAGCAGCAAAAACAAAAAACAGGTACAGGCGAATGTTAAGAGTTTGTGAGTCCATTCAGTATTCTAACAACAGTAGGGTTGTAACTGTTTTGAAACCAGCTGGTGTGTGTGTGTGTGTGTGTGTGTGTGTGTGTGTGTGTGTGTGTGTGTGTGTGTGTGTGTGTGTGTGTGTGTGTGTTCGTTTGTTCAGACTTCTGTACCTGGTACCAGGTACCAGGCTTCTGGTAGAGGTTGTAGAAAAACATTGCCAAGTTGGGATGGATCTTTGAGAATGTTGGCAGCCTTTCCTTGACAGCGGGTCTGGCTGATCAGTTCAATAGATGGGAAGTTGGCCTTTGTAATTGTCCGGGCCGCGTTCATCACTCTCTGTAACCATCTCCAATCTTCAATGGTACAGCTGCCATACCAGGTAGTCATACATCCAGACAGAATGCTGGCTATGACGCACCTATAAAAGTGGCAAGGGTATTTGCCATCATGCCAATTTCCTCAGCTGCCTGAGGAAGAAGAGATGTTGTTGGGACTTTGTAATCAGTGCGTCCACATGAAGAGTCCAAGAAAGTTTGTTGTGGATGACCACTCCCAGTAGTTTGACACTCTCCACTCATTCCACCTCTGTGCTGTAAATGTGTCGGGCGGCATGAGTAACATCCTGCCGAAAGTCAATAATGAGTTCCTTGGTTTTGCTGGCATTGAGAGCTAGGTTGTTCTCTGTGCACCATTTTTCCAGGTCTTCCACCTCCTGTCTGTAGTCTGTTTCATCGCCATCTAACATTCGACCGACTATGGTGGTGTTATCAGCGAACTTGTAAATGGCATTAATCTGGTATTTGGTGATGCAGTCATGGGTATACAGTGAGTACAGTAGGGGGCTGAGTCTGCACCCCTGGGGGGGTCTCCAGTGTTGAGTGTTAGTGAGGATGAAATATTGTCCCCAATCTTCACTAATTGTGGCCTGTGGGCCAGGAAACAAAGGATCCAGTTGCAGAGAAAGTGGTTTAGTCCGAGATCACTAAGTTTAGTAATCAGTCTCGAGAGGATAATGGTGTTAAAGGCTGAACTGTAGTCAATGAGTAGGATTCTTACATGGCTGTTCTTGGTGTCAAGATGTTCTAAGGAGGAGTGAAGAGCAAGTGATATGGCATCTGACGTGGATCTGTTGGTCTGATAGGCAAATTGGAGTGGGGAGGCTGGAGTTCAAAATCTGGAAAATTATATTTTAGGTTGTTTCAGAAAAGTGAATGACTACAAGAAAAATATTAGTTGTAGCATTTGACAAATTATTTTCAACTGGTGTGATTGAATGTATTATTGTCTACGTAATCATACAATAGAATGAAAACAAATTGTTTTTATCTATATCAGAATTGTAAGTCAGTGATTGTGACACTTTGTAAGAACTGAACGTCCACTTCTTAAAAGTGCCAGAATTCGCAAGGAAAACTAAATGTGGATCATTTGCTTTGGAGGAAATAAAATTACTTTACTTTCCTTTATTTGGTATCATTCAGTGTTCAGTGGTAGCAATGCTGCAGTGTTGGGGGCGCAGACGTGCAGTTAATAAGTTGAAGCAAGGCCTCATCTGTCCTCACAGACGGACTTGAAAGAGGTCATGGCACAATTTCAAAGAAGAGCAGAGAAGCTCTCTTTGGTATCTGAGTCAGAACTTATCCCTCACATGATCACTATTCAAAGGATCACCTTGCTGTTCCTGGGACCTTGCTCTTTACAAATTGATTACTGTGTATCTAATATTACAATTAGGAATATGCTTCAAAACTACTTCATTGCCTGTAAAGCATTTGGGATATACTAAAGTTGTGAACAGTGCTATAAAATTGCACACTCTTTATTCCTCCTTCCACTCCTCATTGTATTTACATTTTATCTCTACTTCACTGGGGATCTTTGTTCTTTAATGGGTTATTTATCTGAATTGTTGTCCTTCACTGCCCTGATTGGAAGGTAATTTGTCATATATGTCCCAAGACAGGGGTGTTGCTCAGGCTGTTAGAAACAAGCTGGTACTGTTCTTTGTTGAAAAATCTGGTGCTGGAAAAACACAGCCAGCCAGACAGCATCCGAGGAGCAGGAGAATCGACGTTTTGGGCATAAGCCCTTCTTCCTGAAGAAGGGCTTATGCCCAAAACGTCGATTCTCCTGCTCCTCGGATGCTGCCTGGCCGGCTGTGTTTTTCTAGCACCATATTTTTCAACTCTGGTCTCCAGCATCTGCAATCCTCACTTTCTGCTGGTATTGTTCTTTCCCAGCATTCATGAGCCTGTCATGAGGAGCAGAAACATTACCTTTCCTTTCCTCTCCTCTCCTTTCCTCCCAGTTCTAACATCACTATCATCACCATAAGTGAAATGAGCTAACTCCAGTGGACACTGAGGATTGAAACTAGCTCTTTTTTAGCCTGAATCATATTCTGGTCAGGTGAGCTATCAGAAACCTACAAGATTTTGAATCCCTTTTTAATTTCTAAACAACAACAAAATAAGCAAAGAACTGCAGATGCTGCAAATCCAAAACAAAAACCAAAATTGCTGGAGAACCTCAGCATGACTAGCAGCATCCATTTCTCGCTCCACCGATGCTGCTGGACCTGCTGAGATTTTCCATAAATTTCTGTTTTTTTTTGTTTCCTCTTTGTTCCTGCTTGTGATGACAATACAACCTAAGTTATATCAGTTGTGCTATGATTTTGTCATTGCAAAGGTGATGGAGTATGTCAAGCCAGATCAGCAATAACTGTGGCAGCCTCAATTGGAATTCGGAATAGCTTTAAGGAATGATTTGGAGAAGTTTTGAGGAATCAATTTGTGTTAATTTAGGTCTAGATATAAACTAAGGGGCTAGTTACACTATAATACATTGCTGATGGCAATCTTCATGGCTTCTGACTGAGTGAAACATAATCACAGTTTACTTCAAAGTGTAATGGGGGGAGTCTATTCATTATTTTTGATAAAGGATCGCTCTGAACTTGTAAATTAAATAACAACAAGAATAGCATTCTGGATGCATGTGGGAATAGGGCTAAGAACAGCTGACTGAGTGCAGTAATGGGAGTTGTTATTGACCAGACCAAATCTCCTCAAAATATATTAACAACATAGCTTTAAAATAAGAAAAAGTTAGAGTTTACACTAAGTGTAAGATGTTGTATTCCAAATGCAATTCAATTGGTCAAACTAACAGGCTTGAAACAAAATACACTTTATTAATACACTATAATTAAAATACAGACAAGAAAAAAATTGGATTAACTGTAAGTCTATTGAAATGCTTAACAAAATAATATATATATCAACTACTATCAATTAATTGTTCCAAATTAGTAACAGTCCATAAACACACCTTTGGCAAAGATAAATTCAGTAAATAGATTGTCTCACATGCAATTCCAATAGCTGGAAAGGAACTAAAGCTTTTAGCTTTAACAGAGAGAGAAATCAGTGCTTCTGTATCCAGCTTCAAGACCCCAGCAACTGCTACTGCAAGCTAAAACTAAAACTGAAACAAAACTCCAGGATTCATGGGAACTTGACCCCACCCATGCAGGCTGTTTTGCTTGTTCTAACTTTTCAAAAAAAAACCAAGGCCTCACAAGTTGTTTACTTTATTGGCTTGGAGAAAATTGCTTGACACCTCTGTCTCAACCTTTCTTCATAAAGAAAGGACAAAATACACCTCTTAAAGCCACTATATTGTCAAGAATTAATTCTATAACTTCAATCTGACAACACAGGATTCAAACTCACAGATGTAGCTTCTCATGGCTTAACTACCCATTAATTTTCATTCAGATTGAAATAAAAACAAAATTGAACTCTTGTAGCAAATATGTTTCAAATTGTTACCAACTAATCTCTCGGACTATATAAGGCTAATGTGCAAGAGATAGCTATTAATTTACACTAAGTAGAACTGTTGTATTTTCTCCCATATTAGCAAACATGTTATGAAACTCCATCTACAGCATATTTTAAAATGTCTATGCCAGAATTGAAGGACATTGGATGTCTGAAATCACAAAATAATACCTAAATACCATAGCAAACATAATGTATTGAACTCTCTAAAATTCTACAGCTATTCGTGGATAATTAAATAACTCAAAGGATGGTCAATGGTTCACTTAAGCATCTGATTTGGGTAAACTTCTTATTCTTGTCCATTGGGAACATGTAATAAGGTCAGACAGGCCCTGATACGAATGAAGACTCTGGGTAACCAATAATAGTTTTTTTATTCCACTAATTGAAATTCTGTCTTTCCTGAAACTCACCAGGAAACTCCAAAGGTTCAGAAGAGAAATCACTAATTATAACAAGCTTGTACAATGCCCCAAATGGCAAAGCAACCAAAAAAACCACTTCACATCACTCTAATTGCATGTTCTGGTGCACAGTTGGGTGTCATGATCTAAGGTTTTGACTCCATGCCAATCATCTGTTCAACTGAAAAATGCTCTGTACAATCTACAGTATCCATTCTCTATTGAACTGTTAGAGTTATCACAGATCATTATTTTGTGGCTTTCTTGTGTTGCAAATTATAGGCTGATTGAATCTGCAACCCATAACAAAAGTTTGTGGTGTTTAAGTGCTGTTTCCACAGTATTACCATGTGTCAATTATTTCCCTTCATTGTTCATTGGGAATGACATTTATTTATATCCTTCCAACTTATTTTTAGTAAGAGAATTTCATTGTATCGCTATGTCAATAATTTCCTACAAGTGTAATGTCTGAGTTTTGCTCATCTGAAAGTAAATTTTCCTCGACAGGGTAATCTCATGATTCAGTGAATAGCAGATGTAAAAAGCCTAATGCTGTAGTCTGTTGACAGGTCTCCATTCTGTACCTGAACACTAAGATAAAGGTTGCTTGGATAGGAATTTCCCAAATACAAGCAAGCTCTGTGAGAGGGTTATCACCTTGTAACACACTTAGTTGATTTGTCTGACACAACTGCAATGGGGATTCTTGTGGCAGAGTAATAGCACTCCTTCCTAGCCAAAAGGCCAGAGTTCAAATCCCACCTGCTCTAGAAGTGTGCATTAAGTCGTCTCAGCAGGTTGATATTAAAATATCAATTAATTCCAGGATAGTATCCATTTGGTCTGAGACTTTCGCGGATGACTGGTCTGTCAAGGACCATCATTCCCATGGGTATTAGTAGGTGTTCAACTGGGTGGATAAAGCATAGCTGCTCAGAGATCTTCTGATCTTCACATCTGGGATAAATGTTGCTGGAATGAAAGTCATAGAATCCGTGATTTTTGAGATTTGTAGTTCAGGTTGAGGTTCAGGTTATAAGTTTGCTCACTGAGCTGGTAGGTTTGCTCTCACCATGCTAGGTAACATCATCAGTGAGCTTCCATTGAAGTTCCACTTTCTATTTATGTGTCTCGGTCTGTTAATTTGGGTGATACCATTTCCGGTTCTTTTTCTCAGAGAATGGTAAATGGGGTCCAAATTGATGTGTTTATTGATGGAGTTCTAGTTTGAATGTCAGGCCTCTAGCAATGCCTGTGCATGTCTCTGTTTAACCTGTCCTAGGATGGATGTGTTATCCCAGTTGAAGTGGTGTCCTTCTTTGTCTATATGTAAGGATACTAGTGATAGCTGGTCATGTCGTTTGGTGGCTAGTTAGTGTTTGTGTGTCCTGATTGCTAGTTTCCTGCCTGTCTGTCCGATATATTGTTTGTTACAGACCTCACAGGGTATTTTGTAAATGACATTGGTTTGCTGGTTGCTGGTACAGGGTCCTTTAGGTTCATCAGTAGCTGTTTAAGTGTGTTGGCAGGTTTATGGGCTACCATGATGCCAAGGGGTCAGAGTGGTCCGGTCGTCATCTCCTAAGACAAGCTCAACAGAGATGCACGGGAATTCCTAGTGGCCTGGCATTCAAATCAGAGCTCTTTCAATAAGCACATCAAATTGGACCCCATTTGCCAACCACCGAGAAAAAGAACTGGACATGATATCACCCACCTTAACAGACCAAGGCACATAATTAGAAAGCAGGACAGAACATCAATGCTTCATTGGAGGCTCACTGATGATGTTACCTAGAATGGTGACAAAATGTCTGAGAACCAACCTACCAGTTCAACGAGCAAACTTACAACTGATCATAGAATCCCTACAGTATGGAAGCAGGCCATTCACCACATTGAGTCCACAGTGACCCTCTAAAGAGCATCCAACCAGACCCAACACCCTACCCTCTCCCTGTAACCCTGCATTTCCCTTGATTATCTACCAAGCACATCTTTTGAAAGTGGGAGGAAACTGGAGCACCAGGAGGAAACGCATGCAGACACGGGGAGAATGTGCAACTCCACACAGACAGTTCCCCGAGGATGGAATTAAATCATGGGTCGTTGGTGCTGTGAAGCAGCAGTGCTAACCACTGAGTCATCATACCACCCCTAATGTTATGGCAGGATGCCTAATAAATATTACAATTCTCTGACGGCCCTTTTTAACTTTGAGATTATATCTTGCATGCTCCAGTTAAATGCTACTTTCATAGAACTTGTCTTAAGTCCCTTGTAAAGTCCCTTGAGGTGATATAGATGAGTTCAGCATACGGGCCATTTTTTGGGCTTGAGTGGTGTGCTCATAGTGAGAAATCACCTTTAACTGGGAAGGATGTACAAGTGCAAACAGATCTATTCTGATGTGTTCAGAAAAATACTCAGGAACCTTAGTAGTTCAGTGATAAGTTACTTTTTGTGGAGGAAACCTGAACATTTAGCTAGGGCACCACTCAATCCATCACATCCGGCAATCTATCTGAGCCCTGGCAAATCTGTTTCGAAAGCTGGTCTTACTAGGATCATGGGTCATCTCAAACTCTGGACAAATGTTTCCTTACAGGTTTGGAGCCTTGATTATAGAGCATCAAATGGCTGTTATTTTACATAGTGATTTGGTACATTGTCACCATACCTGAGAATTTTTCAGAAACATCCAGAGAACATAGTGAAAGCAGGTGAAGATATTGTTGAGAGACTGAAATTATGTCAATTGGAAGTCTAATAAAGCATTTTATAATGAAAATTAAACTTAGAGAACATCCAATATTTTGATATGAACAGTTTAACATAGTACTATACTGGACCAGCATTTATTGCTCAAACCTAATTGCCTTAAGAAGGTGGTAGTGAACACTATCTTCAATGCTTGAATCTGTGTGGTTTAGGTATACTTATAGTCCTGTTAGGAATGGTGTTACCGAATTTTAATCCAACACCAGTGAAGGAACTGTGATACAGTTCTAAGTCAGCATGGGGTGCAAATTGATGGGAAACTTGTAGTGTTGATGTTCCTAGTCATCTGCTAACCTTTGTCCTTCTAGTTGGTAGAGGTCGTTGGTTTGTATGGTGCTGTTGAAGGAGAATGTGAGTTGCTATGTATGATCATACAAAACCAATTAACACTGAATCAAAAAATGAGACATTTAAATATCATTATTAGCATTTGGATTTCAAACCAGTGGCATACGTTTGTGAAGAGTTTAAAAGTTCACGGAGTTTTCAGAACTGAAGCCTCATACTGGACCCATAATCTAAACTCTCTCTCTGTCTCCACACATGAGCCCTCTAACTTTCTCCAGCATCTTTTGTTTCAGATTTCTAGTAGCTACAGTATTTTGCTTTTATTTAAATCAAACCAAAGCTTTGATATAGAGGGTAATTTCTTTGGATTTGAAACACTATAAGATGCTAATATAATGGAATAGATGAGACTTTATTTTTATGTGTATTTGAAGATATTTCAAACTGCATATTTTGTTTAGTTTGCTTTTGATGAAGAAAATCTGCTGTCTTGTGTGTCCATGTTTCAGTGATGACCACCACATTCAATTACATTTCAAAAGAAATCTATCAAGCCAGATTTCATTCTAGGATTTAATTTGTCCAATAGTAACATCAGATGGGATCTCAACTGGGAACCAGATATAAAATGGTGTTGTAAAGAAGGAGAGGAAAATGGAAAGTTTTGGGGAAGGAACTCCAGAATCTAGGACCTAAATCATTGAAGACAGAGCTCCACTAACTGTGAAAGAGAGGAAGTTGGGGATATGCATGAGACCAGAGTTAGGAAAATATAGAATTCTCCGAGGTTTGAAGCTTGGATGAGGTTTCAGAGGCAAGTCCATGGCAGGTTTTCAACACAAGTATGAGAATTTTGATCAACTTATTGGTGGACAGAAAACCACTGTTTGAAGGCAAGGCTTCCTGAACTTATGGAACTCCGTGGCAGAATCCCTAGGATGTAAAATTCCATTCCTGATCCGTGTCAATTTCATTGAAAATAACAAATATTGGAGATCACAGCAGGTTATGCATCATCCATAGAGAGAGACCAAGCTAACATTTTGAGTCGAGATGACTCTTCATCCAAGTTCAAATCATTAGCTTGCTCTCTTGCCATGGATGCTGCCCGCCCTGCTGTGATCTCCAACATTTGTTGTTTTCAGTACAGATTCCAGTATCTGCTGTAATTTGCTCCTACATGTGTTGATTTCATTTGGAGTGTCAGCAAGACCTCAAGATATGTTGTTACATTGTTAGTATGGATAAAAGTCAGTTGCTGTTCTTGATTATTATTGGTGCACTTCTGGTAATGTTCAATGTGGTCATCAAGGAGAAAGTTTTTGCACAGCATTATATAGCTTCCTTATGAGATGATGGCCAAATAATTATGTTCATAGTGCTGGTAACCAAATTGGGTACTGTAATATTCAACAAGCAGCAAATAAAATGGGTAGCAGTTATCTGTTTTTCCTGTCCTTTGTTGAGAAAGAACATTGGCTGCAACATCAGAAGAATCCCTTTGTCACCTTCAAACTCCAATATGAGATATTTTATGTTCCACTCAACAGATATCATCTAAAAGATAGATGACAGCTCATCTATCTGTAAGGTTAGGTTATGAGCTTAAATCCTGAAATTGGACTTGCAGCAACAACCCATTGGCTTTTGCAGTGAGTGTCAGACTGACACATAGTGCCTAGCAAATGAAAGAAATGTCATGTAACAGTATGATAGCCCCCAGCATGATCAAATAGTTTTACATTGCTCCAAAAAACAATTGTCACTTTTGTGATGTACAGGTGACTAGTGTGAATCAGTTCCCTGGTGATAAAACATGAAAGGAAGTTAAAAGCTCCTTGTCTTATAATTGTAAAGTAATATTTAATATTTGGAATAATTCTCCTTTATAGATCTCCTTTGAAATGAGCATGAAGTGTACAAAGATTCACTTGCTGCTGGAAAATTGATGTATAATTACACTCTAGTTTATTGAACTGCTTTGTCATGTTCCTTAACTGTAGTAGATAACAAACCTTTCTGTGAAGGTATTCTTAAGAGAACAAAGACCAGAAATTTCTGAAGAGGATACAATCCAGAAGTTGCAGCCGAATTTATGCCCTTGAATTAATTACTTCTCGGGCCAAAGCTGAGGAATTCATTGCCTTCCTCAGTATTTCCTTCTTCACAATTTGGAGGTGCCGGTGTTGGACTGGGGTGTACAAAGTTAAAAATCACACAACACCAGGTTATAGTCCAACAGGTTTAATTGGAAGCATTGGCTTTCAGATCACTGCTCCTTCATCAGGTGGTTGTGATGAAGGAGCGGTGCTCTGAAAGCTCGTGCTTCCAATTAAACTTGTTGGACTATAACCTGGTGTTGTCCTTCTTCACAGCTTTTGTAAAATCCAAGGTTGGTTCACCTGATTACTACTTTCTGGTCTCTTATTTTGTTCAGTCTTATGTGAGTACTACACGGAGGGTCTCTGCCTTTCACTTGAATTTCTTGATAATAAAAATGTAACAGTTCATGCAATTGATTATCACTATCTCACAATTATTTTTTAATTATCTCCCTCTCTGCAATTGTAATGTGCTGTTTCCATTTTCAAATGCTTATTTTGCAATAATATTAAAAGGATTACCTTTTACAATTAGTGGCAGAATTACAAAAATCAACCATTGCTTTTACTGACAGTCTAGTAAAATAATATCATAGCAATCAAAATTAATTTACAAAAAAGTTATGGAGTTTCATCTGATGTCCAATGCTTAGTAACAAGGCTTGTGTGCAAATTGGACTTGACAGTCTAACATAAAGCATCAGCAAGCTTTGCAAAAGGGAAAGGATCCATGTGGTTTTCTTCAAATTTGGGTAGTGATAAACTAGAAGCATTGGACAACACCTAGTGTCTATGTGCATCAACCTGTAGCAGTGCAATATCTAAAACAAAAGTTTGAGTAACTTGATGACCGATACGTTGTGCAAGTAATCATACCACACCTGAATTTTTTTTCATTCTTTCACAGCCCTCCTTTGAACATTGGGCCTAAGCACACTGTGTTCATTCTAATCTCTGTACTGCGACTCACAAATAAACTTTACATTGAGTTTCAGTTCCCAATGAGCATTAGATCTTGCATCTAGTATTTTTCAGTGTTTTATTGCATTTTAAGTTTCTAAAATTATTATACTTCCTATTTCTTTGAATGCATCTTTATGCCATTGATTTAAGTCAAATAAAAAAATAATAGTTCACAATATTGCATTTCTTTAAGCATGCTGTGTCTAATGTCCATCAATGCTAGATATAGGATCATAGAATCCTTACAGTACGGAAACAGGCCATTCGGCCCATTAAGTCCACAGAGACTCTCTAAAGAGCATCCTTCCCAGACCCATTCCCATATCTTATCCTTGTAATTTTGCATTTCTCATGGCTAATCCACCTATCCTGCACATCTTTGGACTGTGGGAGGAAACTGGAGCACCTGGAGGAAACCCGCACAGACACAGGGAGAATGTGTACACTTCACACAGTCTCCTGAGAGTGGAATCGAACCTGGATCTCTGCTGCTGTGAGACAGCAGTGCCACCCGAGATGGAATGGATGAACTTTAGATAGATGGCATGAATTTTAGTTTTCATACTTGAAGAAAGCATGAGTTCAGAGCTTTCTTAGGGGAATGCTTTCACACATTTGGACTCATTTCATATTCTACCAAATTTTATTGAGATTGATGGATCTTTTAGGTGAAAATACAAATCAGCTCAATTCAAATTACAAGATGATGGGATGATCCTGCTGATTATTTCAGAGAATTAGTAGCCATAGTAACATTAATAGAATCAAGAAAAGGATTGCTGTGAGGTGGTGATGGCTAGAGAAAACATAGGTATCAATGATCAAAAAGCAAGTAACGATGAAAGGGGTAAACTATTGCCCAGGAGAGCAGAAATGACATCAACATCCACCTGGATTGGTGAAGTTCTTCACCAACACATTGATATTATACAACAAAGTATGTGACACAATAGGTGTGCAAAAGGTTGAGCTGAAGGATTTTATTTAGTTTGGTATTCAGGCTATGGAACACATACATACCTGCCTACTACACTTGAATGCCATCTCCTGTTTGCATCTATAATGCTTTTCAAGACAGCCATTTACAAGGGCAGCCTTTCCTATTAATGAGGTGTCATTTTCTGTGAGAGTAGGATGAGGTTTATACCACTTGATCTCTCTCAGGGAAAAAATATATTTGATGAGCTTATTGTTCTTCTCTCTTAGAGTCTAAATGATATATGGGAAACATTTAAAACTAACTGTATTTTTACTTCACGTATAAGGCACTGTTTTCCAAATTTGTTGACTTACTGTGATGCAGCATAGCACTCTTAAGTGCAAATTGTTGAGTCCATTAAAAAATCAGTTATACACTTGATATGGATACAAGAGTTTCACACTCTACATAGGGGGCCTTGGCTGGGTGTTGAAAGATTCAAAGTGCTGAAACTTTCAGTGAGCTGATGTCCCAATGTATGATACAGTAGTATCCTTTTGCAATCCATTCTGTTTATTATTTTAAATCCGAGTTTCTCTCCTGCTCACGATGTCTTACACTTCACGGGCATCAATCAGTCACCTCACCAAAGAGACCATTCTTCATTTGAAATCCTGGAAAGTGCTAGTTTCTCAAATCATTCAGGGGATCACTGTTGATCCAGATTTTATCCTTGTTCAATATATGCTTTTTAGCTGGGCTCATTATAAAGTGACTAAGTCTGGGTGGATGCATTTAGTAATGCTATAGAAAAATATTAATGTTCAGAACAAAATAGTTACTGAACTTTCCTTTGATTAGATTAGATTAGATTACTTACAGTGTGGAAACAGGCCCTTCAGCCCAACAAGTCCGCACCGAACCGCCGAAGCGCACCCACCCAAAACCATACCCCTACATTTACCCCTGCACCTAACACTATGGGCAATTTAGCATGGCCAATTCACCTAACCTGCATATTTTTGGACTGTGGGAGGAAACCGGAGCACCCGGAGGAAATCCACGCAGACACGGGGAGAATGTGCAAACTCCACACAGTCAGTCGCCTGAGGTGGGAATTGAATGCGGGTCTCTGGCTTGTAAATGGCTGTCTTGAAAAGCATTATAGATGCAAACAGGAGATGGCATTCAAGTGTAGTAGGCAGGTATGTATGTGTTCCATAGCCTGAATACCAAACTAAATAAAATCCTTCAGCTTAACCTTTTGCACACCTATTGTGACTGGTACTGTGAGGCAGCACCACTGTGCCACCATGCCACCCACAATTTGCTCATGTGACAATACACACATATGAATGTATTTGCAAAATTTGGACAAACCTCAAACACTTCACATTAGAATTGGTACAATAGTGCTGTTAGCATGCTGCTTGAAAGTCATTGGAGGTGTGATAGTGTAATTCTCAGCATAGAGTCTAGATTCCCACTGTTTTTTCTTCTCTGTGTGACAATGACTAGCACTTCAGCTCATAGAAGCTCTAAGAGATAACAGGAACTTAATTTTAGTCACAAACATCATGACTTGTCAACAAAAAAGAGGCTTTGTCTGAATAAGACTCTTGTAGGAATTAAAATACATCATAGTCCTCCAAGAAAATTAATGATGGGTTGAATTAGGCTTATTTTGTTGAACAGAACTTTCAAGTACAGTAGGGAAATCTAGTTACAAATTCAAACTGTTAATAATTTTTATTTGTTGTTCATGTGATCAGCAATTTCGTTGATCTAGTCTCAGTTCAGAAATACTACAACAGTGCCTACTAGATAAAGGACTTTTTACCATTTAATAAAACATAACCACCTTTCCATGTAATTAACCTAATCTTGTTGTCAATTAGACAGACTTTCAACATACTGGATGGAGTTGAAAATTATTCAATTGGATTGTGGGCTAGCACAGCTATGTCTCATGCACCATGCTAAATTATTACCTGCCACTTTACTCTGCTCAAGCTAGTTAGACCAGTACCTTCCTCCCAGTCCCTCGCTCATCTGTGTAGTTCAAATGTTATAGAATCATATAAACTATTGATTTTTGGATTCTTTTGGCTGGAACATCTGAACAGAGTTTGCAGGAAACAAAACTAAAAGCTATATTCCAGTGACCTGGGATCACAGTCAAAGATGACAGCACTTACCTCACCAAGAATAATTGTCTTGCAGAAGTCTTAATTGGGACCATGTCTGACAACATTAGCAAAGCATCAAGATAATCACCTGGATTTGTGTACTTTGAGTATGTGTATGAAAGCTAGTACCCTTAGTTTAACTTTTACTTAGCCCGAATCAAGTACTATACAAAATATTCTCTTCACTTATTTAAAACTCAAGACAATATGTCTAATGTTTTCCTTTATGATCACAGTGCGTCAACAGTTAAACACTCACTACATCAGAATGAATATCCTTTTCAAAAAGCTGCTGTGATCAAATGAGGGGTGGAAAAAGAGAGGAGCCATTCAATTCCTCCTCACCTGGTGATAACACAATTATTTTCTTATCGTCCACCTTCTAATGACCTTAGTCAAAGTGAATGGTGGATCATACTTTCAAATGAATGTATTGCTTCCTGTTAAGCAAAATCACACAAAAGTGAAGGAATAATCTTTGGTTTGAAATGGATACTCCTTTGAATTTTCATGCACTTTTGTATATATACACAGCAAAATTAATTATTAAATAGAAGTATAGTATTTTTCTTAGTCCATCAGGATCAAGGTACATAATTTGCTTCTACTCTCGATTCATAGGATCTAAGATGACTGACACGTCCAATGTGTGATCTGTGAACTCCTGCCACATGCAGAACAAGTGGTACTTGGAGAGTTGGGTAGATGATGAGTTGAGGTCTATCCATGCTCTCTGAAGTCTCAGCTTTAGCTTTGTCTGCTCCGGATGATGTCTCTTGATATGTTCAGTGCTCACACAAGTTGGTTACAAGCCAAGTACTGTCATGAGTCTTCAGGGATATTTGATCACTTCATGGATCCTTCAAACATTTCCACTGTTCTCCTGGGAATTTTGTGCTGACCAAATTCTGAATACAAAGTTACTTTGAGTGCCTGAGAAACACAATTAATGTTATGCTATTTGACCACTATTTTAGGTTGAAAACAGTCAGATTGAAGATGAACTTCTGGAGTCTTAATGCTTATTTTCAACTGTGCCCTTCAATGTGCCTTTGTCAATTATCTGTACAGAAAATTTGTGAATGGAAGATACAGAGCAGGATGTGGAGAATGAAAGGGAGATTGGTAATACAAGATTGGAAGCAAATGCCAGATAGAATTGCAACTTACAGTACAGAAGAGAAAATCAAGCAGCTCAGTGGGTTTACAGAAAAAGCACAGAAATATGAGGGTTTAGGAAATAATCAGACTAGAATAGGACAAGAAAAAATAATATATCAATTGAAGCAATTTGAAAAAGAAACAAAGATTCCAAAAAGAATCACAGGGCCTGAAGACATGCTTAAACATTTTGACCATGGAAGATGCAGCATAGGACTTCTGACAGCAGACTGGGGCTTGGAGAGGGAAGAGTGGGCTGCTTTAAGATTTAATATAGATGAATTCAAGAAATTGATATGTACATTTCTGGGGAGGGAAGGGAAGTGTTGGTAGGACCAATCAGTGAAAATCAGGTAGGATATTGGGTCTAATGTCCTTCTAGCAATCACAAATTTCAATACCATACACGTATGGCTTTGCATCAGGCAGAGAGTGCTACTGGAATATTGGGAGGCTAAGTCAGAGCCAGTTTATGAACTGTTAATGTATTGCTCTCTAAATACTGAGATGGAACTTCACTGTGCTTATTCTTGATAATATATTAATTGCAGAGAATTATTTTGTGTGCATGGCTTATACAAAGGATCACAGCTGAATAGCTCCTTTGGGAAGTTTTGTGTGTATTGTTTAAGAGCAAGATCAGACGCAAGTCGATGAGACTCTAAAACAATCAGGAACAGGAACATTGGATTTATTCTGTTCTTCCATGGGTTAAGACACTAACATCAAAAATATTCTTCTAGATGATGCCCTCATGAGTATTTACTGCATTTTAGAATTACTGCATGTTTAATACTCAGTGCTGGAAACTGTTGAAAATGACTTGATACCAATGTATAGTTTGCAATCTAAGCACAATTAGGAGTCAAAGATTTAATGCAAGAGCTGTCAAAGAATGTTTTTCTCATTTTATCTACATTGTATTCTTCAGACAGTTGCACTACATTTGGACCTAATTGCAGCAAAACTCTGTCATAACAAATTTTTAACAAACCCTGGTCCAATCAAAGCTTCTGTAAATTCTGGCAGAAAGCTTAAAGCTTAGAAATGCTCTCTTGATTTGTGTACAACTCAGTTGCCACATTCAAGTAAATTAAGTGTGCCAAGCCAATGCAACATTCCGCAATACTACGCCACAGTGAGTGGCTGACAACATAATCTCTGAATTAGTTCTGGCCTTTACAGTCCAGCAGAACAATGAGCCCATTTGGTCTGTGCTCTTGCCAATTTCTTTAAACTTGACATGGGCTTAATCAATTCTAGACCTACCATCACAGAGACATAGAGTTTTACAGCACAGAAAGAAGACCCATCATATCAGCAATGATCATCAAGCATCTATCCACACTAGTGTCATTTTCCAGCACTTGGCCTGAATCCTCATATTCGATGAAGTAATCATTTAAGTACGCTTTAAATGTTGTGATAGTTCCCACCTCTACCACCCTTTTAGGGAGTGAGTTCCCCATACTCACTACTCTCTGATGAAAGAAATCTCTTTAAACCACCTCTCACCCTCCTGCCCTTTTACCTTATATCTATGCTTCCTTGTTATTGAGGGAAATGTTTCTTCCCATCTGCCCTGTCCATGCCCATAACTATTTGGTACACTTCAATCAGGTTTCCTTAGCCTCTCTGTTCTAAGGAAAATAACACCTGGCTATCTAGTCTCTCCTTTTATGTGGTATAATATTCCAGCTGTGACCTAACTAATATCTTGCATAGCTTCATCATAACCTCTCTGCTCTTGTATTCAATGTCCCAACTAATTAAACCAAGTATCCCATATGCCTCTTATCTATCTCATCCATATGTTTTGTTGCTTTCAAGGATCTGTAGACATGCACATCAAGGTCCTTCTGATCCATTGTACTTCCTAAGGTCCTACAATTACCCGAGAACTCTGTGGGAAGCTAGAGAAGTGATTGCTGGGCATCTTGCCTGAGATCTTTGTACCATCGATAGTTACAGGTGAGGTGCCGGAAGACTGGAGGTTGGCAAACGTGGTGCCACTGTTTAAGAAGGGCGATAAAGACAAGTCAGCGAACTGTAGACCAGTGAGCCTGACCTCAGTGGTGGGCAAGTTGTTGGAGGGAATCCTGAGGGACAGGATGTATATGTATTTGGAAAGGCAAGGACTGATTAGGGATAGTCAACATGGCTTTGTGCGCGGGAAATCATGTCTCACAAACTTGATTGAGTTTTTTGAAGGGGTAAAAATGAAGATTGATGAGGGCAGAGCAGTAGATGTGATCTATATGGTCTTCAGTAAGGCGTTTGACAAGGTTTCCCATGGGAAGTCAAGGTTCCCCATTAGCAAGGTTAGACCTCACGGAATACAAGGAGAACTAGCCATGTGGATACAGAACAGGCTCAAAGGTAGAAGACAGAGGGTGGTGGTTGAGGTTGTTTTTCAGACTGGAGGCCTGTTACCAGTGGAGTTCCACAAGGATCGGTGCTGGGTCCTCTACTTTTTGTCATTTACATAAATGATTTGGATGCAAGCATAAGAGGTACAGTTAGTAAGTTTGCAGATGACACCAAACATGGAGGTTTAGTGGACAGCGAAGAGGGTTACCTCAGATTACAACAGGATCTTGACCAGATGGGCCAATGGGCTGAAAAGTGGCGGATGGAGTTGAATTCAGATAAATGCGAGGTGCTGAATTTTGGGAAAGCAAATCTTAGCAGGACTTATATACTTAATGGTCGGGTCCGAGGGAGTATTGCTGAACAAAGAGACCTTGGAGTGCAGGTTCATAGCTCCTTGAAAGTGGAGTCGTATATAGGTAGGATAGTGAAGAAGGCGTTTGGTATGCTTTCTTGATCAGAGTATTGAGTACAGGATTTGGGAGGGCATGTTGTGGCTGTACTGGACGTTGGTTAGGCCACTGTTGGAATATTGTGTGCAATTCTGGTCTCCTTCCTATCGGAAAGATGTTGTGAAACTTGGAAGGGTTCAGAAAAGATTTACAAGGATGTTGCCAGGGTTGGAGGATTTGAGCTACAGGGAGAGGCTGAACAGGCTGTGGCTGTTTTCCCTGGAGTGTCAGAGGCTGAGGGGTGACCTTATAGAGGTTTACAAAATTATGAGGGGCATGGATAGGATAAATAGACAAAGTATTTTCCTTGGGGTCGTGGAGTCCAGAACTAGAGGGCATAGGTTTAGGGTGAGAGGGGAAAGATATAAAAGAGACCTAAGGGGCAACTTTTTCACGCAGAGAGTGGTACGTGTATGGAATGAGCTGCCAGAGGATGTGGTGGAGGCTGGTACAATTGCAACATTTAAGAGGCATTTGGATGGGTATATGAATAGGAAGGGTTTAGAGGGATATGGGCCGGGTGCTAGCAGGTGGGACTAGATTGGGTTGGGATATCTGGTCGGCATGGACAGGTTGGACCGAACGGTCTGTTTCCATGCTGTACATCTCTATGACTCTATGACTCTAATTCATTTGTCCTCCCGAGCCCCGTTAATCCTCCCAAATTGCATCATCTCACATTCTCCAGGATTAAATTCCATTTGCCATTGTTCTGCCCTTCTGACCAGCTGATCTATATTGACCTGTAGTCTAAGACTTTCCTCCTCACTACCTACCACACCACCGATATTCATGTCATCTGCAAACATACTGATCAAGCCTTCTACCTTCACATCTAGATCATTAATGTACACTATAGACAGCGAAGGACCCTACACTATGTCACTGGACACAGCCTTCCTGTCACAAAAACAATCTTGACTACCACCTTCTGCCCTTGCCGTTAAGCCAATTTTGTTAAATTGTCCTGGATCCCATGAACTCTTACGATCTTGATGCATTTCCCTTGTGAGACCTTATTCGATGCTTTAACAAAGGCCATGTAGATTATGTCCATTGCACCAGCCTAAAAAACACATCTAGTCACCTTCCAAAACGCTCAATCAAACCTGTCAGAAATGATCTCTCCTGACAAAGTCATAATGACCATCCTTGATTAAACTTAGCTTCTCCAAGAAGAGATCAATTGTCCTTCAAATTTCTTCCAATAATTTCCTGATCATTGATGTCAGGCTCACTGACCCATAGTTCCCTGATTATCCTATCACCTTTCTTAAATAATCTTAGCATATCAGATGACCTCCACAGTCCTCAGGCAGGTCTCATGTGTCCAAAGAGGGATTGAAAATTAATATTAGGACCCTTAAAATCTTCTCCCTCACCTCTTACAGTGCTCTGGATTCATCTCATCTAGACCATGGTATGTATCCAATTTTAAGCCCTCTATAACTGCGAATAGCTCCTCCTTCTGAATTGTAATTTGTTCCAGGCTGTCACAGTCCTCTCCCCAGATTCCTACACCTACATTGTTCTTCTCTATCATGAATACTCATGTAAAGTATTCATTTAAAATTGCACCTATGGCTTCATTCGCAGTTTGCCATTCATGCCTAATGGGCCCCACTCTTTCCCTGTTTATTTTCTTGTTCCTAATATACCGAAAAAATTCTGTTTTATTGCATTAAAATCAGCCTTTGCCCAATTAAAAACCTTTATTTCTGGTCCATCTTTGAACTTTTCCATGCCTACCTCAAATCTTGGTGAGTCATGGTTGCTATCGCCAAAATGCTCTCTCATTGACACTTCCATCACTTGCCCAACTTTGTTTCCTAAAATTAGGCGCAGCACAGCACAGTCACTTGTAGAACTTCCTAATTGCTGGTTTAAAAACTCTACTGGATGTATTTTTAGAATTCCACCTCCTCTAAGTCTTTTACACTTTGTCTATCTTAGTTAAGACTGGTGCTATTACCATTTTGCTTTTACATTTCTCTGAAAACTGCCTACATATCTGCAGTTTTATTTCTTCCTGACCGTTTGGGGTTTATCACATTTAGTACACTCCCAGCAATGTGATTTTTCATTTTTGCTTTTAAGTTCCACACATATGGCCTCAACTGAGGTGTACGCTGAGATATCATCTCTCCTCATTGCAATTATTGACTCCTTAACCAACATTGTAGGTAAAAACAATGACTGCAGATGCTGGAAACCAGATTCTGGATTAGTGGTACCGGAAAAGCACAGCAGTTCAGGCAGCATCCGAGGAGCAGTAAAATCGACGTTTCGGGCAAAATCCCTTCATCAGAATACAGGCAGACAGCCTGAAGTGTGGAGAGATAAATGAGAGGAGGGTGGGGTGGGGAGAAAGTAGCGTAGAGTACAATAGGTGAGTGGGGGAGGGGATGAAGGTGATAGGTCAGGGAGGAGGGTGAAATGGATAGGTGGAGAAGAAGATAGGCAGGTAGGACAAGTCATGGGGACAGTGCTGAGCTGGAAGGTTGGAACTGGGGTGAGATGGGGGAAGACGAAATGAGGAAACTGTTGAAATCCACATTGATGCCCTGGGGTTGAAGTGTTCCAAGGCGGAAGATGAGGCATTCTTCTTCCAGGCGTCTGGTGGTGAGGGAGCGGCGGTGAAGGAGGCCCAGGACCTCAATGTCCTCGGCAGAGTGGGAGGGGGAGTTGAAATGTTGGGCCACAGGTCGGTGTGGTTGATTGGTGCGGGTGGCCCGGAGATGTTCCCTAAAGCACTCTGCTAAGAGGCATCCAGTCTCCCCAATGTAGAGGAGACCATATCGGGATCAATGGATGCAATAAATGATATTGGTGGATGTGCAGGTAAAATTTTGCTGGATGTAGAAGGCTCCTTTAGGGCCTTGGATGGAGGTAAGGGAGGAGATGTGGGCGCAAGTTTTGCAATTCCTGCTGTGGCAGGGGAAGGTGCCAGGATGGGAGGGTCGGTTGCAGGGGGGCTTGGACCTGACCAGGTAGTCACGGAGGGAACGGTCTTTGCACAAGGTGGAAAGGGGTGGGGAAGGAAATATATCCCTGGTGGTGGGGTCCGTTTGAAGGTAGCGGAAATGTTGGCGGATGATTTGGTTTATGTGAAGGTTGTTAGGGTGGAAGGTGAGCACCAGGGGTGTTCTGTCCTTGTTATGGTTGTAGAGTTGGGGTCTGAGGGCGGAGGTGCGGGATGTGGATGAGATGCGTTGGAGGGCATCTTTAACCACGTGGGAAGGGAAATTGCAGTCTCTAAAGAAGGAGGCCATCTGGTGTGTTCTGTGGTGGAACTGGTCCTCCTGGGAGCAGATACGGTGGAGGCGGAAGAATTGGGAATACGGGATGGCATTTTTGCAAGAGGATTGGTGGGAAGAGGTGTAATCCAGGTAGCTGTGGGATTTGGTGGGTTTGTAAAAAATGTCAGTGTCAAGTCGGTCATCATTAATGGAGATGGAGAGATCCAGGAAGGGGAGGGCGGTGTCAGAGATGGTCCAGGTAAATTTAAGGTCAGGGTGGAATGTGTTGGTGAAGTTGATGAATTGCTCAACCTCCTCGCGGGAGCATGAGGTGGCGCCAATGCAGTCATCAATGTAGCAGAGGAAGAGGTGGGGAGTGGTGCCGGTGTAATTACAGAAGATGGACTGTTCTCTGTAGGCAACAAAGAGACAGGTATAACTGGGCCCCATACGGATGCCCATGGCTACCCCTTTGGTCTGGAGGAAGTTGGAGGATTCAAAGGAGAAATTGTTGAGGGTGAGGACCAGTTCGGCCAAACAAATGAGAGTGGCGGTGGAAGGGTACTGTTGGGGATGTCGGGAGAGGAAGAAATGGAGGGCCTGCAGGCCCTGGTCATGGCGGATGGAGGTGTAGAGGGACTCCATGGATATCCATGGTGAAGATGAGGCATTGGGGGCCAGGGAAATGGAAGTCTTTGAGGAGATGGAGGGCGTGGGTGGTGTCTCGAACATATATGGGGAGTTCCTGGACTAGGGGAGATAGGACAGTGTCAAGGTAGGTAGAAATGAGTTCAGTGAGGCAGTGGGGGGGAGGGGAAATGAGGAAACTGGAGAATTCTGTCATTTCCCCTCCCCCCACCTTGTCTCAGTCAAATCCCTCGAACTCAGCACCGCCTTCCTAACCTGCAATCTTCTTCCTGACCTCTCCGCCCCCACCCCACTCCTGCCTATCACCCTCACCTTGACCTCCCTCCACCTATCGCATTCCCAATGCCCCTCCCCCAAGTCCCTCCTCCCTACCCTTTATCTTAGCCTGCTGGACACACTTTCCTCATTCCTGAAGAAGGGCTTATGCCCGAAACGTCGATTCTCCTGTTCCTTGGATGCTACCTGACCTGCTGCGCTTTTCCAGCAACACATTTTCAGCTCTGATCTCCAGCATCTGCAGTCCTCGCTTTCTCCTCGAAGAGTTTTCAGCGGTGTAGAGGTCAGTGTGCCAGACTACCACTGCGCCCCCTTTATCTGCTGGCTTGATGGTGAGGTCAGGATTGGAGGGCTGCGCGTTGTGAGGGTGAGAGGTTGGAGTGGGGGAGGGGGTAGATAGATTGAGGCTGTTTATGTCCCGGCAGCGGTTGGAAATGAAGAGGTTGAGGGCGGGTGATAGGCCAGCACAGGGTGTCCAGGTGGATGCAGTGTGTTGAAGGTGGGCGAAGGGGTCCTCGGAAGGTGGGCGGGGGTCCTGATTATGAACGTAAGCTCGGAGGCGGAGGTCTAGCCTGAAGATTCTATCTGCTGGAATATTAAACTTCCAGTCTTGGCCCTCTCTCAACTGAGTTTCTATGACTGCAATGTCACATTCCCATGTGTTAACCAGCACCCTCAACTCACCTGCCTTACTCGCGTGTCTTTGCATTAAAATAAATGCCCTCCAACCTTGCCAAGCTCCCTTATATCTTCACAAAACTATATAAACTCAGCCAGTTAGAATGCTTTGGCTTTTCTGCTACACCTGTCACCTACAAATTGGACCTGCAGTCCATCTCCAATTGTCTTGCCAAATTAATTGACCCCCACCAACAGCTCTGCAGACGCCCTTTGCATAGATATGGGTCCCTTTGCAGTTTAAGTGCAACTCAGTTCCCCGTTTCCCAGAAATGGACCTAGTTGCCCAGAAATCTAAAGTCCTCCTCCCTGCACTAACTCTTTCGCAACACATTCATCCACTGTAACTGTCTATTCCTACACTCATGAACACATGGCACCAGAAATAACCCAATGCTTACAACTTTGAGGTCCAGCTTACCAATCTGGAACCTAGTTTCCTACATTCTGCTTGCAGGATCTCATCCTTCATTCTACCTATGTCATTGGTAACAATGTGAACCACCTCTGACTGTTCATTCTTTCTTTTCCGAATGGCTGGCAGCTATTTCAGTGACATCCTGGTCCCAGGAAGGCACACCATCCCAGAGTCACTTTTGTGGAAATTCCCGTCTGTACTCCCCATTACTGAATCTCCTACTACTAACGTTCTTCCTCTGTCTGCACTCCCTACCTTGTAAACTGGGCTTTGATTTCACAGCTCACAGGAATTGTCACTCTAATGCAGAAAATGGTCCTTTTAATGAGATGCACACTGGGATTTTCCTGACTGACTGCCTGCCTCCCTTCTTTTGACTGATGGGAACCTCCTTAAGCTGCGGGGTGATCATGAATAATAATGTACAATCCATGTACCTCTCAGCCTTGCAGCTGCTCTGTTGTGCTTCCAGCTGACACTCAATTTCCAAAATCCACACCAAGTGGATCAAACCTGAGGCACTTCCTGCAGATATAGTCATCCAGGCTGACTGGCCACCTAAGATTTCCCACAGGGGGCAGGCTGTGGAACACATGGAACTGCCCTACCTTGCTATAACTTTAGTCTTTTCCAAAATTAAAGCCAAATAGAATACTAGTTAAGTTTTCTTTTAAAATTATGCTGGGAACTCCTGGGTTTTCTGCATAAAGTTTAGAAGTGGGCAAAAAAATCCCCACCATTACCTACCAATCAACTTCCTTCTGTGCACTGATATTGCTCATGTGAGACATTTCAAATTCTGTTGGCGTTGTCGTTGGCTTTCAGCTGATGTTCCAGCTGAGCTCAATCTGGTCTTCATGCCTTGTGTTTTTATGAGATCTTTCCCTCCGACTGGACTCCTTAAGGTTTGCTTTGCTGCCATCCGATTCTGTTCAAGTCAGAATAAACAGTAGACTAGAAAAAGCTTATTCCTATTTGTATTTATGCCAAGTCCCACTCAGGTCTGTTCTCCCAATCCTTAGTTCAACACAGTTAATAATATTTGACACATCCTAATGTTCTAATAAAAGTCTGCACTGGTTGGGTGAAGTTTGCTCTGCAGTTATTGACATAGAGTCATGCAGTATGGAAACAGGCCCTTCCATCCAACCTGTCTGTGCTAACACCATTACTCAGTGGCCTCTAGTCTGAAAAGCAACCCCACCAACATCCTCTGTCCCAGTCTGACCTAGTTCCATTTGCCAGCATTTGGTCCATATCCTTCTAAACCCTTACTATTCATATACCCATCCAGATGTCCTTTAAATGCTGTAATTGTACCAGCCTCCACCACTTCCTCTGGCAGCTCATTCCACACATGCACCACACTCTGCATGAAAGAATTGCCCCCATGTCCCTTTTATATGTTTTCCTTCTCACTTTAAACCTATTCCCTCTAGTTTTGAACTCACCTACCCTAGGACAAAGCTTGGCTATTCATTCTATCCATGTCCCTCATGATTTTAGAAGCCTCTGTAAGGTCACTCTTCAGCATCCCATGCTCTCAAGAAAAAAGCCCCAGCCCATTCAGCCTCTCTCTATAACTCAAACCCTTCAGTCCCAGAAACATTGCTATAATTTTTTCTGCACTCTATCAAATTTAATGACATTTTTCATATAGAAGGGAGACCAGAACTTTATGCAGTCTTCTAAATGTGACCTCACCAATGCCTTGTACAATCGCAGCATGACATCCCAACTTCTACACTCAATGTTCTGTATAATGAAGGAAAACATGCCAGATGCCTTCTTTACTGTCTACCTGCAACTCCAATTACAAGGAATTAGTCACCTGCATCTTAAAGTCTCTTCATTCAGCAACACTCCCCTACAATTAACTGTATAAACCCTGGTTTGCCTCACCAAAATTTAACACCTTACATTTATCCAAATTAAAATCCTTCAGCCACTTCTCTATTCATTGGCTCATCTGATCAAGGTCCCATTGTAATCTTGAATAATCTTCTTTGCTGTCCACTACACCACCTATTTTGGTCTCATCTGCAAACTTACTAACCACACCCCCTATATTTTCATCCAAATCATCTATATAAAAGACAAAAAGCGGTGGACACAGCACACATCCTTGAAGCAGACCGCTAGTCACAGGCCTTTAGTCTGAAAAGCAACCCCTACTACCATCTCCTGTCTTCTATCTTTAAGTCAATTTTGTATCCAATTGGCCAGCCCCACCTGGTTTCATATGATCTAACCTTTCTAACCAGTCTACAATGTAGAACTTTGTCAATCATTTTGCTGAAGTCCACATAGACAATGTCTGCCACTCTGCCTTCATCAATCTTCTTTGTCACCTCTTCAAAAACCTCAATCAAGTTAGTGAGACATGCTTTTCCATGCACAAAGCCATGTTGACTCTCCATAATCTGTCCTTGTCTTTCCAAGTACGTGTAAATCTTGACTTTCAGAATCTGTTCCAACAACGTTCCCACCACTGACGTAAAGCTCACTGGTTTGTACTTCCCTATTTTTTTCCTTACAGCCTTTCTTAAATAATGGCACCACATAAGCCAATCTCCAGTCTTCTGGCATCTCACCCATGGCTATTGATGATACAAGTATCTCAGCAAGGTGCTCAGCAATCTCTTTCCTAGCTTCCTACAAAGTTCTAGGAAACGCCTGAAAAGGGCCCAGCAATTTATCTGCCTTTATATGCTTGAAGACCTCCTCTTCTGTAATATGAACCCTTTTCTAGACATCACCATTTATTTCCCCAAGAACCCTAGCTTCATGTACTTCTCCACAATAAATACGAACATGAAATATTTATTTAGTATTTCACACATCTCTACACATTGATGGCCACATTATCTTTAAGGGACCCTATTAGCTCCCTAGTTACTTTTTCAATCTTAATGCACTTATAGAATCTTTTTGGATTCTCCTTAACTCTATATGCCAAAGCCATCTCATGACCCCTTTTTGCCTTCTTGACTTCCCTCTTAAGTACACTCCTACTGCCCTTGCACTGCGCTAGGGATCTATTTGATCTCAGCTGTCTATGCGTGATATATGTCTCTTTCGTTTTCTTGACTCAATCATCTCAATTTTTCTAGTCATCCAGCATTTCCTACATCTATGATATTTGCCCTTCACACTAATTGGGAACCTACAGTGTCCGAATTCTCGTTATTTCATTTTTGAAGGCCTCCCACTTCCCAACTATCCCTTCATCTGCAAATTGCCTTTCCCAAACAACTTTTGAAAGATCCTGTCTAATACCAGCAAAATTGCCCTTACTCTAATTTACCTACTCTATTGTTCTTTCAGTTTGTATTGCAGAGGAACCTTTATCAAAAACAGGAAATTGCTCTATATCTGCAAGTGGTAAAAATGGGGAGTGATCAAAGAGGGTCTGTCAGTTAGTTGATGGCTATAGTGTGATACTGGATAACACCACCAGGATTGGTTCTCACCTGGCCCCATGGTGTTATCATGGCTTGAGCCATGATTAACAATTTTTGAATGATAATGATATTTTGCGAGCTGAGAGTTAGGTAGAGCTGTGTTGTAGTTCTGATTTATTGTGCTAAGGAAATGTGAGGGCAGGGTTAGGATTACAAAATCCCATAAATTCATTCTTCATTTATGTAGCCCCACCATAGGAATTTCAAGCATCAACCATGGAAACTCGTTTTCAATAACTAATTTCAGAACAGCTTAACACAGTCAATGAAATAATTTTGAAATATATTTATTGTGTTGTAACATAGACAAAGTGCAGCAGCCCTTTTGTATAGGCTTAGGTTCCATCATTGAGTCAGAGATTAATAGAGTCTTCACAATATAAAGGAGGCCATTCGGTCCATGCTGACTCTCTATGGAACAACATTGTCGATCACAATCCTGTCACTCTATGTTGGTTTAATATCTCATCATAAATATGACCCCTCCAGTTGTGCAGCACTGCCTTGCTACGACATAATGTGTCCAAGTCTCTAGAGTTGGTAGGATAGCTCCCATTCAGCCAACATGACACCAAAATGAAAATTGTTTTTCTGGAGCTATGACCTTCTTTTCATCATACTCTTTTGTCTCATACAGGGGACCAAGATAACAAAACAGACATAAAGATACCAAGGATCTTGCCTTCCTTTCCATAGATATATTTTGATATGATTAGTTAACTGAGGAAAAAATATGGATAGGTGGACTGAATATGATTTCAAACAAGCATGCTATTTATAAATGAGAAAGGGAAAATGTGAATGAGATTCATTTGATTTAATAATTGATTGACTTGATTTATTCATCTCAGTACTGTTGCTGGATTTATTCAGTGCACTGGCACCAATGCAGTTCAAGAGAATTTGCAGTTAAACAGATAAACACAATGCACAATACACTCTTTGCTCTGGCACAACTAGTGACAGATCTATAACCACCAGTATTTTATTCCAGTGCTATTCAGGTCAAAATACTTTCTGCAGACAACACAAGATTGGCAGGACATTTTCATTGCACTGTGGGATGTTTTTCACAGGTCAAATAGAGACAGCATGAATGTTTCACACTTTAGAAATTCAGTAGCTCTTTGATTATAAGTCTAGGTTTGATTTTTTTTTAAAATTGTGCACTTTCTAATAGCTAATGCGAATGATATAATTGAGTTAAGCCAGATTAGAAATTGGTTAATCAAAGTACAATGATGCATTTGTTTGTAAACTATTGCTTGATGTACAGCACGTTGACATGAATAGCCAAATGTTCAAGTGTTCAATTTCAGATTAATTTATGTTGCTTTAGAGTTAGGGTTGCTTTTGGAATCTCCAACATTTATATTTTACAAATAACTTGTTTCATAAAGAAATTGTAAAACGGACAGTACCTAGATAGACCTATAGTACAGCAACGGCCCACACTGCAGAAACAAAACTGAATGCTATTGGCTTAAAAAATGCCTGACTGCCAATGTCAAATGCAGAGAAAGGTGTAAGATATTTTGCGCACTGCCTGATTAACACACTAATTCTGTCAATCAATGCTTTTTCAATCTTCACTGAGTGATTCCAATCTATATGCTTCCCAATTATCTATTTTTCAGTCCTATTGGTTGGTTCAACTTACTTTAGGGCATGTGCTGAACCCTGATACCTGAACCAAGTGATTGCCCTTTATGTGTGTGACCTTTGATGGTGACAATTCATGAATTAATTTTGTGTGGAGTCTCAATCAAGCACAATCTCTTCGCAAGATGTCTTTTTGTTTATTAATCTATTTTTCTAATCAACCTATTCAGAAATGTCATTACACACCTCTGGAGTAGGTGTGAATTGAACCTAGACCTCTCTGGTCCAGTGGTAGGGACACTACCATTGCACCACAAAAGGGCTCTGTATGATGTCTATCCATACTTTTCAGTAAGTGGATACAGCTGTGAATGGGAGCCTGATTAGAGGCAAAAAAAATATGCAGATGCTGGAATCCAACGTAGACAGGCAGGAGGCTGGAAGAATACATCAAGCCAGGCAGCATCAGGAGGTAGAGAAGTCAACGATTTGGGTGTAACCCTTCTTCAGGACTGGGCGGAGGTGTAAGGGGAGTTGCAGATAAAGGGGGTGAGGCAGGGCAGGGTGGTGAGGTGGGGACAGGTGAACAGAGGTAGAGGGTGCAACCTCAGAGGAATGAATCTGATTGGTGGCCAGAGGGAAGGATTGATGAGAGGAATGGAAGTGAGGGGGAGGGGCTGGGAAGGGAGTCAGGGGATGGGAAGGAAGGTTATTTGAAGTTGGAGAACACAATGTTCAGTCCTCTGGATTGTAGGTTTCCTAAGCGGAAGATGAAGTGTTGCTCCAATTTGCAATTTGATTCGTTGTGGCAGTGGAGGAGGCCAAAGATGGTCATGACAGAAAGGGAGTGGGAAGGGGAATTAAAATGGGTGGTGTCTGAGAGATCAGGTCAGCCTTGCATGCCCAGTTGAGATGCTGAGTGAAACGTTCCTGGAGTTTGGTCTCCCCGATGTAGAGAAGACCACATGGGGAGCACCAGATACAGTAAGCTAGGTTGGAGGAAAGGCAGGTGAACCTCTGTCTCACCTGGAAGGACTGTTTGGGCCCTGGATGGAGATGGGGGGGTGGATGTGTGCTGGCAGGTTTTGTGTCTTTTCCGGTTTCAGGGGAAGGTACCTGGGGACTCGGGGGGGTTGGTGGAGAGAATGTGGCGAACCAAGGATTGGCAAAGGGAATGGTCCTTGTGGAAGGCAGAGAGGGTTGGGGATGGGACAATGTTCTTGGTGGTGGGGTCTAACTGAAGTTGGTGAAAGTGTTTAAGGGATGATGTATTGGATGCAGAGATTGGTGGAGTTGTAGGTGAGGACAAGGGGGACCCTGTCTTTATTACTTTAAGAGGTGGGTTTTCGAACAATGGAATGGGGAATGGAGGCAGTACTGTGGAGGGCTGTCTGGATGACAGAGGGAGGAAAATAACGTTGTTCAAAATAGGCGGACATCTGAGATGCTCACAAGTGGAATGTCTCCTCATTCGAGCAGATGCAGGCAAGGCGGAGGAATTGGGAGAATGGAATAGAATTCTTGCAGGATACTGGGTGGGAGGAGGTGTAGTCCAGGTAGTTGTGAGAATCTGTGGGTTTGTAGTAAACATCCGGAGATGGAAATGGAGAGGTCAAGATAGGGGAGGGAAGTGTCCAAGATGGACCAAATGAATTTGAGGTGGGGTGTGGAAGTTGTGGGCATAAACTGCTCTAGTTCAGCCTGAGTGCAGGATGCTGCACCGATGCAGTTAACGATACAACGGCAGGAGAATTAGGGTACAGTGCCTGTGTACATATTGAAGAGGGACTTGTTGACATAGTCGACAAAGAGGCAGGCATAGCTAGGGCCCATCTGAGTGCCTATGGCACTCCCTGGATTTGGAGAAAATGGGAGGATTTAAAGGAAACATTATTAAGGATAAGGACTAGTTTGGTGAGGAGGGTATTGGTAGAGGGGGACTGCTTGGATCTGTTGGAGAGGGAGAAGCTGGGGGCCTGTAGGCCATCCTTGTTGGCTATGGACGTGTATAAGGACTGCACGTCCATAGTGAAGATAAAGTGCTGGGGAACTGGAAGAGGTGGAGAGCATGGTTGGTGTCGCAAATGTAGGTGGGAAGTCCCTGAACAAAGGGGGAGAGGATGGAGTCGAGATAGGATGAGAGGCATTCGGTGGGGCAGGAGCATGAAGAGACAATGGTTTGGGTAGGGTATGTGCATCTTGGGGAACAGGGAGAATTGGGCAGTACAGGGCTGGGGAACTTTGAGATTGGAGGCATGGAGGGAAGATCACCAGAGGCAACGGCTGATTTTGTTTACCTCTCTGGCCAATAGAACATTGATAAACCCACTGTTGAAAGTATCATTTTTGCTACCATCAGCTGACTTGTTATGTGGGAACTAGCTCTTTTAAAGAGTTCAGTTCTGCACTGAGCTATGCTGGTCAAATATCTTTTCCAACAATCACTGTACACGCTTTCACATGGAGCATGGAAACCTTGTAACCGTCCATCTGTGTCCCAGCAAAACCTTCAAGACTGCGAAGAAGAGAAAAAGAAAGAAACCATGTTTAACAGTCCTTTGTTGGTGCATTACTGATGCAGAATTCCTTCGCTCAGTGACTGCAGTTGGACCTTATCTCATTCATGCACCCCACTTACATCAATATTACCTCTTCCATCCAAAATGCTAACTGTAATTTTTAAAAATTGTAAACTTCCTGAAGGAAGGGTTGATTGGAGAGAAAATTACATTTTAAGTGATATTACTATCAATTATTCTGTGACCCCAAATTAAGATTCCACGCTTGATTTGTGAGGATTTTTCAGTTGGATTAGCTGATAAACAGAACAGATATAACAAATTGTACAATAATTCAATGGTGCAACCGAGAACCTATCTTTGTTCAATCTGTTTAGATAATATTAAATTCAGATGTCTGCTGGTATGAATGAGACAGACTTAATGTACAGATGATATCTTGTGGATCCTACAATACATGATTTGCAGAAATCACTTTGTATCAATGCTAGAAATAGGGTGCATAGTCACATGGAACATGAGAGAACAAATTAAAATGCTAACTTCTGAGATAGTCCCATATTGCTGGGTCCCCACTCCCAAAAATTTACAATTGCAGCTTTTTTGATTAAAGTAATAGAGCATCCATTTGAAAGTCACTTATAAATATACTTATTAACATCTTTGGTTTCCTGTTTAGCGTTTAGAGTTTAACTAACACTGGAATGTTGATGAGCTGAACTATTTTCTGCCCATCATCTAATATCAATTTTCCCATTTGCATTTTCTCCTTACTTGCTACATTTGCACAAAGTCAAAAAGGCTTGAGATAATTAGAATTTGGTGCAATCAAAATACTGAACAGTCTCCTGTAATTCAAGGTAGAAGTGAATTTATACAGATTAAGCATGAGTCACTGGCACAGTCATGTATGAGTTCAAAGGGCTTTTGAGGATGTTCCTTACTGTATTTTTATATAGGCTTTTGAAATATATGAAATCAGAGATACCGGACAATTCTGCTTTGAAACCAGTTTCCAAATCAATCTGTTGAATATAAGAAAATTTTGTAATACAGAGGTATGTGTCTGAGACATTCTCACGTGGTAGGTCACATAATGCTTTGTGGATCTCACTGGACAGGTCTAGAAAATCTAGGATTGAAATGGCCTTGTGGAGAAAGTCTGCAAATTCTGATTATATCTGTTTGATTATAACTTGGGGTTGCAATAAGTTACAGACTTCGATGAATGAGCTTCCCAATGGGTTTCAGCTCGGAGTGCCACAGGCCAACTTTCAATTCTGGCCAATTCAATAATTAAAGCAGCTGTTGGAAATTTTTGAAATGGAAACTGGACACTATGGATCTCAGTTTTGCAAACAGTATCTTTTATTTTCTTCCATTTCCTTTTGGGATTGACAGCAAGGAAAACTATTGAAGTTAGGAATTTTGTAATTGGAAAGGTGAATGCCAAAGTTCACTCGAGGTCATTTCCTACCCTCAAAAAACAACCCTAACCTATCTTTAGCTTTAGGCTCAGTGGAAAATAAAAATCCAAATTCCAGAAAGATGCTGACAAATGTAGAATTTTGGTTTTAATTCTCTAACTCAGAATAAATGGGGACATTTTTACTCATTTGCATCCCTGCAGCTTCAGCAGAAGCCAAACAAGTAATGTAAACAGCTTGTGCTGGGGAATTCTTTCGATGTTGATAGTTATTGATTTTGGTTGCCCATTTGCCATGTAAGGTCAAATTTACCCCTTGCTTGGTTCTCATGCATAAATGACAGCAACCCCTGCATGATTCTTCAGTGGACTTTGGACGATCTTATGCTCAGAATTGACTATTGAGGTATTAAGATTCTTATTTGTTGAACTCTTGAGTCATTCTCCAACATCCCACTTTGTCTCTCCCAAAACTGCTCTCTCTTTCCTCCTATTTAAAATATTATTGTTTTTGATATTTTTTCTTATAATTCAAAAAAACAAAGTTAAAGCTTATGAAATCAGTAATTACCGCTCCAAAAACAATTGCGTGTGTGGAATAAACTGCCAGTGAAGAAGTGGTGGTTTCAATATTTAAACCAGAGGAAGGAGGGTCGCTCTGAAAGCTAGTGTGCTTCCAATTAAACCTGTTGGACTATAACCTGGTATTGTGTGATTTTTAACATTTAAAGGACATTTGAATGGGTATATGAATAGGAAGGGTTTAGAGGAATATGGGCCAAATGCTGACAAATGAGATTAATTGGACCGGATGGTCGGTTTCCATGCTGTACATCTCTATGATTTAATTTTCTCAATATTTCTAATTTCCTATATATTTCTCATGTCATTGCAAAGCCCATTCTGGAAAGCAAACATGTGCTCTACATGAACTGGAATGGGACATTGCTTTGTAATTAGTAATATAGTGTTTTCTTAGATCAAATGAAAAGTAATTGTTTCCGCAATTATTTTATTGTTTACGGATTGACAGCTCTTAGACATTGAAAGGTAAAAGAAAAAAATGTGTTGTTATCGTGGTACAGGAGTGGTATCCCTGCCTCTAAGCCTACAAGGCCTGAGTTTCAATCCCACCTGCTCTAGCAGTATGTAATAATATCTCTAACTGCTTGATTAGAAAATATTCGAAAATAAATGAATAGGGTTGTTGTGGTACAATAGTAGTGACCTTATCTCAGACCTAAAAGAAAAAACCCTGAAATTCTGAAGAAGGGTCACTGGGCCTGAAACATTAACTCTGTTTACTTCCAGATGCGCTGGGTTTTCCTAGCAATTTCTCTTGTTATTTCTGATTTCCAGCATCTTTCTTTCAGAGTTCTTTCATTCAGAGTTAAAAGGCTTGGTTCCCAGTCCCAAATGCTCCAGGATTTGCATTTATATAGTGTCTTTCATAACCACACTATATCTCAAAGTGCTTCACAACCATTTAAGCATTTTTAAGGTGCAGTCATTTTGTAACTTTGGAAGTGTAATGGCCACTTTGTACTCAACAAGTTCCTGTAATTGATAATGTAAAAGTGAACGAATAAGTATTCTCAGTTCATGGGGCAGGTCATTCATAAGCAGTCAAGTTTATCACAAGTATCAAATAGACAGTAGTAATTAGACACTAGAAAACAAACATAACTATTCCACATCATATTTAGAAAAGAATATACGTAGCCTTTCATTAATTTTCCTACTATTGAGACTGGGATAGCTTCCCTTAACATTAGCCTTTACCTTGTTAATGTTGGAATAACTGGTAAAAGGCTATCATACCTGAATCTACTCTGACGTTTGACCAGCAACAAAAAATATTAAAATCTATCATCCAAATGAAATAAAGCTGAAATTTGGCGACAGAAAATCTACGTAGCTCCAAGGACTACTCCCTGGAGATCCAGCTTTGTTCATCTCATAGGAGTTGGAGATAAATCCATTTGTTAGCTAGATGCAAAACCCATTTGACTTAATTGGCTTTTCACTGAACAAAGCAAGCAGGTTAATGAGGTTGCAATTAAAACATTAGAATATTAAGCCGACTTGACTCACCTAACAGTCAGCTTATGTTTATCTTTTTGCATGTTGCATTCAGACTGGATTTCTACAGTAAATAAAATTTGAAAGGAACAAATTAGTGCTCAGGTAGTGCTGAAGTGATTGCACTCACCCACTCTAACAAAAGATTGGCTAAGCTGCGCCATTTCACCTGGATTTGATTTGCTGTAAACTGCAAATATTTCAACAGATGAAAAAAAAGTCTACAAACCTTTTTAAAATATGAAGCTCTATGTTTAAATTTAAAATTTATGAAACTCCCTATTTACAACGTGCATTTTATATTTTCCAATCCCAAGATGTAATGAGCTGGATTCCTAGCAACGATATACTATACTTTCCCTGGTCATACATAACTTATACCACTTAACACATATCAACCAATGACAGACCTGTTTCACTCTCACTCTTCCTGCACAATTGAGTTTTATCCTGTAAAGCAATAATTTTTCTAAATATTTTAGGGGTGTTTGTGCTTGCATTGAATTGAGATGGACAAAAAAAGAACAATTTTGGCATGATGTTGATTTGAAGTTTGTTCTAATGCCAGGGTTTTGATCCAGTCTAGGCTGGTGGAATTAAAGTTTCCATGCATGGTCTTGAAACTCTGTCTCTCAAAAGCTTCTGTGTATTGACTATTTAAAACATTAAACTGAGGACAGGTAGCCTTTGATGTGTGAGACCAGTTGAATAACAGAGGGACACATCTGTGCAGCACTTGATGACTTCTTTCCACCCAAAGGCCAATGTCTTAAATTATGAAACCATTTTGCAGCTGACACTCTCAGCTAAAAGCAAAAATGAAGGGACTGTTCTGAATCCACAAATTCTGCGATGGCATCTGCAGGTTGCTAAGCAACACTTCACAAAGCCATTAATGTTGCTGGCTGCATTGCTCCTTTTGTTGAGTGTTATTCCAAAGCAGAGCTTAGGAAAGACAGCATATGAGTCTGGAGTGCCAGCATAGTCCTATTTGTACCTTTTACATCCAATTAGATAAAATGATATGCAAATGTAGAATGCTGCTGGAGAAGGAAGAACACAATACATAGAAATGCCTTAAATTTAGGATTTGGTTTGTACAAATATGCTTATGTCATAGGATAATTTGACCATCTATATTTGGATCAATTGTGTATGAAATGCACTTGTGTACTTTGATCAAATAGAACATTCCAATAATATTGAACTTACATGTGGTGGGGGGGGCATCAGTTAATAATAGGCTAAATATTTTCATTCTGGGAAATGAAGGCAGTGATTACAATAAAATAAAAGTTACACACCTGAATTTATGGTGCTTCATATTTTGAGGTCTAAATTACTTGATCAATGTTATTGCTTTGAAAATTCAAAATTGAATGCAGTGCAACATTATGAAAATGTATAATGCTATCACTCATATATAAACACATGCAGAATAATCCATTAAACTAATAACATTGATGCCTCTATGTTTGAAAGTTGTAAGTTCAAACTCCACTCTAGAACTTGAGCACATATTCTTCAGCTGAGACACTTGTAGTACTGCAGACATGCTGTATTATTGGAGTTACCATTCTTTGGATGAGGTGCATGTGCTGTTTTAATGGATACCACAACATAATTTTGTACAGTAGAAATATTTCCTAACGTAAGTCCAATATTCCCCTCTCAATTGACATTAAAATTCCCTTTAGTTCAACATTTGTCAGACTGCTAATCACTTGCGTATCATTCACTGCACTTTCAATGTAATAAGTTGTGCAGCGCTGGATATTTTTAAGAAATGTAGTTTTCATAACCTATTCCAGAGACTTGAACACAAAATCCAATTCTAAGATGGTACTTCAGTGCAGTACTAAGGGAATGTTATGTTCATCTCCAATAAGCTATTAAACTAAGGCACTGTTTGCCAAGTCAGGTGAATGTAAAGGATTCCATGCGCAAGAAGAGAAAAGAGCTGGGATGACCAATATTTTCCTGTCAACTAACAAAACTAAAAGAGATGGTAATTTTTCTCTTAGATGTTTGTGAGACTTTGCTGTGCAAAAACTACTTGCTATCCTTGTCTACGTTACGGCAGTGGTTACATACCAAAGGTACTTAATTGACAATCAAGTACTTTGGGATGATCTGAGAATTTGAAAGGTACTACTTTCTCTTTCAGTTGGATTTAAATCCATCCAATGGATTAATGTTTAAACAATTGCTTGCCAAACAGTGTCTTTTTTCCCATCCCCAAGCAATCTAAGTTAAATAAAGACCAATTCTTTCTGCTCCAGCCTGAAGGAAATAGAGTCATTTTTCAAACTGTATGCCATAAAGACTTTTTGTGTAGCACACTTGGGAGACTGGAAGAAATGCAGAAACTCATTTGTGATGAGGTGTAACTTTCTGAAATTTCAATGTACAAAGAGAAAATATTTCTAAAATAATTTTTATTAATAAAATATTTCTAAAAAAAGTCTCTGTTTTTTTCTTAAAACAAACATTTAAAATTGTGACTTGGAGGAGTGGGTATTGGACTGGGGCGGACAAAGTTAAAAATCACACAACACGAGGTCATAGTCTAACAGGTTTATTTGGAGACACTAGCCTTCGAAGTGCAGATTCTTCATCAGGTGGTTGTGATGCCAGAACCATAAGACACATAAGATCACAAAGGTCTTACGGTACTGCTTCACAACCATCTGATGAAGAAGCAGTTTTTCAAAAGCTAGTGGCTCCCAATAAACCTGTTGGGCTATAACCTGGTGGTGTGTGATTTTTAACATTAAGAATGTCTTTTGCAACTTTAATCATCCACGATCCTGATTAATTTGCTTCCTTGTGATGTTGTAAAAATAGTCATAGGCTTCAAGTTGAGAATTTCTATTAGATTTTGATAACTGCTTATGTAGTGGTAGTGTTCCTAACTCTGATTCAGGAGGCCCTGGGTTCCAGTCCCTCCTCCAGAGGTGTGCAATAACATCTTTGAACAAGTTGATTAGAAAACACATTAAAAATTGCTTGAAGTGAAATTCACCATAAGTTATTCTGTCATTAGGTGTAAGTTTAACCTGAACCATCCCTCATGCAAGACACGATGGTGAGGAGACAAGGCCTTTATAATGATCTCAGTTGCTATGCGAATTGAACTTCCACTGTTGGTGTTACTCTGCACTGGAAAGCAGCTGGCCAGCCTGAGATAACCAATCCCTAAAACATTGCATGGTCAGTATTTAAGAAGAATCACAGAATGATCAAATAATATCATGCAGACATAATCAAGTTTCAAAAGAATGGGAGATAAGACCTGGTGGCGACTGAGGAAGAAAAAAAGCTTTTGTTTCACTTATCTTTGTATTTTTGCAAAAAAAGGAAAATCTCAAGGAGGTAAACATCTCTCTCACCTGGGGTCTCAATGGAAAATGAATGAGAGTCGAAGTAATTGCAATGAAACTGGGAAAGTAGCAGGAATGTGAGGACTGTGTTAGACAGAAAATGTAAAAGAAATTCAGAAAAGCAACACGAACAACACAAGGAGAGATTCAAAGCAAGAGAAATTGGAACTGTTCCACATCTTAGTTGAAATGAAGACCTGCAGCTTAAGTTGGATTAATTGAAGCTTGGTTTTGCTTTGGCAAATGTACTCTACAAAGAACTGGAATTGTTTATAGTTTCTCATTTCCACAACATGCTTTTTTGTTTGCAACTGGGTTTTGCACAGGAATTCTCTCTGTCAGCAAGTTTCACTGCTTTTGCCAGAACCCTTTATAATAGTCATTTTAATATCATTCAAGTTAGACATCCCACTGAGTTTCAATTCCCCTGTGCTGATGTGACTCCTTTAAAGTCAGATGAATGCTTCTCTATGTTGCCTCATCCTAGCACTCTTAGGTCAAAATAGTGTACAGGTTAAGCTGAGTACAGTTCCATTAAACAATAACAGTTCAAGTTCAGTGTGCGTTGGTGGATGCAAAATAATGCTCTTTTGATATCATTCAATGAAGTTCCTCAATTCTATATTTATAGGAATACTTTTCACTCCTCAGGACAATGTACTTCCATTTCTCACAACAGCTGTCCTTGTGACTATCATTCAGTCCTGAATGGTAGGTACATGCTCTGGTCTTGTTACATCAGGGACTGTACTCAAACTGTTCAGTTTAATAAGGTTAGAGTCCCTCTTTTGTCACCCCACCCTAAATTGAAAGATTTTCTCTGAATTGAAACATGATTGTACAGGGTTTTCTTTGCTACCTCACAAGGAGCGACACTAGAAGCTTACATGTGCTGGTCGGACATTGACAGGGATTACATGGTCAAGCTTGATGTTATCCACTCCCAGCTTGCATAAGCATATGGTCCACTCGAAGTTGATGAATACTCATCCTGATTTATTTATATTTCTTCCTCTTCCTTCATAATGCAGATGGTGAGTTTGAAGATAACACCTATTGGAGCTGAATGCAGATTTAAGACGCTCTGACTGAATTATAGTGTTCAACTTTTTGCCTTATAAATAGTAGACCTTTTTCACATTGTTAGAACTAAATGAGATGTTGATGGAGGAATGATTTAATGGAGATTATGATGTACTGGATCAGGAGGGAGTTGAGTCAGCATATAGTGAATAATCTGTGAAGTCTTCTTCACATTCCATACACCATGAATTATGTTTGTGATGGAAGATTGTTCAAAAATTAATGCAAGGTTTACTTGAGGTTTCCAATGACTAGAAACTGAGCTGGACCATGTGAGTATTGTCGCTGCAAGAGCAAATCAAGGGCTTGGAATCTTGCAGTGAGTGACTCAACTCCTGACTCCCAAGACACAAGTCAGAAGTGTGATGGAATAATCCCCATTTGCCTGGATGAGTGCAGCTCTAACAATGCTCAAGAAACTCAACACTATCCAGGACAAAACAACTGGCAAGACATCTACAAACATTCACTCTCCCCAGGTACTGATGCTCAGTATTAGCAGTGTGGAAAATTTACAGATCCACTGCAAAAATTAATCAAAGCATCTTTCAAAACTACACAACCGCTCTGGAAGAACAAGAGCAACAGACACATGAGAATACCACGATCTGCAAGTTCCCCTCCAGGTCACTCATCATCCTGACTTGGAAATATACATTGCTATTCCTTCACTCTGGCCAAAATCCTGAATTTCCCTCAAAGTTTTATAGGTGTACTTACAGCAAGTGGACTGCAGATCTTCAAGAACTTTCACCATCACCTTCTTTAGGGCAATTAGGGAAGCTCAAATCCCCTGAAGAAATCCAAAAATAAACTATCCAATGGCCAGTGAGCAATAATCCACCATGTTGAAGTCATAACTCAGGATGTTTTAGAGATTGCTGCTTTTATTAGTTTCTATTACTGACTGGTACTGTCACCAACGCCTCTGAGCTTGGAAAAGGAAAGGTATTGTCCAGATTACTATTTGGGTGGCCATCAGCATAAATATGCTTAGGCTTGGCTATGATCTAATTTCAGAATAGCTAGTTGGTGCTCAATATACTTGCCTTCCCATGATTATTCATTAGGGTGAGACACAAGAGCGGACGAAATGCACGTATCAATACCCTCCTGAGAGGAGGTGTAAAAATCACTGGGGGAGTGTTAAGTCTGAAAGAGATTTGTTGCGCTGGTGCGAATACTGGCCAAGAACGAAGAACATAAAAGTAGATTTCACATTAATTGTGAGGCACTCAACATTTTGAAGTAGATTTCAAGTCTCACACTAGTATGAATTTGTCTCAGTGATTATGCTTTCTCTTTGATTGTAAAGGCTGTGTGTTCAAACATCACTCCAGAACCTGAGCATGCAATTCAGTTGATATGTCACTGCACTTTTGAGGCTGTACAATGTCACCATGTGAGGATTTGGAGGAGCTGGTGTTGGACTGGAGTGGACAAAGTTAAAAATCACACCTCCAACCAGGTTATAATCCAACAGGTTTATTTGGAAGTATTCACTTCTGCTTCCAAATAAACTTGTTGGACTATGACCTGGTGTTCTGTGATTTTCAACCATGTGAGGAGCCATTCCTCGGCTGTGAAATTGAAGTCTCAGGTGGATACTGAAGAACCCATGACACGATTGAAAGAAAAGCAGGGGGTCCTACTGATATCTTGACTGACATTTTTCCTTTGATCAACACTGCTTTAGCACATTCTTGTTTGTGTGATCACATGTGTTCGCCTGTATAAGACATCACTTCAAAATAGTTCACTACATAGAACATTTAAATATATGTGAAAACAGTCATTAGTATGGAGTATTAGTTTCTCACTGAAGTGCCAGTAGAGTCATGCCAGGATTGGCATGTGCTTGATAAACCTCTCAAGTCCCAAATACTATTGCATGATGCAAATTGTCAACGCAATTTTAAAGTGTTAACTTCAAATTTCTGTTGCTTCAGAATGCAACAACAAATCACATTGATATAACTGGTCATGTCAGATCTATGTGAAACAGAAAGCAATGATTTGAATAAAGTTCACAATATCTTACACAGGACAGCAAAGAACCTCAAATTTATTTTCCTGTTTGTGCTGAAAAGGCTAATCTCCACAGTAGCTGTAACAAAAGTCCTATGGCAGTCCACAGATCTCCTGGGCTACTGGGGAGGAAAATAAGCCAGGCATCCTGTTCCTGACTGCTAGTGTGGGATTCCCTCTGGGAAAGGCATTCGTACAGATACAGAGTGAGCATCCAATTGAATTGAACTGTGATACGTGCTTGATCAAATATTATGTTAATTCATACATGAATAACCACTTGAGTGAGATATTAGAGGACAGCTCACACCCATGTAAGCACATGACAACAGAGACCCCCAAAGAGGGGGAGAAAATGGCACAAGTGTGCATTTTCAGATGGACAAGTGCATTTGCGTTCACTGTCCATCTCTACAGTGGAGTTGGGATTGCAGTGGGTACACTGCAGGGTTTCAATTTTAGATGTGTAATCAAGTCAGACACCCGATAATTATCAAAACAAAACAGTTGAGTCTTAAAGTGCAGAGCCAGGAGAGCTCAACAAAATGACAATTGACTGAAAGCGGTGTCTTGGGATTGAACATGTCTTCTTATTAACAGGTCCCAACTTGTCCCAGTGCCCTGGGACTGAGCTGCTTTGTTTGTGGAGATTAGACTGAGTGCTCCTCAGAATCATGTTAAAGGAAAACGCACATAGTAATATCAAACAGCTGGGGTGGGGGGAGCAGCTGATGGCAGCCCAGGCAGTTGGGAGTGTGTTCTGCTGTGAGCTGTGATATGAAAATAGATTGAGTAGGGTGATCTACAACAAAACAATCATTCAACAACTTGTGAAGAGAAATGACTGTCACCACTATGAACTGTAATCTTCCTCACTTCTACATATGCCATCTGGTCACACATTGTGCAAACCAATAACTAGGCATTTCATGTAATTAGCTGTTGTGTTGTTGTCAGTCCTGTAAGGTTGAACAGACTGCACCTTGCTTGTCATAAACCTACAATTTATTTTTTTCTTTCCCTCATTGATGTTGGCTCCTTGCTGGGGTTACAGTTCTACAGGTGCCTTCTAATATGGCCTGCATTTTTGTGATTGTAAGTAGTGAATGTTAAGAAGCTCTTTGTGAAGGAGGATCTTGCTTCAGAGTTAATTCTATCCTCATTTGACATCCACACAATTCCTTAGGTGTATGACCTGAACTGCTTGTACCCTCTTCAAACTAAGGTCACTGAGACCAACTGTAGTTTATAGAGTCATAGAGTCAGACAGCACAGAAACAGACCCTTCAGTCCAACCAGTCCCTGCTGACCATAATCCCAAACTAAACTAGTCCCATGTGCCAGTGCTTGGCCCATATCCCTCCAAACATTTCTTATTCAAGTACTTATCCTAAAGTCTTTTAAACATTGTAACTGTACCCACATCCACCACTCACTCTGGAAGTTCATTCCACACCCAAACCACTCTCTGTGTAAAAATATTGCCCCTCGTGTCTTTAAATCTTTCTCCTCCTCTCACCTTAAAATTATACCGCCTCGCCTTGAAATCCCCCACTTTAGGGAAAAGCCATTCACCTTATCTATATCTCTCATGATTTTATAAACCCCTACAAGGTCACCTATCAACCTCATATGCTTCAGTAAAAATGGTCCCAATTTATCCAGCCTCTCCTTGTAACTCAAACCCTCCATTTCTGGCAACATCCTGGTAAATATCTTCTTAAGCCTCTCCACCTTAATAATATCCTTCCAATAACAGGGCAACCAGAACTGGACACAGTACTCCAGAAGACACCTCACCAAGGTCCTGTACAACCTCAACATGACACCCCCAACTGCTACACTCAAAGGTCTGAGCAATGAAGACAAGCGTGCTAAACACCTTCTTAGCAACCCTGTTTATATGTGACACAAAGTTCAAACAGTAACGTACCTGAACCCCAAGGTCTATCTGTTCTGCAATTACTCAAGACACTAGTTTTAATTGTCTAAGTCCTGCCCTTGTTTGTTTTACAAAAATGCAAAACCTCACACTTATTCAAATGAAACTCCATCTGCCACTCTTCAATCCATTGACCAAGTTGATCAAGATCTCTTTGTAATCTTAGATAACCTTCTCCACTATTCAACTAACTTTGGTATCATCTGCTAACTTACAAACCATGCCTTCTATATTCTTAGCTAAATCATTTATATAAATGACAAGCAAAAGTGGACACAATACCAATCCCTTGGTAGAAAGTGAAGACTGCAGATGCTGGAGATCAGAGTCGAAGAGTGTGGCGCTGGATAAGCACAGCAGATCAGTCAGCATCTGAGGAGCAGGAGAGTTGATGTTTTCTTAGAGGAGCAGGATGCTGCCTGACTGGCTGTGTTTTTTCAGCATCACACTCTTCGACTCAATACCCTATGGAACACTGCTGGTAACTGGCCTCCAGTCTGAAAAACAACCTCAACCATCACTCTCTGTCTCCTGCCATTAAGATAATTTTGTTTGCAATTGGAAAACTCACTCTGAATCCCATGCAATTTAACTTTATGAATTAGTCCACCGTGTAAACCTTGTCAAAGGCTATGATGTTCCTGGCTAAGATCAACTTTCTCATAACAAACCAAGAATTGAACCTCCGTTAACAAGATAAATGACAAAACTTGACTACATTTATTTTTGCTACAAAGTACATTTGTATTTGCATAAACATGTGTTTGTACTTCAAAAGACCTACAGACTCATGCTGGTAGTGAGGATTACTGATATTATAAGAGACCAGAGTGTCCCTGAAATTAGGGAGGGCAAAAATCTATTGTAGTTCCTGCTTCTCATCTAGTGGCTCCTGGTGGGGCATAGACATAAGGACCAAAATTAAAAAGCCCACTGACAGTCATCATGCTGACTCATCATATGGGCTAGAACTAGTACAACTGTTCCTTAGAGAGTGCCAGCAACTTAAGAGGGGGTGGGGGGAAGAAAAACATCCTGGTCAAGTTCCATGTGCTAAGTTAATAATGTCCAAAACAGCTTTAGTTCAATGATAATGTTTATTAGGAATCACCCAGTTTATTCCTGAAACAATAGCATCTTATTTCGTCAGCAAGAATAGTCAAGGGAGCATTGGTTCATTGCATTCCAAATTATTTTAATTTGTGGTTGCTTCTTACAACGGTGAAATTTGAACAAGGTAACTTCTTGTTGTTCTTTGTAATTTTACATGCAAACTGAAAAACCCGATGTGGACTGGAAAAATATGCAGGTAGAAGATTAATTGGTTGAGGCTGTACTTCTTAGACTGTAAGCCAGAGGAACAGGAGACCACTCAGCCCATAAAGTCTGCTCCACCATTCATAGCTGATCTGATAATCCTTAACTGCACATTCCTGTTTTTTTCCTGACAACTTCTGACTCCCTTACCGATTAAAAATCTGCCTAAATTTAAATATATTTCATGACCCAGCCACAACAACCTTGTTGAGTGAAGAATTCCACAGATTTACTCGTCTTTGTGAGAATAAATTCCTCCTCATCTCTGTCTTAAATGTGTGATGCCTCATTCTGAGATTGTGCTTTTTGTTCCAGACTTTTCCACAACGGAATCTTTCCGCATCTACTCTGTCAAGTCTCTCAAGAATCTTGTATGTTTCATTAATGTCACCTCTCATGCTTCTAAATTCTGATGAGTAAAGGCCCAACCTACTCAACCTCTCCTCAAAAGACAATCTCTCCAATCTCACTATGAACCATTTCTGAACTGCCTCCGATGCCAGTGCATCTTTCCTTAAGGCCACAACTATTCACAATATTCCATCTGTGGTCTGACAAGTGCTGCGTACGATTTTAGCAAAACCTCACTTCTTTCATAACAAACAAAAACAGTAATTCTTGGGAAAAAAATCAGCAGATCCGGTAGGATCTGTGTACAGAAAACAGAGTTAATGGTTTGAATTCTGTGACCTTTCCTCAGAACCCTCTTTACCTTAATCTTCCATTTTCATTGAAATAAAGGCCAACATTCCATTTGCCTTCCCGATTACCTGCTGAACTTTGATGCTAATTTTTTGTGATTCATGTATAAGAGCTCTCAAATCCTTTTGTTCAGTAAGTTTATACAGTCTTTCTGAATGTGAGTAACAATCAGCTCCTCTATTTTTCCTGCCAAAGTGTATAATCCCATGTTTTTCTCCATTATGTGCCCTCTGCCAAGTCTTTACCCACTCACTTAACTGCCAATATTCCTCTGCAGACTCTTTGTGTCATCATCACCATTTGCCCTCCCACCTATTTTTGTGGTGCGCCACAAACATCACTTTCACATCCAAGACATGTGCATATATATAAAATATATGCATACATATATTTTAAATAATTGTGGCCCCAGGATTGATCACAGGCAGTCCATCAGTTAGAGGTTGCCATCCTGAAAATGTTCCCTTCATCTCAACTCTCTAGTTCCCTTCATCTCAACTCTCTATCTTCCATTAGCCAATTAGTTCACCAGTTGGCTCATCTTCTATTCATGATAATAGACTACTTCCAATGCCATGGGCCCTTATCTCAGTAGCCTAATGTGTAGTACCTGAGTGAAAAAGGTTAGCTAAGAATGTAACAGGATCTTGATCAACTGGCCAGTAGGCTGATAAATGGCAGCCGCAGTTTAATTCAAATAAATATGAAGTGTTGCATTTGGTAAGAAAAACCAGGACAGGACTTAAACAGTTAAAGATAGGGCCCTGGGGATGTTGAGGAAGAGAGAGACATGAAATGCAAGGATATAGTTCCTTGAAAGTGGTGTCAGGGTGCTGAAGAAGACATTTGGCACACCTGCCTTCATCAGTCAGAGCATTGAATACAGGTGTTGGGACATCATATTACAGCTGTACAAGATGTTTGTAAGTCTCTCCCATCCACTGCCTCCAACTTTATAGGCCCACAACCCCACACCACCCGTTCCTACCTCCTACCCAAAATCCACAAACCTAACTGCCCCACCCGACCCATTGTCTCAGCCTGCTCCTGCCCCACCGAACTCATCTCTGCATACCTCGACACGGTCCTGTCCTCCTTAGTCCAAGAACTCCCCACCTACGTTCGGGACACCACCCACGCCCTCCACCTCCTCCATGATTTTCACTTCCTCAGCCCCGAATGCCTTATCTTCATGATGGACATCCAGTCCCTATACACCTTCATCCCCATCACGAAGGCCTCCAAGCCCTCTGCTTCTTCCTCTCCCTCCGACCCAACCAGTACCGTTCCACTGACACCCTCCTTCGACTGACTGAACTGGTCCTCACTCTTAACAACTTCTCCTTCCAATCCTCCCACTTCCTCCAAACCAAAGGAGTAGCCATGGGCACCCGCATGGGCCCCAGCTATGCCTGCCTCTTTGTTGGATTCATGGAACAGTCCATCTTCCGCAGCTACACTGGTACCACGCCCCATCTTTTCCTCCGCCACATCAATGATTGTATTGGCGCTACCTTGTGCTCTCACGAGGAGGTTGAACAGTTCATCCACTTTACTAACACCTTCCACCCCGACCTCCAATTTACCTGGACCGTCTCAGACTCCTTCCTAGACCTCTCCATTTCTATCTCGGGCGACCGACTCAACACAGACATTTACTACAAACCGACTGACTCCCACAGCTACCTAGATTACACCTTTTCCCACCCTGCCTCCTGTAAAAACGCCATCCCATACTCCCAATTCCTCCGCCTCCGCCGCATCTGCTCCCAGGAGGACCAATTCCAATACCGAACAACTCAAATGGCCTCCTTCTTCAAAGACTGCAATTTCCCCTCAGACATGGTTGACGATGCTCTCCACCGCATTTCCTCCACTTCCCGCACCTCTGCCCTTGAACTCCGCCCCTCCAATCGCCACCAGGACAGAACCCCACTGGTCCTCACCTTCCACCCCACCAACCTCTGGATACATTGTATCATCCTCCGTCATTTCTGCCACCTCCAGACAGACCCCACCACCAGGGATATATTTCTCTCTCCACCCTTATCAGCGTTCCGGAGAGACCACTCCCTCCGCGACTCCCTCGTCAGGTCCACACCCCCTACCAACCCAACCTCCTTTCACAGCACCTTCCCCTGCAACCGCAAAAAATGCAAAACTTGCATCCACACCTCCCCCCTCACCTCCCTCCAAGGCCCCAATGGATCCTTCTATATCTGTCACAAATTCACCTGCACCTCCACACACATCATTTACTGCATCCGCTGCACCCGATGTGGTCTCCTCTACATTGGGGAGACAGGCTGCCTACTTGTGGAACATTTCAGGGAACACCTCTGGGACACCCGTACCAACCAACCCAACCATCCCATGGCTGAACACTTTAGCTCCCCCTCCCACTCCGCCAATGACATGCAGGTCCTTGGCCTCCTCCATCGCCAGACCCTGGCCACACAACACCTGGAGGAACAGCGCCTCATCTTCCGCCTAGGAACCCTCCAACCACACGAGATGAATGTAGATTTCTCCAGCTTCCTCATTTCCCCTCCCCCCACCTTATCTCAGTCCCAACCCTCGGATTCAGCACCGCCCTCTTGACCTGCAATCTTCTTCCCGACCTCTCCGCCCCCACCCGCTCTCCGGCCTATCACTCTCACCCTCACCTCCTTCCACCTGTCATATTCCAGTGCCCCTCCCCCAAATTTCCTCCCCCCTACCTTTTATCTCAGCCCGTTTGGAACACCAGCCTCATTCCTGAAGAACAGCTAATGCCCGAAACGTCGATTCTCCTGCTCCTCGGATGCTGCCTGGCCTGCTGTATTTTTCCAGCACCACATTTTTCAACTCTGGTACTCCAGCATCTGCAGTCCTCACTTTCTCCAAGATGTTTGTAAGACAATGTTTGAAGTACTGCACACAATTCTGGTTGTCCTGTTATAGGAAGGATGTTATTACACTGGAAAGGGTGTGTGAAATATTTATAAAGATGTTACCAAAACTGGAGAGTTTGAGTTTTAATGAGAGGCTGGATAGGCTGGGACTTTTTTTCCCTGGAGAATGAAGGCTGAGGGGTGACCTTCTAGAAGTTTATAAACTCATAAGGGCATAGATAAGATGAATAGCTAACGTCTACGCCCTCGTGTAGGTGAGTCCACAAATAAAGGGCATAGGGTCAAAATAAGAGGAAAAAGAGTTAAATGGGACCTGAGGGGCAACTTTTTCACACAGAGGGTGGTGTGCATATGAAACAAGCTGCCAGAGGAAGTGGTAGAGTTGAGTATAATTACAGCATTTAAAAGATATTTGAATAGGTACATGAATAGGAAAGGTTTAGAGGGGCATGGGCCAAATGCAAGCAATTGGGAATAGTTCAGTTCAGGAAATCTGATTGGCTTGGGCAAATTAGGCGAAAAGGTTGGTATCTGTGCTCTATGACTCTACGTCGCCATGAAATTCTTTTAAAACACAAAATTTATTGCATCCACTCGGTCCCCTTTATTTAATCTCCCTAAAGAATTCTAGTATGTTTGTTTAGCATGATTTCCCTTCATGAAGCCATGCTGATGCGACTCCACTATATTGGTTTTGTGGCAGCTTTATCATCATCCAGATAGAAAGTTGCAATGGCCAGCAATTATTTGCAATGAGATGAAAATGAAAAGAATGTCAGAGACTTAGGCAGGCTGACACTCATGTTTTCAGCCGCATTTAGCCTTGTGTTGGTAATATCACTTCAATCTGCAAACAAAGTTATTTTTCTTGAAGGCACCGATTTTATCTCAAGCACAATGAATGGGCATCAATTAAAAAAGGTTTGGCCGAACTGGTCCTCACCCTTAACAATTTCTCCTTTGAATCCTCCCACTTCCTCCAGACCAAAGGCGTAGCCATGGGCACACGTATGGGCCCCAGCTTTGCCGGTCTCTTTGTTGGCTATGTAGAACAGTTGATCTTCCGTAATTACACCGGCACCACTCCCCACCTCTTCCTCCGCTACATTGATGACTGCATTGGCGCCACCTTGTGCTCCCGCGAGGAGGTTGAGCAATTCATCAACTTCACCAACACATTCCACCCTGACCTTAAATTTACTTGGACCATCTCTGACACCTCGCTCCCCTTCCTGGACCTCTCCATCTCCATTAGTGATGACCGACTTGACACTGACATTTTTAACAAACCCACCGACTCCCACAGCTACCTGAATTACACCTCTTCCCACCCTATCTCTTGCAAAAATGCCATCCCGTATTCCCAATTTCTCTGCCTCCGCCGTATCTGCTCCCAGGAGGACCAGTTCCACCACAGAACACACCAGATGGCCTCCTTCTTTAGAGACCGCAATTTCCCTTCCCACGTGGTTAAGGATACCCTCCAATGCATCTCGTCCACATCCCGCACCTCCGCCCTCAGACCCCACCCCTCCAACCGTAACAAGGACAGAACGCCCCTGGTGCTCACCTTCCACCCTACAAACCTTTGCATAAACCAAATCATCCGCCGACATTTCCGCCACCTCCAAACAGACCCCACCACCAGGGATATATTTCCCTCCCCACCCCTTTCCGCCTTCCGCAAAGACCGTTCCCTCCGTGACTACCTGGTCAGGTCCACACCCCCCTATGACCCACGCTCCTATTCTGGCACTTTCCCCTGCCACCGCAGGAACTGTAAAACCTGTGCCCACACCTCCTCCCTCACCTCTATTCAAGGCCCTAAAGGAGCCTTCCACATCCATCAAAGTTTTACCTGCACATCCACTAATATCATTTATTGTATCCGTTGCTCCCGATGTGGTCTCCTCTACATTGGGGAGACTGGACGCCTCTTAGCAGAGCGCTTTAGGGAACATCTCCGAGACACCCGCACCAATCAACGAAACCGCCCCGTGGCCCAACATTTCAACTCCCCCTCCCATTCTGCCGAGGACATGGAGGTCCTGGGCCTCCTTCACCGCCGCTCCCTCACCACCAGACGCCTGGAGGAAGAACACCTCATCTTCCACCTCGGAACACTTCAACCCCAGGGCATCAATGTGGACTTCAACAGCTTCCTCATTTCCCCTTCCCCCACCTCATCCTAGTTTCAAACTTCCAGCTCAGCACTGTCTCCTTGACTTGTCCAGACATGTCCGACCTGCCTATCTCCTTTTCCACCTATCCACTCCACCCTCTCCTCCTTGACCTATCACCTTCATCTCCTCCCCCACTCACCCATTGTACTCTATGCTACTCTTTCCCCACCCCCACCCTCCTCTAGCTTATCTCTCCACACTTCAGGCTCACTGCCTTTATTCCTGATGAAGGGCTTTTACCCGAAACGTCGATTTTGCTGCACGTTGGATGCTGCCTGAACTGCTGTGCTCTTCCAGCACCTCTAATCCAGTATTTGGTTTCCAGCATCTGCAGTTATTGTTTTTACCTCATCAATTAAAAAAAACCTATTCACAAAAAACATGTAGTGTGGAAGTAGGAAATCTGAAATGAAATACTGGAAATCCTCAGCCAACTGGGCAGCACATTTGGAGAGAGAAGCAGAGATGACGTTTCAGCTGGATAGCTGTCCATGGGAAACATTAGCTCAGTTTCTCTCTCCACAGATTCTGCCTGACTTGCTAAGCATTGCTGTAAGCATTTTTTGCAATGGGAAAAACCATTTATTTTGAGAGAAGTGAGGCGAATGATAGGATAGTAAAGAAGATGTTTGGTATGCTTTCCTTTGTTGATCAGAGCATTGAATCTAGGAGTTGGGAGGTACAGTTGCAGCTGTACAGAACATTGGTTAGGCCACTTTTGGAATATTATACGTAATTTTGGTCTCCCTGTTATAGCAAGGATGTTGTGAAACTTGAAAGAGTTCAGGAAAGATTTACAAGCAGCTTGCCAATGTTGAGGGGTTTAAGCTATTGGAAGAGGCTAAATAGGCTGGGACTGTTTTCCCTGGAGCATCGGAGACTGAGGGGCATAGGGTCAAAATAAGAGGAAAAAGATTTAACTGGGATCATGAGGGGTATGGATAGGATAAATAGACGTGGGGGAGTGCAGAACAAGAGGGCATAGGTTTAGGGTGAGGGGGTGAAAATTTAAAAGGGACCTAGGGGGCAACACCTTCACACAGAGGGTGGTGCGTGTATGGAATGAGCTGCCAGAGGAAGTGGTGGAAGCTGGTACAACTGCAACATTTAAAAGGCATCTGGATGGGTATATTAATAGGAAAGGTTTAGACGGATATGGGCCAAGTGCTGGCAAATGGGACAAGATTAGGTTAGGATGGATGAGTTGGATCAAAGGATCTGTTTCTGTGCTGTACATTTCTATGGCTCCATGACTTTATGTGCAGGCTAGGTGAATTGGCCATGCCAAATTGCCCTTAGTGTCCAGCGATGTCCAGGCCAGGTGGAATAGGCCATGGGAAATGCAGGGTTACAGTGATGGGGTGGGATGCGTTTCGGAGGGTCAGTTTGGACTCAATGGACCAAACTGCCCACTTCCACACTCTAGGGATTCCATGATTTGTATGAAAGTAGAACTCCATGTTATTTTCATCTGAACTTCATGCATAAAATTATCAGTTAGGATCACTGGATAGTAATTAGAATTAGGAGAGATGACCATTTGAAAAATAAATTCTGGAGTATTGTGCACATTACATTACAGTGTGGAAACAGGCCCTTCGGCCCAACAAGTCCACACTGACCCACTGAAGCGCAACCCACCCATACCCCTAATCTAACACTATGGACAATTCACCTGGCTTGCACATCTTTGGGAGGAAACCCACACAGACATGGGGAGAATGTGCAAGCTCCACACAGTCAGTCGCCTGGGGTAGGAATTGAACCCAGGTCTCTGGTGCTGTGAGGCAGCAGTGCTAACCACTGTGCCACCCAAAGTATTAGTCTTTTTATGGAAGGAAGGATATAAAGCCATTGGAGGCATTTCAAAGAAAGTTTATGATACTAATATCTGGTATGGATGTATTATGTCATGAAAACAGATTAGACTGAGTTCCATCTGCTGGAGTTTAGAAGAATAAGAGATAACTTGATTGACTGTGTTTTGCTTCAATGTAGAAAGCGTGTTTCGTCTTGTGGGAGAAGTAAGGACTAGGTGTCAAAATAAAAACAAGGGGTTTCATAATAATGGGTTGTTCAATTAAAACAGAAGTGAGAAGAAACCTTGTTTCTCTCAGAGGTTTGTGAATTTGTGGAAGCCTCTTCCTCAAAAGATAGGAGAAGTAGCACCTCTGTGTGGTTTTCAGGCAAAGGTGGATAGATCATTGGTAAGTAAGGGTATGAAAGGCTATTGGTGGGTATGCAGAGTTGAGGTTACATTCAGATTAGCCATTGTCTTAAAGGCTGGAGGGTCCCAATGGCCTACTCTTAGCTCATTTGTATACATGTATGGGTGTTGCCTATAGTCTTGAATCCAGTGATGGTTTTGCCAACTGAGTTTAATTAACTCGTGCATATGAAGACACTTTGTCTCTTGGAGCTTGATGCCACTGGTATGGCAGCTGGGGTAGATCTGAAAGATGATATAAATGGATCAATAAAATCTATAAATGTGGGCATCTTTATTATGAATGACTCAGATGCCAGTCACTATTTGACCACATCAGTACAAGCAAAAGGCTTAAAGATTAGGTCAAATACTTCATCATTTTTCAAAGTCCAACAATGAATGCCAATGGTCTAATCACTTTGGAAGGCATCATAGTCAAACTCATTTTACTTAAATGCCCAGAATAATCTAGCCACCTCTGAGAAGGCGACTGGTCAAAGTCAGTTTCACTACATGCTACCCCATATTAAACATCATTAATTTGTCTTTACATTAACCAGATCAAACGCTGGTGTTCTGAACAGGGTTACCATTAGGTTTTCTGTCTCCTTTCCCCTCTTTAAACTTAGTGTGTGGAGCTGGAAGAATGGAAATGTCAACAGGCATTCCTGAATTTAATTTTCCCAGTTACATTAAAAAGAATGTATGAAAGGGAAAACAAAAATGGAGAATAGAGAGAAGAGCAGATTTAAAAGGGATATTGAAAAACTGCATGAAATTCCTAAAGCTGGAAAGCTGATTCCTGCACAGCTGCTTTTATTATTTTACCACTGGTTTCCAGGGTTATCCCAAAATTTCCTGGCCTGCCTGGATTACAACTGGCAACCTTTGTTGAGCCGTTTGGCCGAAGTTGCATGGCCGATTGTATCTGATCGCAGTTACATCAGCTCCTGGAATAGTGGGAAAAAACACAAAATTAGGATCAATAGTGGCCTAACATCAGCCTCGTGTGCCATGCACTTCTCGATTCGTGGGATTAGCACACAACTACTATTTCATATCTCCCAATGTTTGGCTAGAATCAAACTTCCCACAACTGAGTTCCAAGGCTCCTGGCCAAAGAAAAACAAGACCAGCACGTACTGAGTCCTGGTAGCTAGTTGATCCAGTTTCCATTTAATCATTGTTATAGTTTGAATGGACGATAAGAGCACAACAGATCCAACATGAGAGTTGGAGCATATCCAGCCACATTCCAAAGTCCTCTTGGTCCACTCCAAGTACGATGAATTCGTGAACAAGTGGTTCCAACCGTCCCAAACCGTAATTTCAAAGCGTCCGTGACATTGCAATTGTGGTCACGGTGAAAATTAGCAAATGGTTCCAAGGATGTGGCGGGAACTCGGGGCCAATTCCAAATAGCATTGTTTATCATGAATGAGTTGCAAAGCGAGCACTGAAAGAGAATCACTGGTGTGATTCCAGTTTGAGTGCTGAATAGCGAATTTCACCATCAAACAGAATCAACTAAACAAAAAGCACTTCAATAATTAGATTAAGGCTTCATCTCCTTTGCAATAAAAACGAACCATCTACCAGGTGTTGCAAACTTCTATACGTACCATAGAATATAGAAACAGGTTAACAAATATCCAAATGTTTTTAGAAAGTATCGATTTCGATAGTCATCCATTCTTTAAAACTAATTGTTTCCAGTTTTTATTCAACAATACCGTTGCTTGTTTAGTCCACGTTAGTATATTGATTTTCAATTCTGAAAGATAGGAACAAAGTTTTCAACGGCTGGAATTATTGCTATTCATTTAAGTATTTCAGGTCTCTATGTATTTGTGCTGACTGAACACATCGAGTAATAACGACTGTGTCACTTGTAAAACTCGTTGACTTTCTTATGTAATTCAAATCAGTTCAGACAGCTGGGGTGATTTTAATTCTGAATTATATTTTCAAAATACAAATGACTTGAAGAAATTAAATTAATGAGATGTTGAATCATTTGAATTATTATTAATATTCCGAAATGTGGCTTTGCTAAAATTTTGAACATTACTTAGTTTTAGTGTGGTCTAATTTTGAATTAATTTGTAAATGCCATTAAAATAATTTGGTCATAATTACACACATCTCCTTTCAATAATTGCTTGAGGACAACTTATCGCTTGCCAAACGGATATTAAAATATATGATAAAAGCAACGAATGATAAAGGGAAGATCGATGTCAATCGAAAAGGTACAATATAACGCTATCGGAGTGACGGTCATTCTTTGAATATGATTTGGAGATGCCGGTGTTGGACTGGAGTGGACAAAGTTAAAAATCACACCACACCAGGTTATAGTCCAACAGGTTTAATTAGAAGCACTAGCTTTCCGAGCGCTGCTCCTTCATCAGGGAGTTGTGGAGTACACAATTGTAAGAGACTGAATTTTTAGCAAATAAATTCTTGTCTTGCAATTGTGTACTCCACAACCACCTGATGAAGGAGCAGCGCTCGGAAAGCTAGTTCTTTGAATACCATTAGATTTACATCGGGTCCCCTCTCTAGCAGTTTCCAAAGTTACCTGTTTAAATTCGGCTTGTTACATCAAACAGTTTTGCACATATTCGACGTTTACTTATCTCTGATGGGCTGTGAATTCAACGGAAAGGATTAATATTTGAAAAAAGCTCAATAATTTCGTTGAAAATATCATGAAATATTGTGGGTTTCTTCCCCTACACTGATTCTGGGTGTTCATACATCTGAAATGGAGCTGATCCTATCTCTGATGCAGCACCTGGCTTACTGCGCTGCTGTGCCGTTGGTTTACGACAGAATTTCGATCTCCAGTTAAACTCGCAGTTTAAAGCCAGGTTTACATTTTATAATTTTCTCATGTAAAATTAAATGTTAGATATTCGAAACCCTGCTCAGTGAGCAAAATGTCTGATGTGTATTCAGTTGTGGGGGAATCACCTAGCGACTGGTTTCTATCTTTCCTGTCTAAAAAGATAAAATATACAGTATTTAATGCAATGTTAGAAAAATAATGAGAAAGCATTTGTCACCGGGTTAAAAATTCTGGAAAAAATATTATAAGTGAACATTTATATCATTTCTATGGGGGGGAGGGGGGTACACTCCAGCTCTTTTGGTTAATTTTTTGCGTTTTTTTGGAACAAAACAAAACCTTGTTTTAAATCAGTTCAGTAGCAGACTATGAAACACATGAAGGACCAAAATTGATTTCTAAGAGTGATTGGAATGTTGTACCCTCATCGCTTGTAGCTCTTTCACCTAACTTATTCAGGAAATTCTTGTCTACCAGTCGACAGAATTCCTTCTCAACAAACAAAGGTATCGGGGGGTCTCTGTAAATAATTGTACCATTCACCCCGTCTGGTTGTGTATGAGTTTAGTGTGTTAGCGGAACGGGGAGACGTTTTATTTTATAGATAAATCTAGAACACAACGAATGAAATCACTTTCATTGAAGGAAATCTTCTAATTTGCCTCCCTAACAATGTTTAACCCATTGTTGGTTATCCCTTTTCATCCAATTACTTTTGTAACTGAATCCAGCCGAGTGGAGATTGTAATCACAAACTCTTCGATCATGGGATTCTGCTTTTCAAGACTGAATTATCAAGTTTCGAGCAGCTCCGAAAAGTGATGCATTTTTGTACCTCACCTGTACGCTGTGAATGAATGAGAATGATTTTATTTAAAACGTAATTCCTCTCAATCAATTTTAAAATCCAGCTCATTTTTATACAAATTCTGCTAATATCCTGACTAACTGTTCTGCAGTTCGTTCGCAATGCAGATCACGCTTTGTCCCAAATTATCCCAGACCCACCAAACGGGAAAATTGATCCAAGATTGAACAACTCGTGGCTGGAGGTTTAGGATCAGATTTCACAAATGTCACCAGCTCCAATAGATAGTCTCATTGCATGCCAATTGTGGAGTGCATTTGGTCGGTCTTGATTGGCATCGGTGACCACACACACATTGATTGCAGAAATGAAAGGAAAATTGGAATTTTTTGGACATCTGAAACAATAAAAGCAGAAATCCCTGGGAATTTACAGCGACGCAGTCAGTGTTTGTAGCGAGTAAAGGAAGGTTGCGTGGGGTGGGGCCGGCTTAAACTCCTCACCGATGCTATCCCAATTTGACCACGTTGATTCACCATTTATAGACTACCTGTTAGTCACGTTTATACATATTAAAGCTTCATAACCATTTAACATTTCCTGTATTTTTAATATGTGGCAAAAGCGGACAATTGACTGAGGTCGATTTTACACGTAACATTGTACTGTTTTTGAGGGGAGAATATTTCTAATTTGTTACAGAAACTGCCAATACATCAACAGTTACATTTACATGACCTGTTGTTTAAAGCTCATTCCGTGTTTCCGTAATAACAATTTAAAGAGTAAAACTAACGATTAGTCTCTTGTGTTTAAATTGCAATAAGGGCTTCATCTCAATTTGAAACATTTTCGGTTTTAAGAGGCATTTAACTGCAAGGCAATGATACAGTAACTGTCGACCGTATTCCTAAATCCACCCACAGGATGGAGAGTGTGAATGTGAGCGTTACTGAGCAGAGCTGATCCTGAATTTTGGATGCTGTCCACCAAATTGACAGAAGGATGTGTCTATACAGATGTGCGGCCACGTAAAATAAAATCTGATTTGATGAAAAGTGGAAAGAAATTAATCACTTTTTAAAAAAAATCCAATCGTTTAATATTTTAATTTTCGATTGCATTCGGATTCCGTCCAGTTCGGCGGATATTTTCAATGTAACCGGGGTAACAGGGCGTGGTCAGTTATTTGTCCTTCACTCCATCACACCCCACCCTCCTTCACCAGGAACTATTTTTCGTTAGTTTGCATATTACATGTTACGTGGCTAAATACTGAGTCCTAAGATGCAATGTATGGTTTTGAACATGGCAATCCTGGGTTATTATGGTTGGGCCAGTATAGTATGTCACTTTAATTGAGCACAATCCTGTGGCGATGCAACCATTTTCCACCTCAGAATCTGTGGTACCTCTGTAGTTGGTACAATTGTAACCTTCTCTTGTAGTTTTCAAAATCCAATGCAAGTGATAGCTATGTTGGCGTGTCTGTGTGTACGACTGTATGTGTGTGTATCTCTCAATGTGAGGATGCCTCGCTTCTAATATAGCGTTGAAAGTAAATGAAGGCCAGGGGTAGGGTGAGACACGTTTTTCTGGATATTAAAACAATTAATTTCATATACACAAATGCATTACTCCCCTCAGATACTTGAATGCTATAAAAATTAAGCAACAAAAATGTAATTTGTGTCATCACGTACTTCAAAAGGACATTTGGATAATTAGACATTATTGCAAGCAACCATTAAATAAAACCTGTGGTTAAATACCTTCCGTCAATTGCCTCCAATTCTCTGCATTATGAACAGAAAATTTCGGAAATTCACAGCAGATCAATTCTCGAATAAAGAAGAGATCTAGTTTCAATTAGACCTTCCAGTTAAACATCTAAACGTGAAATTCTCTCTGACTGACCTGCTGAGTAGTTCAAGAATATATCTTAAATTCCCACCAAAAAGCGTGATGAAACAAATTGCAGTGGTTCGCTATATACAGTATTTACCGATACTTTTATAATTGACGGTGCTTGACTCCAGCTCTTTAATTGCTGGGTCCGTGGTTGGAACTAAACGGTATTAAGTGTCAATGCTGTAATGACAATAAAATATAATTTTTCCTCCTGACTGTTACACTCACTGTAATGCTGAATGTGACAACCAGATGTAACGCATTACCTCTCAGTCTGGCTCCAGATCGCTTTCTGTATATTTACAGATCTTGTGATGATTTCGTTTAGATTATTGTACGAAACTTTCGGAAGATATGGTTAAATTTAAATATGAGATTGATTTTTAGAAAATGCAGCCTTTGGCTCAGTTTCTAATCTCTGTTTGCGTTTAAAACAGGAATATTTAAACGTAGAATAATAACTCGCTTATTCGGTTCGTCAGGTACCACAATAACCAAGCAGCGACTTTACAATTTTAGGCTGAATGGATATATTATATTTAACAATGTACCCTGAATTAGTGAAGTATCACGTTGCTGATTTGTTAATAACTGAAACTGCCTGTAATTAATACTGTAATAAAGGGGAAATGGTTAGATACAGCTTGCGAACAGATTCAGCTTAACATTCAAGTGGAGACGGTGAACACAATACAGAAGCTGAAACAGTTTTTCTTAAGTGTGTGAATTAAAGACTGGTGACTTTGTCGTCGTGTCCCGTTGGAATAGGCTTATAGGTTAGAATCTTTACACGTTATAAATGATGCTCAGTCCTTTGGTAATCTGTATATACTTTTGGGGTGATGGATCAAGGTACTAATCAACAGAGACATTTATGCAACTAATCCAAAACTGGTTGAATGGAAACATTGGCGGTGGGGGTTGTTTTTTGCTGCGGCCATTTGTTTAAGAATGCAAAGTACACATTTCCTCATTGACGTTCAATCTAATGACCAGCAAGTAGATCAATATCTGCAGTGTATATATCAAGGCCTAATTGAAGGGTATTTGCACTGGAGCATGCTCAGGAAACTTTAATTCTTACCCACAGTAGAATGCCAGTTGTAAGCTATAGTGTGACAGAGAGTTTATCTGTCTCCATTTTAAACTTTTTAAGCCACCATTTTATATTTTGTTTGGTTTTGGTATTATCACTTGTCCTGAAGATACTCACTCTTGATGCCCTATCACCCTCAGGTGAATTGTCTATCTGGACCTTCCCAAGTGCCCATTGTTCACTTCAGTCAGCTAGCCAAGGTGGAAACATTACAGTTAAATTTTCCTGTGACATCCAAAGGAATGCAGGATTTCAGCAGAAATCATTGTGTATTAATTACAAAATAAAATCCTTGCTGATGGCATTACTCCTTTCACCCCTTATTTGTGGAGCTGCAGATAACTCTGGGAGCTCCCACTGTGTTCATCTGACACAACAGAGAGCAAAGCTTAACTGTCATGATCAACATAATTGAACACTTTGATAAGCAATGTATTCAACAACAGACGACCAAGGACATTTGAACTATTATATTACTTATAGGCCTTATAGAGGTTTATAAAATGAGGTGCATGGACAGGGTAAATAGACAAGCTCTATTCCCCAGAATGGGGAAGTCCAAAACTAGAGGGCATGGGTTTAAGGTGAGAGGGGAAAGATTCAAAACGGACCTAAGGGACAATATTTTCATGCAGTGGGTAGTGTGTGTGTGGAACATGCTGCCAGAGAAAGTGGTGGAAGCTGTACAATTACACATTTAAATGGCATCTGGATGGGTGTATGAATAGGAAGGATTTGGAGGGATGTAGGCCAAATGGGACAAGATTTATTTAGGATATCTAGCTGGCATGGATAAGTTTGACCGAGTGGTCTGTTTCCATGCTATACATCTCTATGACTCAATGACGCTAAGATTTCGAGGATCTTCTATTTGTTGGAAAGTTGAACCTGTGTCAATCAGTGATCTCCAGCTCAATTATATGTATCTCTCACCTACAGATAATTTATTAAATACCCAGGCTGATTTTAAGCTCACCAGATCCAACACAAATCATACTTTTTTGAAGTCAGGGACTCCCAGAGTTAAATGAACTGTAGAATAATTCAATAAAATGTTTATTGTGTTTTTATGCTGTATCCTAGCAACACTTAGCACTAAAACAGGCTTAGATTAGTTGAAACACAAAAAATATGACCTTTAAGGGCACATCTTACTGACATTCTCTTTTCTCCCACATGTAAAGGACACTGGGGCTTATATTGCACTCACCCAATTCCAAGTTGTTGATGTGATTGAGATCATATAACTCACCATTGACAAATAATAAAACTTAACACCTTCCCAGTCACTATGCTTCTCATATTAAACTGTTGGTCTGAAGTCACATGTAAGTCAGGTCAGGGATGTTAGACAAATTTCACCTTGCTAGTGAAGTGAAGTAAAATTCAACTTTCCTGGCCATCATTTCTGGGATGAACTTTTAATTCAAGCTTAATTAATTGAATTTTAAATTCCATCACGTGACAAGCTACCACTTCTCCAGAGTGTTAGCTTGGCCTTTAAATTACTTGTCCATTGATGTTACCATCGTGCGACCACCTCTTCCCTACTTTTATCAAATGTCCTCTCAATCTTTTCTTCTCCAAGGAAAACCATCACAACTGCTCCTATCTAGCTACATCATTGAAATTCCTAATTCCTGGAAACATTCTCATGAATTTTTTTGTGCTTTCTTTAATGCAGTCATGTCTTTCCTAAACTGTGGCGTGCAGAACTGGATACAATACTACAGCTTAGGCTAAAGCAGTGTCATCCACAGGTTTAATACAGTCTCCTTGCCTTTGTACTCTATTCCCTTTGTAAGTAAAACACAGGATGCTTTATATTTCATTGACTAATATCTCAGCCTGTCTTGTCACTTTAAATAACATATGAACTTGAGAATATCCAAGTCTTTCTGCTCTTGTACCTCCTCAAGAATTAGGCCATTTATTTTAAATTGTTTCTCTGCATTCTTCTTTCCAAAATGAATCATTTCACACTACTCTGTGTTAAATGTCATCTGAAACTTCTCCACCCATTCCACCCATCTGTCATTATACAATTGAAATCAATGCAATCCTCCTCAGCATTCACAGTGCTTCCAATGTTATGTATCATCCATATGTTT